>NC_073305.1:220468260-220832426 GCF_027595985.1 Sorex araneus
GGGAACCACGAGGATCTGGTGCTGAGTCAGGTCCAAGTCTTCGACCCCGAGGAGGCCCCAGTCTAGAGAGAAACCCTGATGGAGACGAGGTCGTCAGCGCGGGGCCCGTGAGTGCCTCGCTGAGGGTCCGGGAGCTGCGTTTTTGCAGGTTGAGCAGGAGTTTGCTGTGTGAGGAGCGTCCCAGGGAACGGTGGTCATCACCCAGCCACTTCCCGCGGGGCGCTGGGTCCCCGGGAGGGACAAACCTACTGGCTCTTGCCGCACTCACCAACTGGTCACCGCGAGGGCCCAGCCAGAGGCCTCTGGGGAGAGGAAGACCCAAATCCTTTCTCCCCCCACCCCCGATTAACAAGGAGCATTTCCTGTGGACATGCAGGGGCGGGGCGGGAGGGTGGAGGGGCACAGAATCCTGGGGGGCTGAGTGCACAGCCCCACCCCAGCGCACACCTCTCCTCTCCCCCACAGCCTCGAGTCCAGCCCTCCGTGGGGGGAGGCTCCGGCCCCCACCGCCAGCTGCAACCAGAGTAGGCAAAGGGGTCACTGAGTGCCACCGAAAAGACCCCAGCAGCCTCAACCATGGAAAGAGAGACAGAGAGAGAGGGAGAGAGAGAGGGAGAGAGAGGGGGAGAGAGAGAGAGAGAGGGAGAGAGAGAGGGAGAGGGAGAGAGAGGGGGAGAGAGAGGGAGAGAGAGAGGGAGAGAGAGGGGGAGAGAGAGAGGGAGAGAGAGAGGGAGAGAGAGGGAGAGAGAGAGGGAGAGAGAGGGGGAGAGAGAGGGGGAGAGAGAGGGAGAGAGAGAGGGGGAGAGAGAGACAAGGAGAGAGAGAGGGAGAGAGAGGGGGAGAGAGAGAGGGAGAGAGAGAGGGAGAGGCAGAGAGAGACATAGAGGGAGAGAGAGGGAGAGGGAGAGGGAGACAAAGAGGGAGAGAGGGAGAGGGAGAGAGAGACAGAGGGAGAGGGAGAGGCAGAGAGAGAGGGAAGGAGAGAGAAAGGGGGAGAGAGGGAGAGGGAGAGACAGAGGGAGAGAGAGGGAGAAAGAGGAGAGAGGGAGAGGGAGGAAGAGGGAGAGAGACAGAGGGAGAGACAGAGGCAGAGAGAGAGGGAGAGGGAGAGGGAGGGAGAGAGGGAGAGAGGAAGAGGGACAGAGGGAGAGAGAGAGGCAGAGAGAGGGAGAGGGGGAGAGAGGGGGAGAGGGAGAGGGAGAGGGAGAGAAGGAGAGGGAGAAGGAGAGAGGGAGAGAGAGAGGGACAGAGGGAGAGGGACAGAGGGAGAGGAAGAGGGAGAGGGAGAGGGAGAGAGAGACAGAGGGAGAGGGAGAGGCAGAGAAGGAGAGGGAGAGGGAGGGAGAGAGGGAGAGGGACAGAGGGAGAGGGAGAGGGAGAGAGGGAGAGAGAGAGAGGGAGAGGGAGAGAGGGAGAGGGAGAGGGAGAGGGGGAGAGGGGGAGAGGGAGAGGGAGAGAGAGAGGGAGAGGGACAGAGGGAGAGAGGACTCGGAACCAGCTCCAGTTTGGGGGATTATTCCGGCCTCCGTTTGCCGGCGGCGCGTACGGGCCAAGGTTTGGTCAGCAAATAGAATCGAGTGCGGGGCCGAGGGAGCTGCCGCTGGGAACGCTTTAAGGAGCTTAGACCCGCACGGAGAAGAGCTTATTACACCTCTGATTCCCAGGAACCCGCCGCGCAGATTTAATCTGCACAGTGGCCCCGGCAAGGGTCCCTCCCGGGGCGCCCAGGGCCCCCAGCAGCCGCGGGCGGAGGGGGGGCTCTCTCCCGGCCCAGGTCGAGGCCGAGGCCGGCGGCGGGGAGGGGGCCAGGCCAGCCCCGGGCGTCTGTCTCCTTCCTGCTCGCTTCCTCTCACCCCTGCAGCTGCTCGGCCACAGCAGCCCGCGGCCAGCAAGATGGAGCGGCCTGGTTTTCAGTAACGCCAGGCACCCGTCCCGTCATCCCTACGGCTCTCTCTGCCTAGCCGCGGGGGCGGGGGGGCCGTGTCTCCAGATGGTCACCTCCACCAGGGAGGCGCTGGGCTCTGCCCCCAGGGCCCACTCTCGGGAACTCTCGACTGTCTCGCGACCATCGTGTCGGTATTTTGTTGTGCCTAGTTAGCCTGTCCAACCGCCCCAAGAGCAACGCAACATGCCGGGTCCGCCCCCCCACCCCCGGCTCCCGCCCCCGGCTCCCGCCCCCTGCCCGGTGCCTTGCCGCTCTGTGCCGACTAAGTTTATTACTGTCTCGGAAATTAACTCGCACACTGAGAATAATCACAGAAAAGAAATTTGTTTTCCTACACGGTTGTTTTCCAGCTGTTTTAATGCCGACAATTTTACCCCGAAACCCAAATTGAAAAGAGAGAGTCAGAGAGAGGGAAGAGCCAGGGAGACTTTTAAAAATCTGCATAATTTGGAAGTGCTTAATGTAAATTAGATAGATCAGCCTAATTTTATTTCAGTACTTTTTAATTGCATTTATAATTAGTAAAATACATTAATGCGCTACACAGAAGGTCAGGAGTTCTGGTGAAGGGAGCTAATTAAACCGCCCCGCTGCCTGTCTGACACGCACGTGGGCCCCGGAGCCCGGGGGGCCCTCACGCCTCTCCACGCGTGGGGTCCCAGACCGTTCTGATGTTCTTGTATCCCTGTCAAAGCTGGTGACGCTCGCCCCGAGGGCCCGTGCGTGCCCTGCCCCGCTGCCCCTCCCTCCCGACGGACCTACAGTGCCCTCTGGCCAGCTCTGGGTGCCGCCCTTGGTCCCAGGAACCCGCAGGGGGCCCGGCAGGGGGGCTCCGGCCTGCAGGGACTCCGCCAACCCCCTGACCGCAGCCTGGACAGTGTCTTCTTCCTCCGGCCCTTCTGTGTCCCAGGAACGGTCCCCCCGCGGCAGGACGTGCCACACGCTGGAAGGACATAGGGTCACGCCCACACGGTGCCGTGGGCAGGACCCAAACCGCCCTCGTTGGCTCTCTGGGGCTCCTGGCAGCTGCTTGGCTAAGACCCCATTTCGCCTCTGTGTGACCAAGGCTCAGAGGCTCATGGAGTGGGCTGGGGGGCAATGGAGCCTGCTGGGAGGCGCGGGCTCGACTCCCCCGCACCCCTGTCCCCACCCGTCCCCACCCCATCAAGGCCTCCCGCACAGGAAGTCCCGCCCTGGCTTGTCCTTCACTTCCTTTTCCCTTGTCCATTTCCGCCGGGAGGGACAGCGCCAGCCCCGGGGCCGCCTTCTGTGCTCGGGGAGTCAAGCTTTCCGGAACCATCCACCCATCCCAGCGCTTCCTGTTTCCTCGCTCGGTATCTAAGTACAGGGTAGCTCGGTGCATTTAAATATTTATCGACTTACACACACACACACATCTACACAACGGACACATCTACACATCCACGCGCCTTGGGAGTCACGTGAACACATCTCATGAGGAGAGATGTATATATTTAGCGTGTGAAACAGCACACCCGTCTTTAGCAACATTTTCCTACAGACTTTTAAAAAATGAATTTAAGACATTAAATATACATTATATTCTGAGAACTCGCACTTCTTGAATATGTAGATGCTCTAAGCGCTCCTACCAGGACAGATAACACGCACGCCATTTGAGTCTCCTCCGGCGGCGGTCCGGGGCCCAGGGGGACGGCGGTTTGAAGCCTCCTTTCTGTACATGAAGAATCTGAGGCAAAGAGAGGCTCCCCAGGGCCGCCCAGGAAGCAGGCGGAAGTGGAGGAGTCTGAGTGCCTGACCTGGGGGTTGTCTTGAGGCTCCAGACCACACGCACACATCCACACACATGCACATGCACACATGAGCACACGCACGTGCACATGTACATACATGCACACATGCACATACAAGCACACTCAGAACACACACGCATGTGCACATATGAGCACACAAACATCCATGCACACATGGGCACATGCACACACATCAGCACACACATGCACACACAAGCACATCCATGCATACGAGTGCACATACATGCATACACATAGCACACGTGAACACAAACACACATGTGCACACACCCATGCACACACATGTACATGTGTGCACATGCACGCACATGCATGTCAAACATGTACACGGACACAAACACACCCATGCACGCGCACACATGAGCACACACATACACATGCACACACATGTATGCACAAACATGCACAAACACATAAGGCGCACACATGCACACACATACACACGTACACACATGTATGCACAAACACGCACAAACACGTAAGGTGCACACACATGCACACACGCACCCTGAGAGAGCCCAGGCTGGGGCCCGGGAGGAGCTCCCAGCCAGACGTCTGCTCATGATCGTGCCCTTGGGCGTCATTTCTGATTTCCCTTCGGCTGCCACTGGGCAAAAAGGAAACCGAGCCCAGGAGAGCCGCTTCCTAAGGGGCATCCCGGGGTGTGGCGGGCAGCGTCTCGCCTCATGGCACGGGGCACGCGTCCTTCCCGGCCCCCCGGGCTGCCTGGCTCCTCGGGCAGCAGAGAGAGGCCCGGCAGAGGCGCGGGGAGCCCCACGCACCACATGGACACTCACGTGGCTCTGCAGAGCCCACGGCGCGTGCTGGTGGGAAACGTCCCCACCCGGCGCCCACGTCCCACCCACTGACCCCAGGCATGAGGCGTGCGGACACCTGTCCCCCGCCTGGCCCGTCTGTCCTCGGCCGCGCGACTCACCTCCCAGCCGACGCCTCATCCGGAGGCCGTTATTAATGAGCGACTCCCCGCTCGTGCGCCAGCCCGGCGTAGCTTAGCTCCATCCCAATAAAACCTAAATGGTCTATTAATTTTCCTAATAAATTTAGATATGGCCTCTGACCGCAATCTGGCTTTGATTAGCTAACAAAATATTTGAAGATGGGCCAAGCTGGCGCCTTCAGATACTTCAAGCAAATAACACCGAGACGGATTTGGGATTTTTCCACCTTGGCGTGGGCCGGGGCGACAGCAGGTGAGGGAAGAAGGCAGAGCACGGCTCGCCGAGGGTCCCCAGGAACCCAGAGTTGGGCCGCCCGGGGGCGCAGAGGGGGTCAGGGTTTGGACAAGACAATAAGGAAGGAGAAGGTGGGAGACAGGAAGAGCGCACGGAGCTGCTGGCGGCCCCCGCTGTCCTTGCCAGTGGGCCCCGGAGTCTGTGGACGCAGCGGCCACCAGCCACCCGCCCAGGGCTGGCCCTCAAGGCACCTACGCAGCAGGACCCTGAGGAGGGGAGCGGGGGGAGGGACCGAGGGGAGACTCGGATTCTCAAGGTCCGCGTCAGCCCTTCCACTTTGGGGTCCCCAAAACTCCCCCCATGAAGGCACTCACTGTCACCATCGTCGGTGTAATGACCGTCCTGCCCACACGGTCCAGAGGAGGGAAGAGTCTGGCCCAGCCGAGTATTGAAAGAAGCTACAAGGGTATATCTGATAACCTTGCCTGATGGCAAGCCACAGGCCCAAAAGGGGAGAGAGAGAGACAGACAGACAGACAGACAGAGACAGAGACAGACAGAGAGACAGAGAAAGAGAGAGGGAAGGAGGGAGACCGAGAGGAGAGACAGAGAGACATAGAGAGACAGAGGTGGAGGAGAGAGAGAGAAAGAGAGACGGAAGGAGGGAGACTGAGAGACAGAGAGACATAGAGAGACAGAGATGGAGAGAGAAAGAGAGAGGGACAGAGAGGAGAGACATAGAGAGACAGATGGAGAGAGAGAGAAAGAGAGGGACAGAGAGGAGAGACAGAGAGAGACAGAGATGGAGGAGAGAGAGAGGGAGAGAGAGAGAGGGACAGAGAGGAGAGACAGAGAGACTGAGATGGAGAGAGAGAAAAAGAGAGGAGGGGAGGGGAGAGACAGAAGAACGGTGCTTTCGGGGGGGGGGGTGAAGGGAGGGAACTGGGACGCTGGCGGTGGGAGAGGTACGAGGAGAAGGGACGGTGTTGGGACATTATGTGACTGGAATCCCATCCGGAACAGTTTTACAATCCCGTAACTGTCACGTCTCTGTGACTCAACCAGAAAAAAAGCCAAGTCCGGTCCCGACCTCCACATTCCTGACCTCGCCGCCACGGCAGCCCCTACTGCCCCCAGCCTCCATCCGGTGGTTCCACTTGCTACAAGGCAACACCCCGCCCATCGCCGCGCCCGTGGCCCCTTTGGCCTCAGGCTCTCTCCCCGCCCCCGACACGCGTTTCACAGGGATGGGCTAGGAGCTCGCTTCGTGTCGCCCCCCCCCCCCTGCGTCTCCCCGCAGCGTGACCTCACAGGGTGTGTGACTTGGCGCCGGGCCTCCGGGCCCTGCACTTGACGCCAGGGGCCGCCCCTCCACCGGCCCACTCCGGAGCGTCCCGGATCACGGGCTCTGCCGCACCCCCTTCCCCGCCGCGCGTGGGGGCCGAGGTGCCATCGGGACGAGGCCGTGGGGGGCCCTGGGCTGCGTGCTGCGCCCCTCGGTCCCGCGCCCACCACCTCTGGAGAAGGACCAGAACTGGAGTATTTTAAGGCCATGGGGAATAAAGGACGGGGAATAAATGATGGGTTATGTCGTCGGGCAGCCGCTGACGGAGGAGCTGGGAGGCGGGCGGGCTGAAAGGGAGCCTCGGCGTCTCCTCCCCCGGGGGAGAGGGGCCAGCAGCCGCCCAGCACGGGGCCCCCAACGCTGCCAGCCGTGGCCGCCCCCTGGCGCGGCTGCTCCAGTCCCCGCTGATCCTGCCAGAACATTCCCTCCACTGCTCGCTGGTGTGTCTTGTTGGGGGGGGGGGGTTGGGGGGCGGCACTCGGGGGTCTCTCCTGCCCATGCTGGGGTCCTATGGGTGCTGGGTTCGGGCCGATGTCGGTGGCTTCCCCTGGGGCACCCCCGGGCTTGCGAGGGACCTCCCTGTCGGAGCTTCCCTTGCGGGCTTGGGAGGGGAGAGAGGCGGGGCAAGGCCCCCCACGGAGCCCACTCTGCACCCCAGACCGGGGGCAAAGATGGGTCTCCCGCCCTCTGGGGACACTGCCAGGCATCGCCTTCCAGCTCCAGGACCTCACATGGGGCCCAGGGCCGGGTGGCGGCATGCAGGTATGGGGAGAGCCGCAGGGTGGTGAGAGCCCAGTTCTTTTTTACTTATTTCACTTTCTGGGTCACACCCAGAGATGCTCAGGGGTTCCTCCTGGCTCTGCACTCAGGAATCACTCCTGGGGGTGCTCTGGGGACCACATGGGATGCTGGGAATCGAACCCAGGTTGGCCACATGCCAGGCAAACGCCCTCCCCACTGTGCTATCACTCCAGCCCCGAGAGCCCATTTCTGAGGCATCTGTGAAGCGCGTCCTGGTCTGAGGAGATGGGGGTGTCCTCCAGCCCTCTGTGGGCGAGAAAAGAAGCTGTCCCAGAGCTTGGGGGGGCACCTCCCCCTGCCATCCCATGACCCCAGTATGACAGGGTCATGCCTGGTTCCAGGCTGCAGGTACGGGCAGGATCTCGGCTCCAGGGGGGCGGGGGACACCGAGGACTCGGTTTCGGGGTCCAGGAGGAGGTTCTCCGAGTTGCCAGACCCAAGGCTCCCCGCAGCGGGGGGCGGGCAGGGCAGGGGCTGCTCCTCACAGCTGGGGGGTCCTTGGGAGCTGACGAGGGGTCCCGGGCACACAGCCTCAGCGCCAGCAGATGAGAACAAAGTCAGGCAGCTGTTCTGGCGGGGGGTGGGGGGGGCCAGGCCTCACAGGACCTGCTGGACCCTGGGCCCTAGGCCAGCCCTCGGGGGGTCCCGGAGGCTGCGGCCTCCCTGAGCCTCCAGGCCACAGGCTGACCAGGCTGGACACAGCCCAGGACGCAGCGGCTTCACGACGTGCCTCCCCCGCCCGTCCCCACGTCTGCTCAGCCCTTGGCCTTGCTCCGCCACACTCCCCGCACGCCTGGCAGAGCTTGGGCACCGGGAGAAGGGGAGGCCACGCCCTCCTTCTGCTCCCCGTGCTCCCGGAGAGTGCGAGGGGCTGGGTGCTCCCGCCCCTGTGCTGCACAGTTTTCCCTGCGGTTTTACAGCTGAGGACGCTCGGGCAGGTGGAGAGACACAGCCCCCCCCGGCTCCCCGCCCCCACCAAGTCCCAGGGTGTGAGGGAAGAGCCGAGATTTGAACTCGGGTCTGCACGGGCCCCGACACTCGCCCCCATCTCTCTCCTCACGCAGGGCTTGAATCGGGGCAGGACGAGCCTGTCGCCCCCTGGGCACGTCCCCCCGAACACCCTCCGGCCCAGCGGGCCGCAGTGGCGGCAGCCGCCCTCCCCACAGAAGGGCCGTGCAGGCTCCGGTCAGAGGGAGCTGGGCACCCACATGGCGCGACGAGCGGCTCCTCGCAGGGCACCATCACGCAGTCGGGGAGACACTGTCTGTGCCGCGTGGCGCCGAGTCACGGCAGCAACAGCCTCGGCCACCGGCTGGTGAGACGCTCTCGTGCAGGGCAGGAAACGCCAGGCGGGTTCGAATCCGGGATGGACGGGGCGCTAAGGGGCGGAGGGGGAGAGAAGGGTGTGTTCAAGGCCGGTGGTCCCCTGCTGACCCGCCCTGGACTCGCTGTGGAGGAGCCGGCGCCCACCCTGGCTGCCGCGGGGAGCACGGCCAGCGACGCTCTCCGTGAGTCCAGGCTTCACCCCCACCCAGCAGCGAGCCGCGGAACGGGGGCAGGAGGGGGTCAGGGATGGGTGGGCGGCTGAGCGGGCGGCTGAGCGAGTGGGTGAACAGGGAGGTGTGAGGGACCGAGCAGGTGACTGGCCCACAGCGCAGGGTGGAGGAGTGGCGAGGGGTGAATGAGTGCAGGAACCGCTGAGTGGACGGGCAGGAGCGGGGCTGTTCACTGCGGGCCGCAGGGGCGGGGGGTGGCGCGTCCCCCGCGTGCCTGCTCCTTCCCCCGGCGGCTTTGCGTGTCACTGAGCTGGGATCTGGGTCCGGGAAGGTTTCCCAGAGGCGTAAGTGGGGGGGTCCGGGCGGGGAGGGCAGGGCAGACCTCGGCTGAGGGTCCCCGCTGGGCGGGGGGTGGGGCCAGGCCATAGCCTGGGGAATTGGCTGGTGTCCTGCAGGGGGTCGGCTGAGCCACGGCAGGTGGAGGCCTGGTGGGGAGAGGGGGCTCTAGACGGTGGGGCTGGAGCAAGGGGTGCTGCAGCCACGCGGGGTCCCAGAGCGCCGTGCACACGGCCGACTGTTCCAGAAATGGGGCGTCCGGAGGCAGGGACGGTGTCCTGAGCCCGGGCAGGGCCCCGGCTGTGCGTGGGCAGGAAGCGCCGACCAGGCCCAGGGGCGGGAAGGTCACAGCAGTCCCCACGGCCCACGCGGCTGCCGGGGCTCAGGCCACGGCGGCAGAGGGAACGCCACGCCCGAGCACTGCCGACACTGTGCCCCCGGCCCCCAGCCCCCCAGGCCGGCCCGCGGTGGAGGCGACACCGCTGAGCCTCGATGCCCGAGTCCCCTCCCGGGACACCGACGGCCTGTGCGACGAGAGTCAGCAGCCGTGCAAACACCCTGGAAATATTTATGACGGAACTTCAGCCCCAGCCCAAACAGCCTTCACGGAGTGAGACGGAGCCATAAATTATTTCCAAGAACATTGTAATGCCAAGGGAACTCACTTAATTATCCATTATCCCAGAAATGTAGACATAATGTTAATTAAAATGAAGGGGGAAAGCCATTTCCATTTTTTATTAAGATTCATGGGGGCTCTTGGAGGGCTCCGGGCCCCGGAGGCCGGGCCAGGTGACGCGGGGCTGCGCGGGCGGGCGGGGGCAGGGGCCAGGGAGAACCGGGGCGCCTCAAGGTCGAGCGCTGGCCGCCCCGGGAGGACGTGGGCTCGCAAGGCCCCTTCTCTCGGGAGGGGCTGCAGACCCCTCCACGCGCTCTCGGGAGCAGACCCCGGTCTCAGCCCTGCCCGTCCTGGCGCCCACGGCCCTCCCGGGGCCAAACCTCACCTCTGCGGGCCCGCGGCCACACGCCTGGTGCTGCAGGACAGCGGGACAGGGACAGGGACAGGCAGCCGGGAGCCCCGGGGCTTGTAGGGCTCCGCCTCCGCCCGCCCCGCCCAGACACACACGCAGCCTCCCATGGCCACACGCAGACACGCTCCTCGGAAGCAGCCCTCGAGAGGCAGCAGGTAAACGGTGGGACGGTGCCCAGGGCAGGTGTGAAGGGGGGCAGGACCCCCAGCCCACGGGGCCCGCCGGGACGAAGGCGCACAGGACAGCGGGAAGGATCCGTGGCCTGGAAACGGACGTGGGCCTCAAGCAGGACGCCATGTGGACACGCGAGTGACGTCGGCCAAAAAGGCCAATCGAGGGGCGGCAGGCACGGCGCCATCCTGTGTGTGAACATGTGTGTGTGAGTGTGTGTGTGTGTGTGCGCATGTGTGTATGTGGAAACTGTGTGTATGTGGAAACTACGTGTCTGGAAACTGAAAATTGTGTGTGTGCATGTGTGTGCATGTGCGTGCGTGTGCATATGTGCGCGTGCACGTGTGTGTGTGTGTGTGTGTGTGTGTGTGTGTGCCTATGCACGATCATCTGCTATTCACTGGAAGCCTCCGTGGCTCAGCCCTGGAGGGGCAGCCAGGGTCCGAGAGGGGCTGCCCCTCTTCCTCCTCTACTTTCCCTCCTCCTCATGCGTTGAGCACCGCCCCCACTGGCCTTCCTGCCCCTGCCCAGCCCCCCTGCAGGGTCCCGGGGTCCCTGCCACCCACACACGCCCTGGCCTGGCTTTTCCGGCCTTTTCCCTTCGGAACCGTCAGGCCCTGAGGGTGCCGAGGGAAGCAGGGACGGAGGGAGGGTGCCGAGGGAAGCAGGGATGGAGGGATGGAGGGAGGGTGACGAGGGAAGCAGGGATGGAGGGAGGGTGACGAGGGAAGCAGGGATGGAGGGAGGGTGATGAGGGAAGCAGGGATGAGGGAGGGTGACGAGGGAAGCAGGGATGAGGGAGGGGGACGAGGGAAGCAGGGATGAGGGAGGGGGACGAGGGAAGCAGGGATGAGGGAGGGGGACGAGGGAAGCAGGGATGAGGGAGGGGGACGAGGGAAGCAGGGACGGAGGGAGGGTGGCCATGCCAAGTCCCCATCCGCCACCACCAGCTGCTTCCTCCTCAGGGGCCGACTCGAACCCGCCTCAGAGCACGTAAAGCAGGTCCAGACAGCGACAGGGGCCGTCAGCCCCGACACACGCCACACAGGAGCGCCGGAAGCCGGCCCAGCTCCTGAGGACACGGGAGGGCGTCCTTCAGCCCACTCCCGCCCCGCTCGGGGCGTGCTCTAGGGGGCGTGCACAGAGGGGCAGGGGACTCGCCCCGAGGGCCCAGCAGTGGGAGCCCAGCTCTCTGGGTCACCCCCGCGGACCCCTGACCAGGCCTCCGCCCGCGCCCGCCAGCCCCGGAGCTCAGCCTAACACGGGGCCCCGTGCCCCCACCCCAGCCCCGGCGTGCCCGCTCCACACGCAAGCGAGGCGGGACTCCGACGGCCGAAGCCCATCCGCAGACGCTGGTTTAAAGCCGGCTCCTCCCGGCCCTGGAACCGGGTTATCTGGGGCTAATGGCACGGCAGGGCGAGGCGCGTTCTCCCTGCCGGGTACTCCAGCGGCTTCTTAACCTCCACTAATGGAGAGAGAGAGGGAGAGAGACGGGGAGAGAGGGGGAGAGAGAAGAGACGGGGAGAGAGAGACAGGGAGAGAGAAGAGATGAGGAGAGAGACAGGGAGAGAGAGGGGGAAAGAGAGACGGGGAGAGAGGGAGAGAGAGAGGGAGAGAGAGACAGGGAGAGAGAGACAGGGAGAGAGAGGAAGAGAGAGACAGGGAGAGAGAGGGAGAGAGAGATGGGGAGAGAGAGAGGGAGAGAGACAGAAGAGAGGGAGGGAGGGATGGAGGGAGGGAGGGAAGTACTAATGGGCCTTCACTGGGCCAAGAGCAGAGGCCTCCGTGCGGAGGAGAGGGTGAGGACGGGAGGGCGAGGCCGGGCGGGAGGAGGGGTGAGGCGAGGCGAGGCAGGGCTCAAGGTCTCTCCTCCGAGCGTCCTGAGCATCAGGTCCGGCGGAGCGAGCTGATGGGGTCTTTGGGCCTCTGGTCACAGTGAACAGGCTTCCCCACTCTCGAGGAGAGTCGCCCGTTAGTGCCCGCTGCCGGCCACCCGCGGAGCTCGGGAGGCCACGGCTGGGCGCTGGGGTTGAGTCTGGGCCCACCCAGGGCCCCCAGCGGCCGCAGTGCCTGCACCCATGCGCCCATCTCCTCGGCCCACGGGGCGACCCCACAGAACCGGCGGGGCCACCACTGGCTGGGCGGGAAGGCCACCCCCGCCAGACTGCCCGGCGCAGCCCAGGGCCAGCGGCTGCCCTGCCCCGTGTTCCCTCCAGCTCTCCCTCCCGAGGGGCAGCTCCTGGACTCAGAGGGCAGGGTCGCCTTGTCCGGCCGGAGGAGGCCGACCTTTGTGCCCACCGGCCACCGGCAAGAGCCAGTGTCACAGACAAACAAGTCCTGGTAAAAGGTTCGGGACGGGGACGGGGAGGGCGGAGCGATAGCACAGCGGGGAGGGCACTGTCCGTGCACGTGGCCAACCCGGGTTCGATCCCCGGCATCACATAGGGTCCCTGAGCACTGCCAGGAGTGCTCCCTGAGCACAGAGTCAGGAGCGACCCCTGACCCTCCACCTCCCGCAAAAGGCCCAGATGAAGCTGCCAATCAGGAGACACAGGCGTGAGCTGGGCGGGGGCAGCGGGGGCGGGGTGGGGATCGGGCCTGAGCGGGGGCATCGCCTCTGACTCCCTGGCCCCCAGAGACCCACCGGAAGGGGGCCCTGGAGGGGGGAGACGCGAGGGCAGGCCCAGCGCTGCCGCCTGCTATGCCCGTGTGGCCCGGGGAGCAGCGGGCCCTGGGTGGGCTGGGGGTGCGGGTGCCATGGACACCTGCCCCCCGGCCGAGGAGGCCCCCGCGAGGGCTCAGGGCCCAGGGTCCGCGGCAAGCACACATGTCGCCCCTCCCCCACCAGGGCAGGGAGGCCCTGCAGCCACGGGGGTCGGGCCTGGCACCCAGTATCTCTCCCGGTCTCGGGACCCCCGTGCCGTCCACGTCGGTCTCGTCGCCCCCACACTGAGTGCGTCTGTGTCTCCGGGGGCTTCCTAGGGTCCGGGCGCTCCCCCAGCAGCCAGCAGGGCCCCGGCCTCGCCAGGGCCTGGACGGGTAGGGGGGCGTTCCCGGCACTCCCCCGGGGCGAGAAGCACCCCTTTCCCCTGGAAACCCTCTGAGGGACCCCGACACGCACCCCACGGGGCTCTTCCGGTAGTTTCTTTCTCTCCTGCTCTCGGGAAGCTTCTCTGCAGCGACCCCAGACCTGAGCCTAGTGAACGCGCAGACGCCGGGCACGGGCACCAAGGTGGCACAGACCTGCCGGCTGACCCGAGAGGACGCTTTCTCCAAACAGCCCCAGTCCCCACAGGCGGGAAGGCGGCCTGAGGCCCCCGGGGGCTCCAGCCCTGGCCCTGCACTGCCCGGCTGGCCCTGGGGGTCCCCAGCACCACACCCTCAGGCCCTGGCACGGAACCCCCAGCCCGGCGCGGCCCCAGGGCCGCCTGGCCACTGCCGGGAGGCCCCCGCAAAGCCCCCGCAAGTCGCATCATTCCTCGCCCATGCTTCACGCGTGTCCCGGGCACTTGCGGGGGGCTGTGGGAAAGAGGAGCAGGACCTGGACTGCGGGGGGCCTGGGGGAGGGGACGGAGGGTCTCGGGGAGACGCCTCAGACAGGAAGTGATGTAAGGGGGAGGGGAGGGAAACCGGGCTGGGAGGGGGCGGGGGCAGCCGGGCCGGGGGACCCGCTGAGGCAGGGACTGTCACTTCGGAACCCCAGGTTCTGTGTTCTGTCCCGCTCTGGGGGGTTGGGGTTTCCTTCGTTTCCTTTTTGTCTCGCTGGTTTTTGGTCCACACCGGGCGATGCTGGGGCCGCCTCGGGGATCCCTCCCGGGAGGTGCCGGGGGTCGGGCTAGGCCGGTGTGTGCGAGGCGAGCGCCCTGCCCGCTGTGCTGCCTCCCCCCCCGCCCCCCCCGGCGCTGGCCTCGGGAGACGCAGCGGATCGCCTCGGCAGCGGTTTTAAAAATAAAATGAAAAGCAGTTACGCTCCACCACGGCGGCTGACTCAGCGATCCGGCCGGGCGAGGGAGGGAGACGCCCCCGCCCCCCGCCCCCCGGCCCAAACCTGGCTCTCCCTCCGGCCAGGACGGGCCTCCGGGTTCCTGGCCGCACCCGGGGTCCCCACCGTGGGGGAGACCGAGTCTCTCTGTCCGTCTCCCCCAGCTCCACAGCTTGGAGCCGAGGCAGGGGACGCTGTGTGTCTCCCCCAGGCCGGGGCCTGCCCGTGGGGTGGGGGCACCGTCCCCACGCACCCACCCGAGCAGGAGGCTCTGACTGAGATCCAAACCTGCGCGGAAACGGGTTTCCCTCTGGGCTGTCTCGGGAGTCGGGGCGCGGGGGTCTCGCCCCAGGGACAGGGACAGGCCCGGGTCTCCAGGCCCCAGGAGGAGGAGGAGGGGCAGTTGGGGGTGGTTTATTTGGCCTTTTCCTGCTACGGGGATTCCCAAGGGTGTAAACAGGGTCGTGACTCTGAGAGCGGCCTGGGGCCAGCAGGGCCGTCCCCAGCCCTGAGGACAGTTCCCAGAGCCAACGCGGGGTCAGGGCGCAGAGAGCCCCCAGGCATGAAACAGGCAGGGACAGCCCAGACGGCGGCCCCTCTCCGCCTGCCGGCCCCCCCGCCCCTCCCTCTGCCCTCCCTCTCTCCTTCTTCCTTCCTTTCCTCCCTCCATTCCTCCCTCCCTTCTTTCCCTCCTCCCTTCCTTCCTTCCCTCCCTTCATTTTCTTTTCTCCCTCCCGCCCTTCCTCCATCCCTTCCTTCCTTTCTCCCTCCTTCCTTCTTTCCTTCCCTTCCCTTCCTCCCTCCTTCTCTCCTTCCTTCCTTCCTCCCTCCCTTCCTTTATTCCTTCCTTCCTTCCTTTCCTTCCTTTTTTCCTCCCTCCCCTTTCTTCCTTCCTTCCTTCCTTCCTTCCTTCCTTCCTTCCTTCCTTCCTTCCTTCCTTCCTTCCTTCCTTCTTCCTCCTTCCCCTTTTTTCCTCCCTCCTTTTTCCTTCTTCCTTCCTTTCCTTCCTTTTTCCTCCCTCCCTTCCTCCTTCCCTTCTACCTTCCCTCCCTCCTCCCTCCCTCCCTTCCTCCTTCCTTCCTTCCCCCCTTCCCTCCCTTTTCCTTTCTCCTCCCTCCCTCCACCCTTCTCCCTCCTTCCCTTCCTCCCTTCCTTCCTTCCCTCCTTTCTTTCTGACCCAAACCAAGGGGCCCGTGTGCTCTCTCCCCGCTTCGCCTCCCGCCCTCCTCGGCCGAGGCTTCCACACGCTCCCGCGTGCTCCTCCCGTGTCGCTTTCTCTGCTAAATTGCTTACTCAGGGCTTCGTCAATATGTCTTAATTAAGTCCTGGATGAAGAGGAGGAATGCAGAAATTAATAATCACGGGACTTGTGATTCGCCCGACCGCGCGTGCCGCTGGGCCGGCAGAGAGGGGCCCCTTCCCTTCCTGGGCGAGAGGGGACCGGTCACCCCCGCCCCGGAGAGAGGCCACTGGGGAGGTCACTGCCGGGGACGGGTGGTGGAAGGCGGAGGGGCCAGGGTGGGGGTGGGGCGACGCCATGGGGGGCCTGAGCTCAGGGAGGGGCTGACACGGGGCCGCCACGCTCCTGGCGGGGGCCGCTGTGGATCCCCCGCCCTCACGCGTGCCTCTGGACACGGCTCCCCCGCCACCGCCCGGAGCGCGTCGACCATCGCTCAGGCCTCTCGTCTCTCGGATCCACCGTGTGTTGGTTTGCCGGGACAGGGGCGCGTGGCCCCGACCCTCGGGGCTCTCCCTGGCTCTGTGCTCGGGACTGACCCCCGGGCTGCTCCGGGCCTGGATGCGGTTCCCGGGGACCAACCCAGGCCAGGTGGCGGCCAGCGCCCTCGCCCCTGCTGCCCCCGGCGGGGACCCGGCGGTGTGAATACGGGCTGTGCACGGCGGAGACGGGCAGAGCCGTGGGACCCGGCCACCAGCGCAGGACGGGGGGCAGGGTCATCCGGACCGCGAGAGCCGCAGGACGCCCCCGGGAAAGGCACGTCTGAGCGGCCAGGCCCGGCCAGACGGGTCCCCGAGGTGCCCCGGGCAGCGTCAGGCGGGCTCAGGGCTTCCACGTCCTGCCCGCGGCTCTGGCGGTGGGCACGGGCTGCACGGCCCGTCCGGACACCCAGCACGCAGCGACCAGGGGTGCGAGGCGGCCCCGGGAGCCCCCTCCCGCCACGGCTGAGCGAGGCCAGACCAGGCAGCCCATGCCTGGGTCCCTGTCCCCCTGACAGCCGACCCGCGTCCCCCCACTCGGCCCTCCCGTGCAAGCAGCCGCGGCCGCCCTACAAGCTCTCCCCTCCTCGCCTCCTCCACCCAGCTCTGAATTTTGTCCCTTTCCCGTTTCCATGGCGACGCCCCATTCCAGCATTCAGAGACTGTCACCGTTAAACAATGCCTGGAACAAAGCGACTCTCGCACGTGGCCGCGACCGGACCCTGCAGCTCGTCCCCCCGCCCCCCTGCACGGCCCCAGTCCCCCCGGCTGCGTCTGGGGGGCTAACTGCCGGGGCCAAGGACCCCTCTCTCTTTCGCTGTCCGGGGGCGGCCCCAGGCCGTCCCGGGAGCCGCGCTCAGCGCCGACGGCACTCGGGTCTCCCGGCGTCAATGACTGCGCGGCCGTCAGAGGGAAGTCGAGGGGTAACTATGGCAACACTGGTTCCAGGATAAACACCACAGTATCGCCCTCCGCGCCTCTCCGCCCCCACAAACAAATGAAAAATTGAGAACATGTAGGATTAATAGCATCACTTGTTAAGGAGCCACGGACGGCGGCTCCGGAGGCTTAATGAGCCAAGCCGCTCTCTCCGCGTCAGCCCGGCGGGCCGGCCCTGCCCGACACCCGGCCCGCCCGCACGCCCCGGCCCTGCCCGACACCCCGGCCCGCCCGCATGCCTGGCACTGCCCGGTCCAAGAGGGCACTCGGGGCCGGAGCTGGGGAGAGGTTGGGGTGCAGCAAAGAGGGGGCAGTGTGGCCTAGGGGGTCCCAAGGCAGCCTGAGGGGGAGGGTCAGACGGCCTTGAGGGGAGGGTCAGACGGCCCTGAGGGAGGGTCAGCCGGGCCCCGAGGGGAGGGTCAGCTGGGCCCTGAGGGAGGGTCACTCGGGCCCTGAGGGAGGGTCACTTGGGCCCGAGGGGGAGGCCAGGCCCCATGGGCGACACCCCAGTGTGAAACCAGCTGCTTCCCCCTGCGAAGCCGGTGGCCTCCAGGCACAGCTCCAAGGACAGGGGGGCCTGAGCGCGGGGGGCTGTGCCCCAAGCCCGCCCTGCCCACCCCGCCCTGGGCCCCTGTGCCGGGCGCAGTGGGAGGCAGTGCGACGGGCCTGACGCCTCCTCGTCCCTCCACGCCCCACCCCTGCGGGCCCCTGGACGCTGCCGCGGGCCGGGCAGAGCCTCGAGTCCAGCACCGCCACGACGGAAGCTCCCACCGGGACGGAGGCGGGGGGGCTCGCGGGTCAGGGCTCAGGGCCACCAGACCCCACGGCCCCTCTGGCCGGTGTCCCGGTGCCCGCAGGCCAGGGCTGCGGAGTGAGGGGCGCTGAGGCGACCTCGGCCGGAGTTGGGGGGGCGGGGGTCCGGGGTCCGGGGGTCCGGGGGCACTGACCGAGGCCGGCGGACAAGGCGGAGCAGCGTGTTTACACTGGCGGCAGGACGGCCCTGGGCGCCCCCTTCCCCCGGCTGCCCCGCCCCCCACTCCCCTGCACGTGCTGCGGGGACCACCCACAGCTCAGACCCTCGGGCAAGGACCCCCCCAGCTCCCCCATTTCACCTCTGCCCCCCTCTGCGCCCGGACACCCCCCAGCCCCGAAACACACGGGCCAGAATGCTGGGGGACCCGCGCCCCGGAAGGCGGCAAAGGCCCTCGGGACACAGGGCGGCTGCGGGAGAGGCACCTGGGGCAGCGCACGTGACCGCCACGGCCAGGCAGCATCAACGACGTTTCACGGGAGAGAGGAAGGAAGGGAGAAGGAAGGAAGGAAGGATTGAGGGAGGGAGGGAGGGAGGGAGGAAAGAAGGGAAGCAGGGAGGGAGGGAGGAAGGAAGGAAGGAAGGAAGGAAGGAAGGAAGGAAGGAAGGAAGGAAGGAAGGAAGGAAGGAAGGAAGGAAGGAAGGAGGGAGGGAGGGAGGGAGGGAGGGAGGGAGGGAGGAAGGAAGGGAGGCAGGGAGGAAGGAAGGAAGGAAGGAAGGAAGGAAGGAAGGAAGGAAGGAAGGAAGGAAGGAAGGAAGGAAGGAGGGAGGGAGGGAGGGAGGGAGGGAGGAAGGAAGGAAGGCAGGAGGGAGGGAGGAAGGAAGGAAGGAGGGAGGGAGGGAGGGAAGGGAGGGAGGAAGGAAGGGAGGCAGGGAGGGAGGGAGGAAGGAAGGAAGGAAGGGAGGAAGGAGGGAGGGAGGGAGGGAGGGAGGAAGAAAGGAAGAAAGGAGGGAGGGAGGGAGGGAGGAGGAAGTAGGGAGGGAGGGAGGGAGGGAGGGAGGGAGAGAAGGAGGGAGGGAGGGAGGGAGGGAGGGAGGGAGGGAAGGAGAGAGGGAGGGAGGGAGGGAGGGAGGGAGGGAGAGAGGGAAGGAGGGAGGGAAGGAGAGAAGGAGGGAGGGAGGGAGGGGAGGAGGGAGGGAGGGAGGGAGGGAGGGAGGGAGGGAGGAGGGAGGGAGGGAGGAGGGAGGGAGGGAGAGAGTGAAGGAGGGAGGGAAGGAGAGAAGGAGGGAGGGAGAGGGGGAGAGCTCACTTGCTCTAATTTCCCATTTTGGCCCCAGGACCGTGCAAACCCAGCGCCCCCCACCCTGTGGCTCGGAAGCAGAGCTTGTGCCCGGCCAGGTGGGCACCTGGGGCTCTCACTGGGCCTCACTGCCCCTCGGCGGGAAGCGGCCTGTGTGACCCGGGCGGTGTCCGGGTCAGACTCGGCCAATCCCACGGGGAAGACACGCTCCGTCCCAGCAGGCACCCGGCTGCCCAGGGCGGGAGCCCCACGGCCGTTCCCTGCCCGACCCAGGGAGGTTCATTATTTTTTCTTTCCTTTAACAAAAGTTTCTTCTCCAAGTTTCACTTTAAAGATAAAATATGTCCTTGAGGAGGCTGTTAGGGATGTCACCACTTTAACTGGCCCAGATTTACGGTGGCATTGAATTTTAATGGGGCCATAAATGTCGGGTGTAAACGCTGATCTATGTGTCGCCGTAAATTGTTATAGAGAAATATAAAAATAAGTGCAAGATAAAAGATTGTGTATAAAATATGTTTTTACATCTCCTTTAATGATTAGAAAAATCATACAAACTTGATATTCTAAATCAGGCAAAGTCGCTGTCGACTCCAAGCCCTCAGAAAGGCCCCTCACAGGACGCCCCTGGGTCCGAAATGACCCCTGCGTCCCGTGGGACACTGAGGAGGAAGTTCCGGCCGGCCCTGACTTCGGGGCATTCTGTGATTGGCACAAGAGGAGCCGAGGGTATGGCGGCCGTGACCCCGGCCTGCGGAGGGTCCCCAAGCCCGCAGGACGGAGGGGACTCGTGACCACCCTCGCTGCCTCTCCAGGTCGGCAGTGAACAGCCCAAGGACAGGCCAGTGACCAAGCAGGGGGCACTGCTGAGGCTCCCTGAGGCTGTGGCCCCCAGCCTCGGTGTCCCTCGCCTACCACCCCTCACCCCCTGCCTCCTCCCCTACCCCCAGAAGCATCTTCACAAGCCCCCGAGACACAACTCCTGACCCTGCGCCCCTCCTGCAGGGACGCTGGTCCTCGTCCCAGCCCAGGAGAGGCCAGAGACCTGGCCGGCACCAAGGCAGGGGTCTGGGCAGGACGGAGGAGTCCTCCCGCTCGGGGGACCCCAGGCTACGGGGCCTCTCACGGTGCTGAGAGCTAGCGCGGCCCCGAGCCAAGGCTGAGTGGGAGGCCCCCGGGCTGCTGTCCCTGAGGCTGGACCCTGGGACTGTGGTCACCCTTTTGGCTTCTTCCTACTTGGGTTCGGGTCCCTTTGGAAGCTCCCGGGTCAGGGATGGCGCCCGGCTGGGCTGTGAGGCCGGGAGACGCCCGGAGTGCTGACCCAGCAGGGCTAGAGTGCTTGCAGCAGCGCGCTGGCTGGCGGTGCCAACGTGTGAGCTCAGGCAGGTGCCCACGGCATGCCCACAGTGCCCCGAGCCCACGCACCCTGTAGGCTGACCTCCCGGACCTGCTCCGGCTGCTCTGTGCCCCTGGCCGAGGTCCTGGGGGCGGCCGTCACCGTCCCGTCTGTCACCGTCCTGAAGGGCCGCTCGCCCCGGGCCCCCAGCTCTCAGAGCTGCAGCTTCATCACCAAGCCCCACCGATGATTTACAGATTTCAGGGCAGGAATTAGCGGAAAATTCCATATTTCATAGAGGCTGAATCGGGCGATTATTCCCTCCAGCAGGTGCTAATTTCCTACCCGCTGGTGAAATGCCCCAATTATCGGCAGATCCCACTCAGAGTCTAAAGGCAGGCAAACAACCAATGGGAATATGGTTTGTTCACCAGAGCAGCCAGCCCGAGAGCGCCCGGGCGGAGGGTTCCGGATTCTCAGTCTTAGGAGGGCGGGACAAAGGCCTGCAAGAGCCACCACGACACGTGAGATCATGGGCCACCCCCAGGGGGAGAAAGCACGGCAGGAGTGAGCCCTGAGCACAGAGCCAGGAGTCAGTCCTGAGCACAGAGCCAGGAGCGACCCCTGAGCACTGCTGGGGAGTACTGTGGAGAGGCAGGTCCCGGGCCACTCGTGAACAGGGAGATATTTAAACCAAGCACTGAGGGACAATCCGAGCAAGCGGGGACAGGGAGACTTGCAGCCCAAGGTGGGAAAGAGCTGGTGTGTCTGACCCCGCTGGGTCTGATGCAGGGTGGGGACACACCCCAGAGACCCCAGCAACGTGGACGCCTGCCAGGACCAGGCGGGGCTGACCCCGGTCCCCTGTGCCATCTGCCAGCAATTCCCCTCGGGACTCTGGGGCGCCTGGGCAGGAGGCGAGACAAGACGCTGAGTTAATCACATCAGAGACTCCCGACGGCCAGTGTGGACAGGACAGCCCGGCGAGAGCCAAACTACGACATTCCGCAACAGGAAGTGCTCTGCCCAGTGGGCGGGCCCTCAGACCACAGCCAAGGGGGAGGGGGTGTAAGAGATCAGAGACTGTAGCCTGAGAGACCAGAGACTGTAGCCTGAGAGACCAGAGACTGTAGCCTAATCGCGTTACAATTGCATTACAAGAACTCACCTCATTTATCTCCCAGGAAACAACAGGACAGCTAAATGCTGTCACTAACAAGCCCTATTTCTAACTTGATTTTCCTTTTATAGGACTTGGTGGAGAGAGAGAGGCAGCAGAGACTCCCGACTCTTGAGGACTTTCAGGATTACACACACACAGGCACACTTACGCACACACGCACATGCACCTTCATGCACACACATGCGTGCTCACGCATGTGCACACACATATACGCACATGCACATATACATGCACTCACGTACCCTCATATGCACACACGTGGTCATGCACACACACATGCACATATGTGCACACGCGTATACTGGTAAGATCTCAAGGGCCCCACTCTGCCCTTTTTGGGACATAGGATGAAACCCGCGTTGGAAACATGGGAGCCACGCCTGGCCCTCCCGGGGCTGCACTGAGCCCCTTCTGCAGGCCACATGCAGAGATGGTGGGGGGGCTGGGGAGTTGGGGTGCGGCTCCGACAATGGGGTGATCCCAGAGTGCGCAGAAACAGAACAAAGAACAACGGCAGGGTCAGCCCCTCGGTGCAGAAAAAGCACCTGACAAAACCAGCAGGTTTTCATGCCAGAAACGCTGAGGCGTCTGGGAAGAGATTTCTCACCTGGAGGGAGGGTCCAGCCCAGGTCCACGCCCAACAGCCTGTCCTGCGGAAACTCCGGAAGGTCCCCCAGACTGGGAATGAGACAGCGTGGCCGCTCCGCTTTATAGGAAGAGAACACGCCAGGGCAATTAGAAAAGCAGAGAGGGAAGAAGGAAAGGGGCCAGGGGTGTGTGTGTGTGTGTGTGTGTGTGTGTGTGTGTGTGTGTGTGTGTGTGAGAGAGAGAGAGAGAGAGAGAGAGAGAGAGAGAGAGAGAGAGAGAGTGGGGGGAGAGAGAGAACAGCAGGGAAGGCTCCTGCCCACAGGGCGGGCCGATGTCTGACCCTTGGCTCCCCATACAGTCCCCCAAGCCCACCAGGGGTGACCCCGAAGCAGAGCCAGGAGGAGGCCCTGAGCACTGCCGGGTGTGTTCCAACAACCACTGCACCCTCTAAACTAGAAAAGAAACAGCTCAATCTTTATTGGCAAATGTCATTCTCGCATACTGAAACGCCTAACACACACGCACACACACACACACACACGCACACACGTGCACAGGGGGTGCGCAGGTGGGCGCACAGAGGGCTTGCTAGAAGATCAATCTGCAGAGTGAGATGGCTGTGTTTCCTGCAGTGAGATTACGCAAACGCTCCCATTCAATGCGGTATCGGGACACGTCACGTGCTCAGGAACGAGCTTAAGTGTCAAAGCTGCATGAGGAAAACTACAAAATTAGGAAAGAAATCTGGGAAAGGCCTCGGTCTCGAGAAGCCACTCCGCAGCCGAGACCAGAGGGCCCTGCACGGCCCCCGCGCCCCGAGGCTCCCGCGGCCCTGCGGGGCCCTGCCAAGCTTCCACAGGCCTCTCCTTCCCAGAAACAGACGAGCAGCCTCTAAAGTCAGAGGATGCACATGACCCAGATGAGCCAAAACAGACGTGAAAAGGAAGAGCAAAGTCTGAGAACCAAAACCCCAATTTCAAAGCTGCCTCCGGAGCTACAGAACTGAAGGCGGTGACGCCTGGTCTAGGGGTGGGCATGAAGTCCCAGGCGGGGAGCTGAGATGCCAGGAAGGAGCCCAGGGACTGAGGGGTAATTGATTTCCACGCCTGGCACCAAGGCCTCCCCCGCCCAGGCTCAGCGCCGGCCCACGGCTGGGCTAGACAGCTCCTTGCATGTTCCACAGTGCCCTGAGCAACGTGCTTGACTTGACCTCCAGTTAGCAAGACAGACTGACCCCACGGTGTCTAGACCGGAAGGACAGCCACTGGCAGGAGTGGGAGAGTGAGGGAAGGAGCACTTGCCAAGGCAAAAGGGCAGAAGGCAGAGTCCCAGCGGATAAGGGACTTTCTCATTTACATATCACATTTGCAAACACCCCATTGGGCTAAGCAAGTCACGTGACCAGATCCAGTCAAGGGATGCGCATTGGCCTAAGCCAAGTGACATGGCCAGGTCCAGCCAAGTGTAGGATAACATGGGTTTGTCCTTTCTGCCTCGCCACAGGAAGCTTAGGTTTATTGGGTCACTCCCATCACAGTGCTCCCATTCCTCTGTGTTTGTTTGTAACTTCTTTCTTTGTGCTCTGTTATCTTGTAAACATTGTTTTCTCTTCTCCTTAAGTCCTCCGCAGAGTTAATTCAGAGCAATGTCCTTTTTGTGTGGGCACAGGAAGACTGTAGTAAATGCTATGCTTTTGGAACAGGAGCGTTAATTCACTCCAAATGACATTTACCCGGGCATCTGTTCTCTTGACTTAAGCCTCAGTTGCCCTAACTTCCTAGCACCCCCAAAAGCAGGGTCCCAACGAGGGACTGGATGGATCCAGGGCAAGTGGTGAGCTATGTGCTACCCTGGCATCAAGATGGGCCTGGCCAAAGTGCCATAATGCTTACTATAAGTTAAGAGCATGGTCTGGGGGGCTGGAACAATAGCACAGCAGGGAGGGCGTTTGCCTTGCACATGGCTGACCTGGGTTCAATTCCCAGCATCCCATATGGTCCCCCGAGCACTGCCAGGGGTAATTCTTGTGCATCGCCAGGTGTGGCCCAAAAAGAAAAAAAAAAGAGCATGGTCATGGACAAATTCTGTCATGATCCAAAAAGTAATAATTAAATTCAGACCCTGCTAGGGTTAGGAATGATTAATCTGGCCTGAGCACTATAGTCTGAGTCTGTGGCATGATGTTCCCAGAAGAGCTACCCTACAAGCCTCAATGTATCTCTTGAGTGTCTATACAAAATAACTAATATTAAGAAGTAGAACTAAGATGTCAATCAAGATGGTAACTAAGTTATTGGACTGAGGAGAAGAGGAACGCCCCCAGGTGGTATTTCTGCCCGTGAGCCTGATGGGCGGTCAGGAGGGGCTTTCTAATGTTGATCTCCCTGCCAGACTGGGTGTAGCGTTGGTCCAGAGGGTAGAGAGATGAGCTGGGGAGAGACAGAGAGCCGGAGGAGCTGGGGGAGAGAGCGGGGAGCAAGACGGAGCGCAGAGAGATGGGCGGGGGAGGCAGGAGGAGACGGGGGCGAGGGGCCGTGTGAGGCCGGAGTGGTGGGCTCAGAGGTACTGGAACAGGCGCAACCGGGGGGGGGGGGGGGGAGACTGGAATAAACGGCACCTGATCAGCCAACCGGCTTGGCCCTCGTTTCCTCCCCCATCTGCCCCACGGCCCGGGCTGCCCCGGCTGGGGGAGCCGCCCGAGACCACCCAACCCGGGCGGCGAGGGGGAGAGCCGTCGGGGCCTCCCCTGGCCGCCCGGGGATTATACAGCTCAGCGGCCTAAGCCAGTCACGTGGCCAGACCCAGTCACGGGATGCGGCAGCCCCATCCCGCCCTCGGGAATGGCTGGGAGATGCCGCCCGCCTGGGCGGGAGCCGCTGGGCCCAGCAGGGCCACCGACGTCCTCACCCACGGGCCCTGGTGTCCTCCAGCTGGGGGCGTGTTCAGCGGCTTCGCGCCCTACCAGAGTGGCGGGAGCAGGCAGAGGCCTGGGGGCAGGAGTGTCCTTCCCACCCTGAGGAGGCCTTGCTGTGACCGCTGCCCAGGACGTGGCTCTGGGGCTATCCGGGCCGGAGTGGACAGGTGACCCTGCACGACAGCAGCCCGTGCCGAGGACGCCCCCCGGCCAGCCGTCCCCTGTGAGGACGCCCCCGGGCCAGCCGGGCTGAGACATTAAGGGCGACTTGAAAGCACGGCGGCTGCCTTGGGAGCCTCTTCTCCGGGACTCCTGTGTCCCTTTAGGGGCCCCTCTGGCCCCCTCTGAGTGCCGCACCCCAAGGGTCTCCAGTACCAGCTGCCGAGTCAGAAAACAGACACGGAGCCAAGAGCCTGGGGCCGCTGGTGGTAATATGCAGCTCCGCCCCCAGGACGAACCCCTGGGAATATTCCAGCATCACAGGAAGAGCCAGAGGAGAAGAAACTAGACCCCATCCCTGCTCGGGGGGCTGGGGGGGGCCAGGTGGGCAGTGCCCAAGGCCAGGGGCTTCCGGGGGGCGCGAGCAGAGAGCCCCAGGGATGCACCCAGGCCCCGCCCCGTGCCGGTGATGTTGCGGAGGGCCTGTGGGACCGTGCGCGAGAGGAGCGGCTCGGCGTGGCCTCGGGCCTAGAGGGGCGACTGCATCCGCCCCCGACACCATCGCTGGACACGGAAAGACCCAGGCAAGGCTCCTCCCAGCCCGGCCGACTCATCAATAAGCTCCTGGGGCGGCAGCAGAGGGCGAGGAGACGCCGGCGCCTGTCTGCCCGGGGGGTCTCTGCGGCCCCCACGCCACATGGCTCAGTGAACATCTGCCCAGCCAAGGACAGGAGCCCCGTCCATGCCGGGGTGTCCTGAGCCGGGAAAAGGCCGCCCCGCTCGCAGCCCAGGCGCCCGCGGCCCGGCACACCCCCGCCTGCCGGACAGGCTCACGGCCGAGTGGCGGTGGGAGACAGCGGGAGGCGGTGTTTGCAGGAAGCAGGAAAGGTCACGCCCCCTGACCCCGCGCTGCAGCCCCTGAGAGCCCACGAGGGAGAAGAGAGACCCGTGAAGGGGGCTCGGCCACGGGTGTGGGCAGGGGGGTGGGGGGGCGGGGACGCAGAGTGAGTCTGAAGGGCTCACGTGATGCATGGGTCTCCCTGGGAGGAGACACTGCGCGCTGGAGACGCACCATAAATATCCCTGGGCGCTGCGTGGCGGCCGGCACGGGCCATCGGCGAGAGGCCAGGACAGGCAGTGGCAGGGAACATATTTAGTGACCTAATCACCCGGTGGACACCCACAATTCAGTTTCATCGCCCACCAGTACAGTTCTCCGTAATTGAATTAGATTTTGAAATAAGGCAAACCTGATTTACAGTGTCATTAACACACTCACACACACACACACACACACACACACACACACACACACACACACACACACACACACACACACACACTCCTGGCTGTGTTTTCTTGTCTATAACGGTGAGCCAGGGGCTGGAGCCATAGCACAGCGGGGAGGGCATTTGCCTTGCACGCGGCCAACCCGGGTTCGATTCCCAGCATCCCATAGGGACCCCAGCACCTCCAGGAGTTAATTCCTGAGTGCGTGAGCCAGGAGTAACCCCTGAGCATCGTCAGGTGGGACCCAAAAAAGCAAATAAATAAATAAATAAAACAAACAGTGAGCCACGAGTCAATACATCAGCAAGGAAAGAAGTGTGCGTGCCGTGGGGTCCGGAGGGCCCTCCGTGCGAGGGGGCTGAGCTGGAGCAGCCGGGAGCTGCCCTGCCCTGTAGGCCCACGGGGAGGGAGCGCTGGGCTATCTTGCTTCGTGGGCGCGAGGCTCACCCAGCAGAAGGAAGCGGGGGTGTCATTTCTCCTCCCCCACGGGCCTGAGCTCACTGCGGTGTCAGGGGCTGCGGGGGGGTGGGGGGGAACCCTGCACTTCTCAGCCCACGGCCCGGTGTCTGCAGAGTGGGAGCGACCAGTTCCCACCTGGGGGGCCGCCTCGATGGTCAGGCACTTAGTGGACAACGCTTCCTCTTCACGGTCACACCGCACGACGGCCACCCCCGGCCCCACCACCACCCGCGCCGTCACCGTGGCCACCAGCATCACCGTCCCGGCCCCCACGGGCCTCGCCACCTCACGTCCTCGTCCCTGACTCGCTTTACTTCCGCAGCCAGCACCGGGCGTGCGCGGCGCGGCCCAGGTGACCGACCCAGGCTGTTCCCGACAAGGTGGCCGGGACCGGAGCTGGGTGGCGCCCGCTCCCGTGGGTGCCCCCACCCGCAGGCCCTGCCCGGGGCCGCCGCCCGCCCTGGCACCCTCGTGTGGCAGCGCGTCTTGTTTCCCTGCCAGGCGGGCGCGCGTCACGCACGTGTTACTGAATCAAATCAATGCGCTGGCCGAGCCCCTCGGGGCCGCGCGCTGGGGGGCGACGACACGCTCATCGCCATGGAAATCTGATTGCTCGCCGATCCCGCGGGGAGCACGCCGGCCCACGCTCCCACCCAGACCTACTGCGCAGGCTCGGCCCCGCCCCGAGACTTCAGGAAGGCCCGGCTTGGTGCCCCCACGCGGGCCAGTCCCCGTGACTGCAGTGGCCACGTGCCGTGTGGGGCCCTAGAGCCTGCCCACCTGAGCCCCGCACCGCAGGGACCCCAGCCTGTAAGGGGGTGCAGCTCGTCTCACACCGTGTCTGAGAAAACGCCAGCCTGGTCGACCCCAGGCTCCCCCACTGGCTCCGGTGGGGGGGGCACTGGGGCGCTGAAGCAACTGCCCGCCCCCGCCGGCTGCGCCGACCCCCACGAGCCCCACCAGGAGAGATCAAGGGGGACCCCGCGGGGGCCCAGCCCGGCCTCTCAGCCCTTCCCCGGGAGCACTCGGGGGAGGGGGACGGCGGGGCCAGGGAGAAGGGGACCCCTCGGCCCCCACATCCAGTGCTGACGGCCCGGCTGCCCACGCGCACCCCCCGCCCCCCAAGGTGCGACACGGGCTCCGGTGGAGGCTGCAGTGGGGAGCCAGAGCTCCCGGGCTCCCGCCCAGGCTGTGGCGCTCAGCGGGACCCGGTGTCACTCTCGCGGCGGTCTTGGCCCCGAGTTATCTGTCTCGTGTCATCATCTCTCCTGCGCGCCCACCCCCAGCACCGCTTGGGAGATGCCCAAGGGGAGAAGGTGAGAAGGAAGAGGGGAAGGAAAGAAGGAAAAGGGTGGATGGGCTGGAGCTTTAGCACAGCTGGGAGGTCGTTTGCCTTGCACGCAGCCGACCCGGGTTCGATTCCCAGCATCCCATAGGGTCCCCTGAGCACCGCCAGGAGTAATTCCTGAGTGCAGAGCCAGGAGTAACCCCTGTGCATCACCAGGTGTGACCAAAAAAAAAAAAAAAAAGAAAAGAAAAAGGGTGGAGGGGGGAGAAGGACGAGGAGGAGGAGGAGGAGGAGGAGGAGGAGGAGGAGGAGGAGGAGGAGGAGGAGGAGGAGGAGGAGGAGGAGGGAAGCTACCGAGGCAGGGAAGGGCCTCCCCACACCCCGACCTCTTCCGGCTCCCTGCGCCCTCCCGGCCTGCTGGCAGGGGACCAGTGCCCCCTCCCGAGTCCGGAGGGAGCTCTCCGGAGACAGATGACCGTGGCGGGGACCGACCGCAGGCCCCGTTCCACCTGGCAGGCCCTGCTTCAGGGAAGACATAAATATCAGATTTGCAACTTTATTTCCCCCCAGAGAGACACTCGGGAGAAAATTAAAACAATGCGAGATTTAATTATTAAAAGCCAAACATTCCTGTACATATTTTCTGGCCCGAAGTTTTCAAAACAAACTCCCAGAGAAGATGCATTTTTAATGACCGGCTGCCTCCCACTCAGGTTCCGTCTAAACCTCCTCGGCTGTGACTCACCGGCGGGGGAAGGGGAGGGCCCGGGTTAGCGCCAACCAGGGCTTCTGCTGCCGGCGACCTTGGAGCGACCTTGGCCCGGCCACTCCCGCCCCACACCTTCCCCGCCCCACGGGAGATGCGCCTCCCCCCACCTCCCTCCCACCCTACACGACAGTGCCGAGCAGCACATCAAGAAAGGCCGCGGGCATTTCACCCCCAAATACATCCTGGGGCCCCGCATGGCTGTGGAGCTGCTCCAGCCCCTCGTCCTGGGGCGCCATCTAGGGACTCCCTGGCCCCCGAGCCCCCCCAGTGGGGCGGGGGCCTCTCTCAGGCCTCGCCTCTCCCATCTCCTTCTTGCCTTCTACTGAGATGAGCGGGTTTTGCTTCGCCCCTGTTAGATGACAGCCAGGACGCTCAGGGTGAGGGTCGGCCCCCCGGGCGCGTTCCAGAGCTGCCCAGGGCTGTGAGCCCCCCAACCCACCCGCTTCCTGGCTCGAGATGGTCCCAGTAAGAAAACCAGGCATTGGGAAAGGGGCTTCCCGAACAAAGCCCCTGCCCCCCACCTCCAGGCTGCAGGGAGAAGCCACGTGATCCGCCCCCATGCCCAGGAACTGGCCACACACGAATCAGTGCAAGCAATTCCATGGCCGGTTAGAGTCGGGCACGAGAGGGAAATAAAATAATTGGGAGGGAGGAGCTGCTGTGAGGGACAGTGGCCCGTCCCGCGAGCGAGGAGCAGGCGTCCCCGCGCCCCTTTGGAATGATCAGCAGGTGGGCAGGCTCAGTTCTGATTCAAGTGGCCCCAGGGCACCAAAGTCCCCACCCAAAGGCGTTCCTGGCATCGAGGGCCGGACACCCCTGAGTGATAGCTGCTGCCAGCACCGCCCGCACAGGTGGGGACAGAGGCAGGGAGGGAGGCCAGAGCACGCCTCGCGGCGGGGACCCCTGGCCAGCTACAAAGGTCCCAGACCCCGCAGCCACTGCCCAACTGGCTCCCACCCCGAGACACGGGGCACGGAAGGCAACTGGCAAGAGCCCGCAGGAAGGAGGGTAAATAAAGCGGGATGATTTATCCCCGAGGAATAACGGTGTGACCGCGGAATAATTACAGGCACCAATCTTTATTAGCATGCAAAGGAGCTGGGCTTGGTGGCTCCCGGCCCCGCTCAGAGGACAAAAAGCCAAGAGAGCCGCATCCATGCTAATAAATCACCCTGCGCTCCCGGGGCGCGGGCTGACCCCGCGTGCAGGCCCCGCGCGCGGCTCTTCCCTGGGAGATCAGTGGCTCGCGCCCGGCTCCCGGCTCCCGTGATGGATGGGCCCGCGCCTCCTTTCCCTGCAGCGGGCGGGGCTCCCCCACCAGCCCAGGGACGCCCCGACAGGCTCCCGAGGAGGGAGGGACCCTCAGGGCGGCCCCTCTGTCCTGCGAACCCACGCGCCCACCGCAGCCTCTTCCCAGCTCTGCAGGGAGACGAGACCCCCGCCTCGGGGGGAGCAGGTCCAGCCCCCCAGGGTGTGTCTGACTGGCACGGAGGGCACCAGACCCCTCCCAGACCCCCACAGTCCCACACGCTCCAAGACAGGTACACAGACATCGACGTGCATGTGTGTGTGTGTGAACACTTGTCTTACACACGCACACACACACATGTGCACTTGTATACATGCAGTGGAGTGCCTGTGGACATGTGGATGCTGTGTGTGGACGGTCTCCTCCACATCGATACACACGTATGTATATTGACACACGTGCTCACCTCACATGACACGACACTCTCCCTCACCACGCCCCACGACAGGACTTCCTTGCTGTCCCATGGAAGAGGGGCCTGTGGTTTGGAAAGGAGAGTCCACATGTGTGCATGTGTGTGCATGCACTTGTGTGTGTGCATGTGAGCTCATGTGCATGTGTCTGTATGTACGTGTGTGCACCTGTACATTCACGTGTGTACGCATGTGTGTGCATCCTCCCTGCTCCTCCCTGCCCTGTGTTCAGCAGAATCTCCGACCCTCCCCTCCAAGCCCCTTCACCCCAGACCCCTCCCTCCCGCCCAGCCAAGCTGCCCCACGTGCCCCCAGCCCCTGACACGTGCTGGAGGCTAATTAAGGCGCACCTGCCTGTGCAACCCTCGGCTCCACGTCAGGGCAGGGCCCTTCTCCCGAGGTGCCACCTGGCTGAGCCCTGACCCTCCCACAGAGGGTGTGTGACACCGTGTCCTGGGCAGCCCAGAGCCACAGGAGGGAACAGGAGGGGGTGCGGTCACGTGCACCCCGAAGCGCTGACCCTGAGTCGGTGCACCTAAGCCCGCGGCCTGAGGGACAAGAAGGAGCTTCAAGGAACAAAGCACCAGCCCCTGCCCGCCACGCCCACCCCGCTCCCGCTGTCCACCCGGGCTCAGGGGACAGGGCTGGAGCCCAGTGTCCCTCTGGGCGTGTCCCCGTGACGCGGGTCTCAGGGGGGCTGAGGGGACATTCACAGTGTCCGGTGCTGTGCCACCCTCTGCCTCCTGCTCTCCAGGCCTGCCTGTCCGGGGCTCGCGTGCGAGTGCAGCCCACACCGGGCGCCCCCGCCTGGCTCCAGCACACGCGTGTCCGCGCTCCCAGCCGTGCCGGCCTGGCCGTCCTGCCCGGGGCTCCCGGGCCCCCCTGCGGCCATGCCGGTGAGAGCTGGATGCCTGTTTCCAACACTTGGGGCCTCTGCCCAGGACCAGGATATCTGGCAGATGGCGTTTCGCCCGGACCTAGTTTTCAATCCAAGGTGAACTCTAAGGAGCTACACGCCAGAAACAGACTCTGCATTTCTTAAATAGTCTTTTTCTTTTTTTAGGGAAAAAACGACCAAACTTGACTCAACCTTAAATAAAAGAAGTTCTAATAGGCCAATAATTGTGAAAGAAACAGAATCAGTGGTGGCAGCCGCCGCCCCCTCCCAGTGTGTGGAACGCAAAGGTGCTGGGGCCACGGCACAGCGGGCCAGGCCTGGCCTGGCATGGGGCTGACCAGGGTTCAATCTCTGGCACCCCACAGGATCCCCCGAGCCCCGCCAAGAGCACTTCCTGAGTGCAGAGGCAGGAGTCACCCTTGAGCACTGCCACGTGTGGCCCAAAAAACAAAGCAAACCGGGGGCTGGAGCGATAGATAGCACAGCGGGGAGGGCGTTTGCCTTGCACGTGGCTGACCCGGGTTCGATTCCCAGCATCCCATGGGGTCCCCCGAGCATCACCAGGAGTAATCCCTGAGTGCAGAGTCAGGAGGAACCCCTGAGCATCGCCGGGTGTGACCCAAAGAGAAAAAGACAAAACAAAGCAAAACAAAGACACGAGAAAATCCTCACTACGTTTTCCTGGAGATCAGCTTCCGCTTGATATAAATGTTAGACAGAGAAGCCGTGAGTCACCGCCGCGGGGCCGCGTGAGCATGTGCTGCTTCTCTGGGCCCGGCCAGACAGGGCTGGCGACAGGACAGGAGGAGATGGGGCCGCTCTCTCTCGTCCGTGCACATGCAGTCTCACACGCGTCACGCGGGACCCGTCGGGGCCTGAAAATAAGGAGCAGCAGCAGCAGCAGCACACGGAGCTGATCCCAATAATCCAATCACGGTTCGAAGTCAGAGCGCGTGTGGAGGCAAATGCCCCACATGAAAGATTAAGGAGAAAGCGTATAATCAGAACAACTGATGCAGAAATTTTATGATTTAATACCCACTCATTATAAGAACTGTTAGCTAGCCGAGTGTCGTGGGGAGCTTGCGTAACCCGCTAATAATCAGGCTACCTGCCCAAACCTCCTGATTGCTGGGCTGAGATGTGGAGCTGAGGGGGGTTCCCAGCCACAACGGCAGTGCTGCTGGCGTTCGTTCGTCATTACTCTCTCGGTCTGCTGGCAAATACCACAGACAAGGAACGCCGTGTCAGGAAACAAACATAAATATTGAAATTAAACATAAATATTACACAGTGCCATGTAGACGGCATAATTGTATCATATATCCTTACAGAGATTTATAGTTCAGTTAGATGGGAGACAAATGACAGGCGTAACAGAACATCTACAACTAAGGGATGAGGATTAGGGAGTCAGCAACATCGGGGGTGAAAAGCAGCATAGGAAAACCAATAGCATCAGGCCAGGAAGTTAGTGCACGAGGGCAGGGCGCTTGCCTTGCATGCAGCAGACCCAGAGTTGATCCCCAGCACCACCTATGTGTCCCTGAGCACTGCCAAGAGTGATCCCGGATGCACAGCCAGGAGGAAGCCCTGAGTACCACCAGGCGTGGCCCAAATGCCAGAAACAGGTGAACATTTCAAAATGATGCAAGAAAAACTATCCCACTTGTATGGCACAAAAATTCCTATGTTTATCTCTAAATGCGTTCAATATGAATTAAGTATACTAGGAGAGACTATATATATGAATTGTCTTAATGCATAAATTATAGCGACTTAAAGGAAGTCCTTGAAATTCTTGAGACATACCATATTCATAGATAGGGAGACAGTACGTTCAAGACGCAAGTGCCTCTCAGATAACTCCAAACATGCCACAATCCACATGAAAGGCATCATTCGGGGGTGGGGAGCACCCTGGGGTGAAGGCCAAACCTCAGCTGAGGGAAACACGCCCCATCACTGAGTCTGCCCTTGTCCAACCAAGTCAGGCTTCCGTGTTCTGGTCTTCCAGCCCACAAGAAGGCGCAAAGGGCCCAGGGAAGGAGGGCTGGAGCTTCGGGAGATGTCTAAGGAACATCGGGAACCCAACCAAGCACACAGGCACCCTCCAGCCTTGCCGTTTAGCGTCTACGTATTGAACAGTTGCGGGACCACCTGCCCCAGTGCCTCCCTTTGGTCTTCTGGGCACTTTGGGCCAAACCTACAGTCCTGTGGCCCTTTCCCTGTAGTTCCCGCCTGCCCTATAACCCGCCCCCCCCCAGCGCCTCTCACTAGCCTCAGACGTGCCTGACCTTCACCCTCTGCTGAGCGGGACAGTGGCACCACCTCCTCGCCAGATGAAGGGGCACCTCACTTCCCGTTTTCCCATCTTCAGGGGTCCATCTCAGGGCCCGTGACATCTGCCCTGTTTGTCCACCCCACCAAAAAAAAAAAAAGAAAGAAAGAAAACATAAAAATCAAAGCAACGGGGGCTGGAGCAATAGCACAGCAGGTAGGGTGTTTGCCTTGCACACACAGTCGACCCGGGTTCGATTTCCAGCATCCCATATGGTCCCCCGAGCACTGCCAGGAGTAACCCCTGAGCATCGCCGGGTGTGACCCAAAAAGAAAAAAAAATCAAAGCAATGTACCAAATCCTGGAAATGTGTAAACAAAGCTTGTAAGAAAACACACGAATATTTTCCCATCGCAAATGCCGCACTGGTGTGGCTCAGTAGCTGGGGACTTGTGGCTGTGTTTTCCATTTTAGTTTCTTGATTATAGGGACGAGGAAACAGTACAGTACAACGGGTAGGATGCTGGCCTTGCACCCGACTGACCAGGGTTCAATCCCCAGCACCATAATCCGCCCCCCCCCCCGCCCCGAGCACCGCCAGGAGTGAGCACAGAGCCAGGAGCAAGCCCTGAGCACAGAGCACTGAGCACACCTGGTATGGTCCAAAAATGAAACAGAAACGTGTGTCATGGTTCTGGCTGGAAACTGCAGAGGAGTGCGGGGGTCTCGGGAGGGACGGGGGGGCTGCTCCGGCTCCAGACTCGGGCACAGCGGGGTGCAGTCACCTGCTTGGGAAGGACAAAATCGCAGAGTCCCGGGACTGAGGGCAGGGAGGGGGCGGGTGAGTCACCACACCCAGGGACGCTCCGAGCACCCCCCCTGCCCCAGGGCTAGGCAGGGGTGCGGCCGGAGAGCTGCCCTCCGCCCCGCCAAGGAGGGGGCAGGCCGAGCCCTGAGTAATGGATCACGGCAGCTGCATAATGACAAGGCAAAATAGTGATAATTAAATGATCTTAATAGTGTGTCAAGATGAAGGATCACAGTCTCGCAGAGCGAGGCCGGCAAGCGTCACCCTCTGCATGCCCGCCCTTGGCCGGGGCGTGGAGACGGTGCAGGCGTCCCGGGCCCCCACCGCCCGCGGAGAACCACGTTGGCTCTGAGCCAGCGCAGCTGGGCGCCTCCGCGGGAAGCTGCTTCCCACTGGTCCCGCTCAGCAAGGGCTCTGCTCCGTGCCCCCAAGCTCTGCCACCGGACCCCAAAGACAGCACATGTGCCAGGACTGAAGAGGAAGGTGGGTTTAGACGCCAACAAGCAGCAGGGTGAGGGAGGCAAGCGAAGGGAGGGTCCCCTCGAGCCCCGGGAGGGGACCCAGGATCCCTGCGAGCAGGACGCCGGCACAGCCCTCCCTCCGCCCCCGTGGGTGCTGCAGAATGCAAGAAGGGCCCTGCAAAGGAGCCGTCCCTTCTAACCTGTCCCCCCCACCCAAGTCGCACGATGAGACCAAAAGGGGTAAGCAAACGGGCAAACAAGAAAAGCAAAGCTCTGAAAGGGAACGTGCCCGCCACAAGGCAGAGGCGGTGGCGGGAGGGAAACTGGGGTCACTGGTGGTGGAGAACGGGCACTGGCGGAGGGATGGGTACTCGATTATTGTATGACCGAAACGTAAGCACGAAAGTTTGTACGTCTATAACTGTACCTCACGGTGATCCATTCAAAAAATAAAAATAAAATTAAATTTTAAATTTTTAAAAATTTGGGGCTGGAGCAATAGCACAGCAGTAGGGCGTTTGCCTTACACGCGACCTACCCGGGTTCGATTCCCAGCATCCCATATGGTCCCCTGAGCACCACCAGGAGTAATTCCTGAGTGCATGAGCCAGGAGCAACCCCTGTGCAATGGAGGGTGTGACCCAAAAAGAAAAAAAAAATTAATTTTTAAAAGAGAAGCAAGGCAAAGCTCCGCCTCATCCCTCCAGAAGCGGCGCCAGCAGCTGCTGGTGCGGTTCCACGCCTGTGTTTCCGTCTTTCTTCGGCTGTCTCCGTGAAGCCACCGTCTCGTGGGTGGGACGAAACCCCCCCCCCTTCCCGCGGCTGTCTGCAAGTGGGAGGAACTTTGCTCCGGGCAAGGCAGTGGGGCATCGGGCTGTCCCCCTCCCCGTCCTCTCGGCCCCCTGCAGAGGCAGATGGGGGGGGGGGGTGAGGCCAGCAGTGCCCAGAGATTCCCCGTCCCAGGGCAGCCCGCGGGCACCAGCCCGGGGGTGGTTCTGCTCCTTGTGTCAGGAGCTGGGCTGGGTCGGCCACAGAGTGTGGCCACGGCTGGGACAGACCTTCCCACGCTCACGGGGCTTCAGCCGGAGGGTCCGCGCTGAAAGGGAGGGCGAGGGGCGGGGGGAGGGGAGCTGGCCCCACGCCCAGAACCTCCCGAGCAGCCCCGAGGGTCACCTTCTCGGCCGGACATGGGAACACGCGCCGAGGCTGGCTGGGTCTTGGCAGGAGTGGCCCCGGGGACCGAGCCCGGCTGAGGAGGCCCGGGGAGACAGAGTGAGAAGAGGAGGAACCTGTCGAGACAGGGGGGGGTCTCCGGCCGGCCTGGGCGTAGGGCACGGGGACGTCCCGAGGTCACGAGGCTTCCCAGGGTCTCGGAGGGTGCCCGGGCACCCAGCAGGAAGCAGCAGCCCCTCCCCCTCACAGACCCTCCGCGGTTCCCTCTCCGTGGCCATCGGCCTCCTGAAACCAGGCGGTGTCCTGAGCCCTGGGGACGCCCCCGCCGACTGTCCCAGCCGAGAGCATTGATGATGTTCGAGGATTCTGCCCGGCCTGGCACCGCGCGTAAACTGTTCCTCGCCGTGGAAAATCACCTTCACAAGGCGCCTCTAAGCCAGGCAGGCCTCGCCGCCGTGAGGCTCCTGACGCAGCGCCAGGGGCTTCCTTCCCCTCCGGCACTCGTTCCTGACAAGCAAAATAAATTCTCATGCCAGACACACAGAGAGTCTCGGAGATGCACCCCTGTTAAATCCTGCTTAGCAGTGAGCGACGCGGGCACCTGCTGGCCTCGGCCCCCGGAGCCCAGCGCCTCCCCCCCCTCCCCGCCACAGCGCCGCTGCGTGCAGCTTCGGCTCAGCCCAGCAGGCCTCGTAAAGAGAAAAACTTTCACAATGCACTAGGGTTGGTCCGCCGGAGAGCCTGACCCGGTTGGACCAGATCTTGTATTGATTCCCAACGTGTGCTTCTCCCTGGAACGTGGACCCTGCAGGGAAGGAGGAAAGTGCTGCCACGGCAAGTTCAGGGGTGACGCGGGCCCCAACTCACGTCCTGCCCGTCTCCCGAAGGCGCAGGAAGGGGTGGGAGGCCTGTCGGCCGGATGGTGGGGGGAGGGGCTGTTCACAGGCCAGACCCGCTCCCCGACCACCGGGACTGACCACGCTAGACGGTGCCCGGGTGGGCCAAGGACTCCGCGGGGGTCTCACCTATGGACCTGGGGGGTGTCAGGCCGCCCGGGAGGGGTGCCGTTCTGCGGGAATAACTTCACCTGACCCTCCCCAAGAGCCAGCGCCTGGAGGACACGGGTCTGGGCCACGGCTCCAGGGCGCCTGGCGTGGCCGGGAAACCCCTCCCTCCCTCCCTGCCGCCCACTGGGCAGCCCCGGCAGCCACAGGCGCCAGCCGCCGTGCCGGAGCCACCTCCCAGTCAGAGGACCCTGCGGTTGGGCGGCTGCCAGCCAAGGTCACCAAGACCGTGACGGGCGAGGACGGGGCTGCGGGCAGCCACGCTGTGCTGGGCCGGGCACTGAGAGTGACCGGATGGGGCCGCCCTTGGCCTGAACCATCGGGACTGGGCTGGAGATGCCGCTCCTGCTGCAGCGTCGCCTGCCCGCCCCCGCCACACATGTACACGCACACACACACGTGCACACAGATGTACACACACGTACACACTCATACTTGCACATACACACACGCGTGCACACATGCACACACAAGCACATACACAAATCACACACATATACATGTGCACACACACATGCACATACACACGCGCGCGCATACACACTCACACACACGCACACACACGCGCATGCACAGCCGGCTCAGGGTGCCCTGAAAAACGGCTCCTAGACAGTAAACACCAGTCGGGTTCACGTGAGGATGAAAGTCCCGCCCCAAAGCCTGACATTCCAGAACATAACTTTAAAATACTGCCCCGAGCCACGTAAGGCCGCACGACACCCGGCTCCAAGGCCAAGGGAGGCGGGAAGTGGGGCCCTGGCGTCGGCCGGCGGGGAGAGTGCTCGCCCGGCACACGGCCAGCCCGGGTTCCATCCCCGCATCCCCGAGGCCCCCAGCTCCACCAGGAGTGATCCCAGAGGCAGGGGTAACCCCTGAGCACCCGGGTGTGCCCCTCCATTCCGCCAAGGGGGGGCAGGAAAGCAGGGGCGGGGGGATGCACTGCCCCCTCAGAGGCCGCACCGCTGTCGGCCCACCGGCCCCGCGTGCGTTGGGGGCGTGGAGGGCAGCAGCCCTGAGTCCACCTGAGCCTGCAGCCTGACTCCTCCGACTCCTCCTCCTCCCCCTCCTCCTCCTCCTCCTCCGATCCTCCCACTCCCCCTCCGACTCCTCCTCCTCCTCCGATCCTCCCACTCCCCCTCCGATTCCTCCTCCCCCTCCAATCCTCCTCCTCCCCCTCCGACTCCTCCTCCCCCTCCGATCCTTTTCCTCCCCCTCCAACTCTCCCCCTCCCCCTCCTGCTCTCCCCCTCCCCCTCCGTCGCCTTGGGCTGCTGCGATGTCGATCAGTGCCCGGGTACCAAAGCGAACACCGGCTAGAACTCCCGGTCCTGGGCACCAGAACCTTCCTGCCAGCCCACCCGAAGGAGCGACTGCCCCTCTCCCACGCGTGGTCCGTTTCCGGGAGTCGGACAGGCGGCCCGGGGTGTGGAATGGGCCAGGAGAGGAGGCGGCGCCTGCTGATGCCGTGCGTCCTGGCTCCTGTCTCCACTGAAGGAAGAACCTTCTGCGGACGGCGGGACAGGGAGCCGGACGGCCGCCCCGGGGCAGACGGCACTGTGAGGAAAGCAGCTCCTCAGGCAGGGTGACCAGGACGGTCCTTCACTCGGTAACTGAGTCGCCAGTGACGAGCCGGGAGCCGGAAGGAGACCCTCGGCCAAGGGCCAGCCCCTCGGTGGCTCCCACCAAGCGGACAGGACCACGTGCCTGTCTGCAGACCCAGGAGATGGGGGGCTGGGGGGGGGCAGAAGCCCCTGCTAAAATGTCCTCCTGCCCACGGGTTCCGGCCAAGAGGCCACGTGGACACACACCCGTCCAGCCTTGGGGAAGGTGCGATTCGCTCCCCGGCTCGGGGCGGGCGTGGCTGGGAGTGGAGCTGGCCTGTCCCTCTCTCCGCCTGCGTCCCCGAGAACTCTGACGGGCAACGGGAAGGCCAAGAAGTGAGTCCTGTTCCAGGCACACCGGAACCCACAGGCCTACATTAAAAAGCCCCGTTTGGAAATAAAACAAAAGCAGTTGCTGAGATAACGCAATCAGTGGACACAATAGACCCTACCGGACACAGTGAAAAATAGTGACAGATTAGGAAAAACCAGTCGCGTTCCTAGTACCCAAGATAAGCCCCTGCTTTCTGCCATAACTGCCTCCTGCGTGTCAAACCAACAGGACCCTCCAGCCCTCGGCCTGACCCACCCCCGCTGCCGCCCACGCTCCTCTGGGGGCCACGTGGACCGAGCGCTGACGGGTGTCGCCCGGGGTCAGGCCCAAGTAGGGAGAGTCGCACACCGGCCCTGTGGCCACTTCCTCGGGTTCCTTCACTCAACACCACGCGTGGGCTTCGACAGGGAGTCGAAGGCCGGCACCCGTCTATCACCCAAAGACAACAGCCCAGTCCATCCTCCCCAGTGGTGGGCCCTGTCGCAGGACACGCCGGTCTCCCATGCCTCTGCCTCCACCAAGGGGCGTCTGGGCCATCAGTAAGTGCTCCGGGAGCAGGGCCATGCACACCTCAGGGCCATGCACACCTCAGGGCCATGCACACCTCAGGGCCTAGAACACCTCAGGGCCATGCATACCTCAGGGCTATGCACACCTCAGGGCCACGCACACCTCAGGAAAACACACACCTCAAGGCCATGCACATCTCTGGGTCACGAACACCTCAGGGCCACACACACCTCAGGGTCATGCACACCTCAGGGTCATGCACATCTCAGGGCCATGCACACCTCAAGAACACGCACACTTCAGGGTCATGCACACCTCAGAGTCACACACACCTCAGGGCCACACACACCTCAAGAACACGCACACTTCAGGGTCATGCACACCTCAGGGCCTCGAACACCTGAGGGCCACACACACCTCAAGAACACAAACACCTCAGGGCCACACACACCTCAGGGCCTCGAACACCTGAGGGCCACACACACCTCAAGAACACAAAAACCTCAGGGCCACGCACACCTCAAGAACACACACATCTCAGGGCCACGCATACCTCAGGAACATGCACACTTTAGGAACACACACACCTCAGGGCCACGCACACCTCAGGAACACACACACCACAGGAACACGCACACCTCAGGAACACACACACCACAGGAACACGCACAACTCAGGGCCACACGCACCTCAGGGCCACTCACACCTCAGGGCCACGCACAACTCAGGAACATGCATACCTCAGGGTCATGCACACCTCAGGGCCACGCACACCTCAGGGTCACGCACACCTCAGGGCCACGCACACCTCAGGGCAATGCACACCTCAGGAACATGCAAACCTCAGAGTCACGCACACCTCAAGGCCATGAACACCTCAGGAACATGCACACCTCAGAGCCATGCACACCTCAGGGTCATGCACACCTCAGGGCCATGCACACTTCAGGAACATGCACACCTCAGAGTCACACACACCTCAGGGCCACGCACACCTCAAGAACACGCACACCTCAGGGCCACGTACACCTTGGGAACACTCACACCTCAGGCCCATGCACACCTCAGGAACATGCACAACTCAGGAACACGCATACCTCAGGGCCACACACACCCAGGGCCTCGAACACCTCAAGACGGGTGGCCAGAGGTGCGGTGGCTCTGTGGTCTCCAATGTCAGGGGGCTGCATGTTTTCGAGTGTGAAAGGCTGTGGTGTGTCCCTAGGGTGCCATGCCCAGCGTAGCCACTGTCCCCCACGGCCCAGAAAGGACTTTTAGATTAAAGGTGAGCTGGCCTCAGCACAGGCCGGAGCTCACCCTCTCACAAAGGAGAAGAGATTAACTTTTATGAAAAAAAAATTGCCTGAAGTTCAATTTAATTATCTTTAATCACCAGTTGTATCATTTTAAAAGCTAATCATGTGCTGCATTCTCTCACCTTGTGAGAACTTAATGAATTAGCCACTTGCCCATCAGAAAATAACCCCATGAGATAATATGTCAAAATTCGGGACAGCTCTCGAGCTTGTATTGGGCTGATGGATTTAAGGCAAGACTTGAGGCAATAATAATGTTTGGAAGATGAATCTACTCATAGAGGCCGTCCATGACAAATGACTCACTGGAAGGCTAACTATTTATGAGGTCCAGGTGGGAGAGGCATAAACTTAATTAAAGTTTGAAAACATAATAGAACCAAAGGTAGTGCATCAATTTCGGGGCGTTCAATCAAAAAAAGGCCAATGATGTCCTTAATCGGCTGGCGGGATCTGCTTCTCAGGGCTACAGCGCACAATTACCCAACTGCCCCTGCTCCCACTGCTACAGGTTTGCTGAAGCCAACCCTACACACACACACACACACACACACATGCACACACAAACACATACACACAAACACACATACATACACACAATCACACATATAAACACATACACACACACACAAACATATACACAAACACACATATATAAACACACAAACACACATACATATACACACATAAACGCATACACAAAAACAAACACACATACACAAAAAACACACAAACACACACACTTTTCCTCTTGGGGTCTGCTTCTGAGGAAACTTCAGCTCAGCAGGGGAGAGGGTGGCGGGCGTGCCGGGCCCACCTTCCCGACCCTCACTACCCCAGGGAGAGCGATGCCTGTCGCCCTTGTGTCTGGGACACCGCAAAAGCAGCCGCCGCCCTGCGCCCAGGGTCTTCTGGCCCGGAATTCCGGGGCGACATCACCCAGGCGTCCGGCAGAGCCCGGCAGCCACGTCACCCTGGGAGGGTCCCCGCGCCCCAGCCACGCACCCCGTGACACACCGTTGCCACAAGCTGCGGGGGGGGGGTCTCTGACGGTCCCGCGGTCTGACGCAGCCCCGTGAGGACACTGGTCCAGACCCCCCCACCTCGCTCACCTCCTCTGCCCTCACCTCCCCGAGCCAGCGTCACGGGTCCCCCCAGCCAGGCCCCCAGGCCCCATAGCTGCCGCCCCCGGGCCCTGCACATGGGGCTCCCGGTCCAGAGCCCCTGCCGGCTTCCCCAGGGAACCCCTCCACAGACTCAGCCGCGGACCCCGCTCTCACGGGCGGCCAGTTTGCCGCCTGAGCGCGTGACCCGCCGCTGGACAGCGCCCGGGCTCTGCACCCCGAAAGTCTGCGCCTGGTGCTTCCCTCCACCCTCCCACTGGGCAGAGCATGAAGGTGGGACCTCAGGCCAGCCCGTGCCCCCCCCACACACACACGCACACACGCGCTGTCCTTCCCTGTCCCGTCTGCTCAGGCGTCGCCGTAAACACAGACCCTTGGGACGTCTACTTCCCCCCGGAATCTCGCTGGTTCCTTCTGCTCCAGAGACAGACTCCGAGCTGGACCCGCAGGGCCACGCGGCCTTGGCTTCTCAGGGGAGTGTCTGTCGGCAGCTCCCTCCTCTGCTGCTGCCCCTCACGGCCGGGGAGCAGGGCCTCAGGCCTTTCAGGGGGACAACAGGAACAAACACCTGGCTGCTATCTGCCCAGCAGAACCGCTGTGGACACGGCCGGGCCTCCGGCTCTTCCCTGCTCCCCGCCTGTCCTGACCCTCGGCTGCTCCTTCCCACCGGGCGGGCGACGGGGAACAAAGAGTCACAGATTCTGTAAAGAAAGAAAATTCAAGATCTCTGGTGTGTGCTTGTTGGCGGCCAGAAGTCCAATTCTTTTGCTTCAATTCCACTCCTCCCCCATGTAGGATGGGGGGATGGAGAGAAGGGCAGAGGGCGGGTGGGGGCAGCAGCATGGATTGGTGGGTGGATGGGTGGGTGGGTGGATGGATGGACAGGCGGATGGATGGATGGATAGGTAGGTGGGTGGATGGATGAATGGGTGGGTGTATGGGTGGGTGGATGGGTGGATGGGTGGGTGGATGGGCGGATGGGTGGATGGATAGATGGATGGATGGATGGATGGATGGATGGATGGATGGATGGATGGATGGATGGATGGATGGATGGATGGATGGATGGACAGGTGGGTGGATGAATGGATGGATGAATGGATGGATGGATGGATGATGGATGAATGGATGGATAGGTGGGTGGATGGATGAATGTGTGGATGGGTGGGTGGATGGGTGGATGGATGGGTGGGTGGATGGATGGATGGATGAACAGGTGGGTGGGTGGATGGATGGATGAACAGGTGGGTGGGTGGATAGGTGGGTGGATGGATGAATATGTGGATGAATGTGTGGATGGGTGGGTGGATGGATTGATGGATGGATGGATGGACAGGTGGGTGGATGAATGGATGGAAGAATGGATGGATGGATAGGTGGGTGGATGGATAGGTGGGTGGATGGATGAATGTGTGGATGGGTGGGTGGATGGGTGGGTGGACAGGTGGGTGGATGGATGGACAGGTGGGTGGGTGGATGGATGGATGGATGGATGGATGGATGGATAGGTGGGTGGATGGATGAATGTGTGGATGGGTGGGTGGATGGGTGGATGGATGGATGGATGGATGGATGGATGGATGAACAGGTGGGTGGGTGGATGGATGGATGGATGGATGGATGGATGGATGGATAGGTGGGTGGATGGATGTGTGGATGGGTGGGTGGATGAGTGGATGGATGGATGGATGGATGGATGGATGGATGGATGGATAGGTAGGTGGGTGGATGGATGAATGGGTGGGTGGATGGATGAATGGGTGGGTGGATGGGTGGGTGGGTGGATGGATGGATGGATGGGTGGGCGGATGGGTGGGTGGATGGGTGGATAGATGGATGAATTGGTGGGTGGGTAGATGAGTAAATGAATAGTGGTTGTTGGATGGAAGGATAAGACGGATGAGTGGGAGGACCTGGTGGACAGAGGGGAGGGCTGGCAGAAAGCTCTAATATCTTCATCCTCTACCGGCAGTGAGGAGCCTTTGTCATGGCCAGGGCCGTGTGGACATGTGTGACATCCTTTGTGGCCCTGGAGTCGGGCAGACGGGCTGCAGCCGGCAGAGCAGGAGCACGCCTTCGTGAGGCAGCGAGTTCCAGGGTCGGGCCGTGACTCCGCGGCCTCCCCCCGGGCTGGCTGTCCCCCGGCCTTGCTGACCAGTCCCTCTGGCCGGCTCGGAGAGGGCGGCGGGGAGCAGGTGTGCTCCTGCCCCGAGCTGGTCGGGGAGCGGGGGAGGGCGGAGACTCCTGCACATGGCCGGTGGGAGGAGACCCGCCCGCCGCCCCTGTCCCTAGACGGGCCGTAGCGCTGCCCTGCAAACCACGTCCGGGCCGCGGCCACGCGGGGCCCCGGGGAGGCCCGTGAAGCATCAGAGCCGCCGCCTGCGCCCTGTTTGCCGGGCTCCGCCCTCCGGCCACGCGCTGCCACTGAGGCAGGGGCGGCTGTGGGGGCGCATCGACTCCCTCCCTGTCGCCACCTCTGGGGTCTCCTGGACGGAAACTCCCAAGGCGCCGCCCCCGAGGCTGTCGCTGACGTCAGACACACGCCGGTACCCGAGGGTGGCTAGAGACCCCAACACGCGCGGGGCCCGTCCCCCCCCAGCCAGGCCCCCGTCCCGCCCCCGACCCCCAGCCAGGCCCCGTCCTGCCCCCGCCCCCAGCCAGGAACCCGTCCTGCCCCCGCCCCCCAGCCAGGCCCCCCCCCCCCGCCCCGTCCCGCCCACGCCCCCCCAGCCAGGCCCCGTCCTGCCCACGCCCCCCCAGCCAGGCCCCCCCCCGTCCCGCCCACGCCGCCCTTGGTGGCACGCAGAGGCTTCGCCTGGGCGTGAAGAAATCCACGTCCCACTGGGTCCCCGGGTGGAACCGGCACCCGCACGGCCCCCAGGAGACGTGCTCGAACCCCGTATCCCGAGTGAGCGGCGGTCTCTGCGCCGAGGGCCCCGAGCACTGCCCAGGCGCCCCTCTGCCTCCACCTCCGGCCTCCCCGGCCAAGCCTTCGGCCCTGCGACGGGCGGCCCAGAGGGCAGCTGGGATCCGGGACGGCCCCCCAGGGCTGGGATCCCGGGTGCACCCCAGGCCCCCAGGGAGCCCCCGGCTTCGGGCCTGCCACCCCCCACGAGCACAGGTGCGGCGTGAGGGGCTGCAGAGGACGCCCGAGGTCACCGACTCCCTGCGACCTCAGGCAGCGGGCGCAGCTCTGGCCCCGGGTCCGGCCGCCTCTCCCTGCTCACAGCCAACTGTGCTCCTCCTCGCAGGACACTGCCCACGCCTGTCCCCCTCGAGGTGACGGGGCCTCCTCAGGGGCTACCGGCCACCGCGGGTGCCACGACCCCCGGGACAGCGACGCACACGCCTGGCACGGACACGCGTGGACAGCCGCCCGGGCCTGGCGGGGGCAGCGTCCCGCGGACACCCGGCCGTTGCTCCCTCCTCCGGCCACGCCGAGGACCACAGGCCCCGCCCGCCCTGCTCGCCTGGCTCTGCTGAGCGGGAAACGCAGAAGGGACCCGGGCAGAGGGGCCAAGAGGGGCCGGGCCACCAGGGCCGTGAGCCCCGAGCTGGCCGTGACCCCGCGACGCTTTGCAGCGCCGGCGAGTGTGCGGGGGGAGGGGAGGCGGCCAGCGACAGCCCGGCTGGCCCCACACGTGCTGCAGGCCAGCGAGCAAGCCCGGCCCCACAGACCGGGCGCCCCTGGGGCCTGGACCCCCCCAGCGGTCCCCCTGGAGCCCTGTCCCACCCCCTGTGACAGCAATGACAATAGCTGGGTGCCCGGGGGGCTCTGGGGGCCCCAGGCGTGGAACGTGAGGGGAAAACCATCCTCCGGGGCGCAGGGACTTCTGGGAGAGGCTTCCTGGGGGAGCCGCGGCCGCGGGCGCCTCTCCTTGGGGACTTGCGACCCTGACCCTGACCCCGTGCCCCCGGGGCGCCTCCTGCCCGCCCCCGCCCCCGCGCTGGGCGGCGCTGAGAGCTGACCGGCCGCGCTGCCCCTTCCCTGAGCCCTGAATAATGAGCTCTAAATAGACTTCCTCGCCCTGAACCATTTCTCCCTAATGCTGAATTACAAGGCTCGCGTGTGTCAGCAGGAAAACGTGCCCTGCTTTTCCTGGGGGGGCGGCCGCCCGCGCGGCTCCGGCAGAGACTGGCCCCGGCCCAGGCTCCCAATTATTTCTGGAGGAGTCCGGGGTGCAGCCGGATCTGCGGTGAACAGCAGAGGGCCAGGTCCCGGGGGATCTGGACGCTCGGGAGGCACGAGGCAGACCCCGCAGCCCAGTACCCGCTGGCTGCCCCCCGCCTCACTCCCTGCGGGGTACAGAGACACAGAGACAGGCGGTTCTGGGCACGCACCGCCAAGCGCTTTCAGGCGGAAATCCGATGGACCTTGAGCCTGGTTTTGTTTGGCCTTTTCTGGTCTGGTGAAATCCCAGCCTGGAGGGGTTGGGGACACAGCCCAGTTCCTGTCCGACAAGCTGGATCTGTGTGCGGGCCTCAGCGAGACAGCCTGTCCTTCAAGCAAGAGGGAGCAGGGCCAAGAGCGGGATCAGCAGGTGCAAAGGCCCCGGGGTTGAAGGACGCCGGCTCCTGCAGAGTAGGAGAGTGTCCACACCAGTGGGCAGCTCAGGGAGGACTCAGGTCCCAACTGGCCCCTGTCATGCCTGGTCCCTTCTCTGCCCCCAGGCTGCTGAGAGCTCTGAGGAAAATCAGGGACCAGGAGCCTCCGACCTCCCCAGAGCCTGAAAGGGGGTCCTTGCGTGGACCCCTCAAACCTGGCCCGCCCCCCCCCCCGCCTCCTCAGCGAGCCTCCGAGGGGAGGAGCTGCCATGCAGCTCGGCCCGGAGGAGCCCGCAGCCCCGAATGGAAGCTGGAGATGCCAGGGATGGCGGCATCCGCACCCCCATAGACACACGCACACACATGCGCACATGCATGCATGTGCCTGCACATGTGCATACCCCCAAACACATGCAGAGACAACACATGACACAGAACCACGTGTAGACATGCCCATACACTCATGAGCACATACACACAAGCACACACACACATGCATGCGTATGCACATATACCCACATGTGTATACTCCACACACCTACATGTGTGCACCCAGTGCACTCACACATGCACACATGCATACGCCCTGTACATACACAAGTGTGGGCACACTCTGGTGGCCATAGCCGCCCCCACCCCGAATAAAGAAATTAGACTGTGATTTTGAATGGCGGAGGCGAGGGGCCTTCTCTCGACCGGCCGGGCCCTCCCCGGCACCCTGAGCCAGCTCAGCCCCGAGCGCCCCGCCCCGCCCCGCGCCCGCGGCCCCCCGCGCCCGCGCCTCTGCGAGGAGGCGAGGAACAGCTTGTCTGCAGTCTGGTATAATTACCACTAAGTGCTCGGGCGACTTGGCAGTCCTGGATTTCATAACAGCCGTGACTGACGTCCCTAATTAATACTATTGTTTCTCTCCTCTGGCTGAGCCTCCCGAACGCCAACACGCACCGCACACGCTAAAAACAGACATTACGGAAAATAACATCCGCCCGGCCACGGGGCCCTCGCAGACCCAGGGCCTGGCGGTGACGGGGGGGGGGGGGGCGGCCTCCCTCCCTGCCCTGCTCCCAGCTTCGGGGCCACGGTCAGTGAGGGGCCCCCGCCCTCCCCGCCCCTCCTGCGCTTTCTAAGCCGCAGGCTGAGACGTCCCGAGGCGGCTCTAGCGGACACTGGCCGCACCTCTATAAACAGGGAGCACTGGGCACGGAGCCCTCGGCTCTCCGCAAGGGGCTCTGGATTCCCGCCACTCCCGATGCTGGGGGTCTCTAGAGGGGGCATGTCTGCCCTGCTGCTGCCACGAGCACTCTCAGCCTCAGTTTGTCCATCTGCCGAGTGGGCGTGCTACGAGAATCCTCAGGCAGCTGCGAGTGTCCAAGGAGAGAGAGAGGCGACCGCGAGACAGAGGTGCCCGTGACGCTCAGGGGCAGCACAGGACCCAGGCGGGGGGCCTGGCGGGGGCCTGTCCGGGAAGAGAAGAAACAAGTCCCAGCCCAAGCCCGTGACAATGTGAGGCTGAAATGGAGCCACGACAGGCTCCTCTGTAAGACCAAAACTCAGCGGGCCTGAGCCTCGGTTTCCCCCGGCAGAAAGTCCCGACTCCTCAGGAAACAGTCTCACCCCGGGCAGATAAGCCGCCCTGTGGGAACAGCCTGTCGGGGCGGGGCCTGGGCAGTGGCGCGGCCCAGCAGAGGGGCCTGGGGGGGAGTCTCGGGACAGGCCGGGGCCGGGAACTGGAAACATGTTGCGGGGTCCTAGGAAACTGCCGTTACGTGACCAAACCCCGTGTAAACTGCTCGGAATTCAGAGTCGGGGTCCCTGCCAAGACTCCACTGCGCTGGGTGAGGCTCGGACCCCAGCTCGAGCCGGCGATGAAGGGGCCTTGTATTTGCACCCTCGCGGCTGATCTGGTGAACGTGTGAGCGAAACTCCCTTCCCGGGACGTGACAACAACTCGGCCCGCCCACAGGGCTGTGTGGAGTGTGAGCGCTGGGTCCCAGGCCCCCGGGAGACTCCCCCACGCCCACTCGCACAACGACGCCAGGGCTGGCCTTCGACTGTGACCCACCCCAGCTCGCCTCCTCACTCACCCCACGGCCACGAACTCGCCTGCTCTGAACTTGATGGATTCCCTAACACACACACACACACACACACACACACACACACACACACACACACACGGCACACTCTTGGGGCATCTGGAACACTCGCAAGGCTGTGTAGCCAGCATGGCGACCTAGTTCTAGAATGTTCCAGAACACGGTTCTAGAATGTTCTGGAACATTCCATTTGGGACATCTGCATCGTCCCCAGAGGAAACCCCGCTCCCCTGAGCAGTGACGGCACCACAGTCCTGTCCAGTGGCCCACACCTGAGCCCAGCGGGCGACTGAGACACCCAGAGACGGGACAGATATTTCAAGGCTTTATTCACACGCCAAAGACACTCAGACGCGGGGCTCAGCGCGGAGGGCGGGCCAGCCTGGGAGACTTGGAACGCGGCCGCCCTTGGCCCTCTGCCTGGGTGCCGGGTGCCCCTGCCGGGCGTCTCTGGAACTCGCCTGCAGGGGCGGAAGCGAAGCAGCTCGGCCCACACCCTGCGACGTCCCCCTGAACACTCCCGTTTCCTGGGTCGGGCCAGGGCGCCCGGTCCGCGCCCTTGGGCTCCGGCCTGTTTCCTTACTCGGGGCAAACGCACGACCCGGCGCAGTGGCCGTGGCCTGTCCCTTCAGGGGCCCCCGCGGGCGGCACCTCCCGTCCGCCCCTGGGCCCTGGCGTTAGGGCCGTCTCGGGCCAGCCGCTGCCCGGCCCCCCACCCGCCCTCCTCAGGAGCCCACACGGGCGCGACCCGGGGGGACAGGAGGAGCCTGCGTGCAGGGGGGGGTGGCTGAGGCGCTGAGAGCCTCCCCCCACCCGTCCCGTCCCGTCTCTGCCGGCAAACACGGGTCCCCGTGTGTCTGGCCCGAGGAGGAGGGCGGGCCGTGAGCCCGAGAGGGGCTGCTTCTGGAGAGGTGCACACGGGGTCAGCAGGGGAGGGGAGGCTGGGCCTGGAGCACTGTGGGGCAGAGAGGAGCCCCTGGGGGGCACTGGGCCCTGTGGGGGGCGCGTCTGCACTGAGCAGAGAGAGAGAGAAGCTTCTGGAAAGCACTGGCCTGCGGCTTCCCACTGAAGGCAGGCGGGCAGAGGCCGCTGAGGCCCGGACCAGGCAGAGGGGAGCGGAGCCGCCCAGCCCTGCAGCCGGGTCAGGGTCTTCCCCTGCACCGCCCATCCTGGCATCCTCCCCGTCACGGTGGGAAAGCCAGGAACCAAGGGAGGCAGCCAGGCTGACCTGGCCAGCAGGGGGTCGGGGGTCAGGCCTGGGCCTGAGTTGGCGCCTCACCCGCGGGGCTCCCGAGCCCCAGAGTGAGACCCGTCCCGTCGGGTGCTGCCAGGGCACAGACCTGCCCCCACGCTCCTGGACGTGCCAGGAATGCACTTCCGGCCTCCCCCGACGCCCCCGCTCGGACCCCCCACTCTCGAGTCCCTGTTCCTCCAGCCCATCTCCCCGGGAAGAGCAGCCTGGGCAGGGCCTCCTGGCCCCGTGCTGGGGTCCGTGCGGCCCCCCATCCCCCCTGCACCTTGTCTCAGGCGCTTCACTTCTGCAGCAAACACAAAAGCACGGCAGATCGGGGCAGGGCGGCGTGGGGGGCCGGGGCAGGGCGGCGTGGGGGGCCGGGGCAGGGCGGCGTGGGGACATGGGGACTCTCTGACAGCCTTGGCCGTGAGCCCCCCGTCGTGCAGAGACCTGGAGACTCCATCCGAATAACGCCTGGGGGGGGGCCACCTGGACGGGCTTTAAAGGGGGCTGCCGTGTGGCGAGGAGCCCGAGGGGGCTTTCCCGCGACTGGGTGCCCTCCCGCCCGCCCCGCCCTGCAGCACCCAGCACCGAGACGCCCAAGGGGAAGCTGTGGCACCCACACGCCCGCGCCTCCCTTGGGACAGGCAGAGGGCTTTGCTCTCCGAGCCAGAGGCCCCCGCCCTGCGGGCAGCCCCGGGCCTGTTCCCCCGCAGAGACGCCGAGGCCTTTCCCAGATGCTTTAGAACTCGTCAAAACCAAAGACCAGCGGGGCCCGTGGTGCCGCAACACGGCCACGGAGACGCTCCCACAGCCAACGGCGCTCGGCAAGAAGCTGGCTCTTCATGGACGCACGGAACGAGACCAAGCTCCAGGCCCGCCACAGGGAACGGACAGGAGAGGGTCACGGCGCAGGCGCGCAGGGGGGGCCACGCTGGCTGCCGCGAGAGGCCTGTCCCTCCCAGAGCCAGGCCCCAGACACAGGTCCCACGGGGCCCGGCCCAGCCTCGGGAATCTGGCTGGGTGCCCCCGCCCACCCCCGCCCCGGCTCTGCCGGCCACGTCCCGTCCGTCCGTGCCTCGGCCCGTCTGCGTCCTGCTCTCCCCGCTGCTCCCACGGCGTCAGGCCTGCGCACTCTCGGGCCTCGGACGCGCCTCTGACGGGAAGTTGCTAAGCAGCGAGAGCGTCCTTCCCGGCCGCCCCCGCTCCCTCCAACCTGAGGTCAGGGGAGCATGGCCACTCTGGGCCGGACCCGCTCAGCGCCGCTCAGGGCCAGTGAGAGGCTGTTTGTCCAGGATGGTATTGTGCGGATGTAGGATGGACGGACGGATGGATGGACGGGTAGACAGATGCGTGCGTGCATGGAGGCATGGCTGTATAGGTGGAGGGAGGGAGGGAGGGAGGAAGTTACAGGAAGGCAGGAGGGAAGGAGGGCGGGAGGGAGGGAGGGAGAAAGGGACAGAGGGAGGGAGGAAGGAAGGAAGAAGAGAAGGGAGGGAGGGTGGGAGGGAGAGAGGGAAGAAGGGAGATGTCCTCGGAGGGAGAGAGAGAAGGAGGAGGGAGGGACTGAGGGAGGGATGAAGAGAGGGAGGGAGGGATTCTGAAGGACAAGGAGGGCTGAGGAGGGTGGGGCAGCCCGAGGCGGGGGGTGGGGGGCAGAGGGGCGGGGCTGTCTGGATCTGCTCCTGGAGGAGCCGCGTCCCACCCACCCGCTCTGGTGTTTATCTAAGCAGCTGGCAGAACTAAGGCAGTTTTGCTTAAAAATCATTTCCCAGGGGATTAGCATCCCCTTTCACACTCAGAAGCCTCCCCCCAAGCCAGAGAATGAATTGATTTTCCCAGAACTAATCACACTCCCGGCTAATAGCAGGAAGCCGCTGTTTTCCATCTCTGCCTCTCAACACCACACAACCCGGCATCCCCGCGCCCACCCCGCCTGCAGCCCCGACCCCAGCCCCCCACCTCTGAACCGGGCGCTCTGAGGGGCACCACCCGCGGGGGAGGGTCAGCAGGAGGCTGCAGGGCGGGGACCCGGGCTGCCCACGGGACCCCACACAGGGACCCCCCAGGGCCCAGCCACCTCCTCCATCCATACGCGCTCACAGGGCCCCCGGGATGGACACGCTCACAGGGCCCCCGGCATGGACACACTCTCATACAGCACCCAGGATGGACACGCTCTCACACAGCATCCAGGATGGACACGCTCTCACAGGGCCCCCGGGATGGACACGCGCTCACACGGCACCCGGCATGGACACGCTCTCACAGGGCCCCCGGCATGGACACACTCTCATACAGCACCCAGGATGGACACGCTCTCACAGGGCCCCCGGGATGGACACGCGCTCACACGGCACGCGGGATGGACACGCGCTCACAGGGCCCCCGGGATGGACGCGCTCTCACACGGCACCCGGGATGGACACGCTCTCCTGAACTGCACATCCTGATTTACTCTCCGGCTCCGCATCCTTCTTCCACGTGTGGCATTAACCTATTTAACTTGGGTCCCGATGGGCATTTTTCTTGGGGGGGACCCGCACTTTAGCTCTCCGACGGGCTGTGATCGTACCTTCGGCGAGGACGCCGCTTCCTGACCATGAGCTCTCGCTTGTCTGAATTGCTAATTTGGCTAATGGGCTCGTTCTGCTCTGAAACGCGCGTCAGAACACGCCTCGCTTCCCAGAGTCCTCTGTGGACGGCGCCGTCTGCGCGCTCTGCTGTAAAGGTCACATCTGACATCGTCAAACACCGGGCCCTTTGGAGAAGGTACAAATGTGAGACATTAAGTGGGCCCGCTGGTGGCACGCCGTTGTTAGGGAGGGCGGAAGGACTTTTAATTCTCATGTGTGACGTGAGCTGGGTCCGATCCCAGACTTCCCGTCCCTTCTGGCGTCGCTGGCCCAGCTGCCCGGCCTGGCTGGGGTCGGGATGGTGACGGCGAGCCCAGCGTCCATCAAGGAGCCACCGGGTGGGATGGCGGCCACCTCCGCGGGTTCCTGGTGACAGGCACCATTCCGCGCGCTCCGGGCAGCCTGAGCGGGCGCCGGCAGCTGCCCGGCAGAGGGCCACGGCCTGCTGGTGTGATGGCCCAGCCGGGACTGCAGTGGCTGTTCCCCCTTCAGGGGTCAGCAGGGGGGAGCGGGCGGCCTGGAGAGGGGCGCCTGGGCCTCACGCCCTGCCCTGCCGCCGCCGAGGCTGGCGGGCACCCGGCTCTCGGCCTGTTCATAGAAACAACCCCCCACCTCGCCCACTCGCAGGGGCGATGATCCCGGCACCCACGGGGGCTGCTGAGCTCACGACCCCCCAGCCCCCGCCAGCTGGTCCCACAGAGAACCTAGACCCTCTCCTTCCTGCCACTCTGTCCGCCCGGCCAGGGGACCGGAGAGAGGTTCCCCTGGGGCTCCGCGGGGCGGTCCAGGGCGCCCGGGCATCGGAACCCGGGCAGGGAGCAGCACCAGAGAAGCCCGAGGCCCGGCGGCCGTGCGGGCGGGAGGGGCCGGGAACCCGACTCTGTGACAGACCCTTCGGGGGCCACATGAGGTGCCTCGGTGCCCTTCTCGCCGCTGCAGGAGGCACCGGGGAGACGGCAAGGACGGAGAAGGCCCCTCCGGTCCCGCGCCCCCGCCCCGGGCCCCCGCCCCGCCTCCCGTAACTGCCATGAGCCCCCACGCAGCTGCAGGCCAGCGTCTGTTCAGCCGTGCACAATCTCTCATCAGCACCTGCCGCCCCCCCCGCCCCCTACCCGCGCACACAAGCCTCCCCTGATGAGCGTGCCGCAGTCACCGGCCCCTCTTCTGAGCGCCCCACACGGCCTCTGCTCGCCAGCGGACGCCTTCGCGTGCCTGGGGCGACTCTCCCAGCTGTGGGTGGCCCCAGCTCTAGCCCCGAAAGGACCGACCTCCTGGGCTCTGCCCCGCCCCTCGCCGACACCCCCCCTTGGGTTCCAGTTGCTACACCGGCCTTTCCCTTCTCTCTCCCCCAGCGCTGCCCTCTGCCCGCCGGGAGGAAACCCAGCTCCCCGGGGACAGACTCCCAGCAGGCAGAGCGGACGCCGGCACCAGCCGTGACCACTCGGCCGAGCCCAGGGGCCTCCCCTGCCCTGACGAACGAGGCTCCCTCAAGCCCAGGAGCCGCCCCAGGCAAGTCCCATGCAGGTTCCCCCCTCTGCCAAGCACACCCACCCTCCGCTCCCTGGGTGCCCCCAGGAGTCCGCAGGGCTCTCTCCCTCCCAGCACTCCACCCTTGCCTCCCTGCAGACCACCGCTCGCCCGCACTGGGGTCGAGGCTCTGTGGGAGCAGAGGCCAGAGAGGGTGGCGGCGGCTTCCTGGACACAGCATCCCTCCGAGTGGACGCTCTTACCCTCCGAGGCCACCGGAAGTCACGGGACAGGAGGCAGGCCCTGGCAGCTGACCCTGGGAAGCGTCCCCCTGATGTCTGACAACACACTGGGGTCAGAGGCGGGGTGGACGCTAGAAGGCTGCAGGCTTGGGCCGCCCAGGACGGTGACCCATCTCCCCCCGCCCCATGGCAGAGGCTGCTTGAAGGCTGGCTTTCGGTCAGCGACAGCGAGCCAGCGGCTGCCCGCCTGACCACCTCCTCAAAACACCGGGTAGGAATAAGACTCGCTGAGAAATTAGTCGTAGGCAAGCTCAGAAGCCGCTAATGATGCCGAGATAATAAGAGGCTTTGCGGGAGCCCTGATAGCGCATCATGATTAGTGAGGGGAGCGTCACCCCTGGACGCCCGCGGTCCTGGGCGCCCCCCAAGAGCCGATGCATATGCATTAGCCCCAAATCCCAACTCCCGGGGCCAGCAGGCTCCGCGCCCCTGGTCAGAGGCGCCGAGCGCAGCTCTGATTTGCAAAAATGATTAATTTGTGGGTTTTGAGAATGAGAAATGTTTACTTCCTAGGTCCGCGAGAAACCAAAGGCCGGCTCGAAATCCAATTCCCGGCTGAAAATGAAAACAAGCAAGGGCAGCGCTGGACGGCTGCCCGGGGCTCTGGGGCCGGCCGCAAGTCTGCCTGGGCACTGGCGCCCGCCTCCCCGGGGCTTGGCTGCTGACCGAGGGCCCCGGCCCCCACCTGCAGCCCTGAGTGGGCAGAGTCTGGCCTCGGACAGGGCAGGACAGGTGTGTCAGCCTGGGGGGGACGGACTCTAGCCCCTGCTGTCCTGGTGACAAGTGGCCGGCTTCCTGGCTGGTTGAGCAACCAGTGGGGCACCCTCGTGACCCTGCTCCAAAGGGTCTATGCCCACTATTGCGGCCCGGCGCCCTAGGCATTGCCCTGCCGAGTGCCAACGGGACTGGCTGTCTTCTATCGCCCTCCCAGCGCCCGCACCCAGGCCCGCTGGCTGACGTATATGGCCAGAGAGAGGCGGGGTGGGAGAGGAAACCGGAGGGAAGAGTCAGGACAGCAGGGCCTGCGTGCGCCCCTCCTCCGGCCGGCTCCCTCCCTCCGTCCTCAAAGGCGCTCCTGGGATGTGCGATGGGGCCACGCGACAGCCTCTGCACTTCTGGCACAGAACGAGGGGGAGATGCAAATTGCCCGCATGTCAATGACTCGGAGTCACCTGCATAATGAGACTCGGGAAAGTTTGAGGCTAAAATGCCTATTTACATGAAGAACAAATCTGTGTGGGCTACAGCTTCCTCTCCGTCACATCTCAGCACCTTTGCCACTCAGCCCGCGGGCGAGGCTGGGCGAGGGCCCTGCAGTGCCCACCCGGCCCCACCCGCCCCGCCCTCACAGGTGCTGGGGACAGATGCTTCTGCACCGGAGAGGGGCAGGCAGAGCCTCACAGGGCCCCCGTCCAGGAGGTGAATTATGTATTAGGAGTGTGCAGGGTGGCCCACACCTGCCAGCCGGCTGACCATCACACTGACCGGCCTTTTCTTCATCAGGAGCCGTGAAACCAGGCGCCAAGGCCGGGAGGGGGAATCGTAAAGAAAGGTGGGGGGGGGGGGGAGGTCCGTGCAGGTCTCCAGAGGCTGCCACAGCAACAGCCAGGGTGGGTGGGGGAGGGCGCAGCTGGGTGTATTTGTCCTCCACTGACTCTTCCTCTCAATAAGACTCTGGGCCTTCTGGGTCACAGAAGGGGTCATGGGACCCAGCTCTGACCAATCAACGCGCGCACACACACACACACACACACACACACACACACACTGATGGAGGGAGGGGTGGGGTCATTCTCCGAGGAGAGCCAATCAGAATCTGCCCTGAGATTGACATGCAGATGCGCTCAGTACAAGAGGCTCTTGGCTCTCCTATTGCTAAGCCGGAAGCTACCACTCCAGAGAGCTCAGGCCGGCTTCCCTGCACCGAGGCCAATCAGAAAGGAACCTGATGGGGAACCTGGGGCCCCCTGCTGGCCTTGTTTCCTTCCTGTGGCCCTCAGAGGACAGGTCGACCCCGAGATGCATGCCCTGACTACCAGTGGTCCCTTGAAACCACCCGGGGTCCAGCAGAGGGGCCAGTGGCTCCCGGCAGAGAGATGGCGCCTTCAAGGATTCCAGGTCTCCGAGGTGGCTGGAACTCCCCTGACTTGCACTGGCCCCTTCCAGAAGGGGTGGATACCTACCTTTAATCACATTTCAGTGTCGGGTGGGCTATATTTAGCATTCCGTGCAAGTTATTTAATTTTGTTTTCCCCTTTCTCAATTTAAAGTGATTAATTAGTTTAAATCTCGTAAGTATCCAATTAAAGCCAAATACTCTCTATTTTTATCTCGATGGCATTAGAGATTCCCTGCCTTCCATCACTCGTACGAGCATTTTAATTTGCTTGTTTTCCACTCTTGGTAAAATATTAAGGATGAAAGTGGAACAGGGCCAAATAATGACGCTAAGCACGGCTGGGAGGACAAAACTGCAGACGTGGCCAGCGCCGAGCCTGTTTTGAGGCAACACCCCCGTGCAATGGTCAAAAATGTTGACCCCCCTCCCACCCCCAGGGTAGAGAATGCGGGTCACGTGATCACTGGACCCCGGAAAACGCACCATCTCGGCCTTTGTTGCCACTAGGTGTCAGTAGAGGGTGCGCTGGTGCTGGCCCCCTGCGGAGGGGGCTGAAGGGCCGGAGGCGGCCAGCAAGAGCGTCCACCCGCTTGGGGGATGAGCATGCGGCTCCCGAGACAGGCTGGCAGCTCTGAGACATTTGCTCTACCAGCCAGAGTGAGGCTCTGGCTAAGCCGGCAGGTCCTGGGCGCCGGTGACCCGGCCCGCTTCCCACCTCTGGTTCTCCCAGATACGTCTGACAGGGCAGCTTAACTCCCTCGCACTTCATTTTCTCTCCCTCCCCGGTCAAAGGCGGATTAGAGCCGCTGCCTCGCAGGGATGAAGCAAGGGGTGACGCGAGATCATCTCTGGCATGTGTCAGCCCGGCGGCTCCCCGTGCTCAAGGGTCCCCGAAATCACAGCCCCCGCGTGGCCGCGCCCCAGGGGGCCCTGGCTGGCTGGTTATCTGGCTCCCGGGGCAGAGGCGGCCTGCTGTTTGGGGTGTGTCACGGCCGATAGCAGACGCGACATCAAAGCTCAACGGTTCCTGTTTGCTGCCAGCGCCCGGGCCGGGGAGAGCAGGCACAGGAGAGCGGCGAGAGCCGAGAGAGAAGCCGTGGGGCTCAGCCGTGGTGCGCGGTGGCAGCCTCGTCTGCCGAGAGGGCCCGCCTAAGGCCCTCCATCTCCCAAGGAGGGCCCGAGAGGTACCGGGGCCTGTCCGCGAGGCGGATGGTGGCCCTGGCTCCCAGACCAGACCACGGCTGGGCGCGGGGGTCCCGGGAGCTGCTCAGCGGTAGCCAGCGACCGGAAAGGGGGAGGGTGGACAGGCTGTGCCAGAGGCCCCACGTGGGCGGCGGGTTGGACCCCCAAGTCCCTTGGGATCAGAACTCTGGAACACACCGCAGTGCTTCCTCGGGCCCCTCCACGTCCCCCCGTGCCTCCCCCTCCGAAAGGTTGGGAAGAGACCCCTCAGGCCGGGGCCGGAGCGATAGCACAGCGGGTAGGGCATTTGCCTTGCACGCGGCCAACCCGGGTTCGAATCCCAGCATCCCATATGGTCCCCTGAGCACGGCCAGGGGTAATTCCTGAGTGCAGAGCCAGGAGTAATCCCTGTGCATTGCCAGGTGTGACCCAAAAAGAAAAAAAAAAGACCCCTCAGGCCATGCCAGAACCCCGAAGGGACCCAGAGATGGAGATGGAGGCCTGCTGAGCATGCAAGGCCCAGTTCATGCTGGCCAGCTGGGCTCTGGTCCCCCGCGGGACTGGCTCCTGACGGGAAGGCTCAGCCGGGCCCGGGTCCTCCCCCAGAGCCTGCATATAAGCTGGAGTGTGTCACACGAGGAATGAAGAGAAGGGAGAGCGGAGCTGGGGGCAGGGGTCGTAAGTAGCCCCGAGGGAGGGACCAGCCAGGGAGCGGGTGGGCAGTCTGTGGTCCACTGTGTGTCTTGGGAGCAGAGAGTAGCTGCTGTGGGTGCCGGAAAGAGTCCCAGAGTCGGGGTCACTGGTGGTGACATGAATATCAACTTCTGGGGCTGGAGCGACAGCACAGCTGGGCGGGCATTTGCCTTGCATGCGGTTAACCTGGGTCCAATTCCCAGCATCCCATATCGCTCCCTGAGCACCAACGGGAGTAATTCCTGAGTGCAGAGCCAGGAGGAGCCCCTGTGCATCGCCAGGTGTGACCCCCCCCAAAAAAAATTGGCTTCAACCTCCACACCTTGTGCAAAGCCACGCCTCGAACTGGCCAAGCCTTGGCAGAGTCCTCTCGTCTTTGCCTTTGGAAAGAAAGGGGGAGAGAACGGAAGCGGCATCGCTCGCCCAGCAGGGTGGGGAGTGCTCTAACTCCCGAGCAAGCCTCAGCCCGCGCCTCCCAGTCTACGGTTTCCGGAAGCCGACCCGGACATTTGTCATGGGACGAGCGCCAACTGCAAGTGTGACCTTTCCCAGGAAACGGCGTCACTGCCCAGCCAGCCCCTCTTAAATGTCAGCTCAGGCTGCTCTTGAGGAAAATAACCACCACTTTGCAGCCGAACGAGGGAAATAACGTCGGCCCCACCAGAAAACCCAACGCTCGGGCGTTCCAGCCGCACCCCGCGGGAACAGCAGGGCTGTCTCGGGCAAACGCTGGGCCTGAGGGTGTGAGACAGCGTCGGCCGGCTGGGTTCTCCGCGGGGAGGGCCCGGGGTGAGCTGCAGACACAGCCGAGACACTTGGGTCCATGGCGATTCGTCAGTCCAGATCGCGAGAAGCCAAGCCGTGGCTGACACGACAGGATCCTGAGACACCACTGCAGCTGCAGTGACCCCCGGCCCCGGGACAGAGACATCCCATCCCTGGTCAGGCTGGGAGCGTCACCACGCCCCGAGTAACAGCCCATCTCGGGCTCCCTCCGCGCGCTCAAGACGGCTCTGAAAGCCTCTATAAACCCAGCGAGGGAGACTGGAACTCGTGACCCTAAAATCAACGCCGTCAACCCACTGCACTCCACCTCCAGGTGAGCACGAGATGCCGAGCACGGAGCCCAGGTCCTCCTGCGGAGGCCAGGCGGAGGGGAGTCGGGACAGGAAACAAAGGTCCAGAGAACCGCGTCCTACCCAGAGCCCCGGAGGTGCCAGGCAGGACCTGCTGCAGAGCCAGGTGGGAGCAGCTGTGTCACCGGCCAACACTGGACCAGCTGTTCTTTGTTCTGGCCCGGGACCCACACTTCTCCAGTGACTGGCTTTTCTGGCGCTGAGGGGCACTTGCCCACTCTGGCCAGTAGCTGTCGGGCGAGCTCCAATAGTCCCTTGGAGGGCACAACCCGGGTGGTCAAACGGCCAGTTCACCTGACACTACCAGGACCGCTGAGTTTACATGCTGCGAGCTTCCTGGCCAATCAGCATTGCGCCTGCACCCATGCTGCGTTTTTTCCCAGCCAATCAGTGGCCGCGTCCACATGCTGTATCCTCCCCAGCCAATCAGCATCCACACCCTACTTGCTGCATCCTCCCCAGCCAATCAGCGTCCACGCCCACTTGCTGCATCCTCCCCAGCCAATCAGCGTCCACGCCCACTGCATCCTTCCCTGCCAATCAGCATCAGGCCCTGGAGAGTGGGAAACAAAGGACTGTCCTCAAGGATTCCCCGGTGTTGAATTCTGGTCCTGGGGGTAGTGCCAGAGGCACTCGGCTGTCATCTTGCCTTGTTCTCACTCCAAGAGGGGACAGAGGTGCTAAGTGTCCAGTCACCTGGTGGGCTCCTGGGGCTGAGAGAACACCACCACCAAGATCTGATCCCACTCGAGTCAAAGTTTGACCTCAGTCTGAACTTGCTCCCCCCTCGGTGACTCAAGGCCAGGACCAACTTGTAGGATGTCACAGGACTCGTTCCTTTCCCGGAGCTCAAGCCTTCGGACAGGTTCGAGGTCGAGGCAGGTTCTGGGGCGCCTCGCTGGGGCCCTGCTCTGGTTGGAACTCGGCCGAGGGGACGCTGGTGCTGCCGTGGCCGAGGCTCGCTAGCGAGACCTGTATCTGCAGAACCTCCTCCGCAACGTACCCGGGCGTCCCAGCTGGAAACTCTTGGAAAGTCTCTGCTCTCACAGGGGAGAAGGCAGAGAAACCCCACCTGGAAGCTTCCAGCCGTGGACCGGGGACCTTCCCGCGATGGCCCCGCGCTGGTGGCCAGGGCCCCTCCCCCACCCAGCTTCAGGGAAGCAGGTCCAGACCAGGACTCCTTTCCCAGGAATGCGGGAGCTGCCCTGCCTTGGTCCCCAAGGCGGGCAGGGGTGTGCTCAGGGCGCAGAGACGCCTGTCCAGAGCGGAAATGAGGGAGAAAAGACGGCATTGAGGAGAGAAGGCGTCCACTCTGGGCCCCGTCACCAGTGCTCACATTCTGCGTTTTGAACCGGATGGAGCTTTGCTTCCCTGGTGGAGACGGCAGCGCTCCAGAGCGAGGTACTGGCTGGAGAGCATCACAGATCTCAACCCGCACAGAGCTCCCCCTAACAGGGGGGGTTCAGAAACAAGACTACGGGGGCTGGAGCAAGAGCACAGTGGGGAGGGCATTTGCCTTGCACGCAGCCGACCCGGGTTCGATTCCCAGCATCCCATAGGGTCCCCCGAGCACCGCTAGGGGTGATTCCTGAGAGTAGAGCCAGGAGTGACCCCTGTGCATCGCCGGGGTGACCGCCCCCCTCCAGAAAAGCAAAAAAAAAGAGAGAGAGAGACTACAGCCAGAAGCCTCCCCCTAACACAGAGCCCTCAAACCCCGAAGCTGCTTCTCTCCGGTAACGGTGGGACAGAACCCCGGGGCTGTGGGCACGATGCCTTTCGGGTGACACTGGTGGCAGCAACATCAACCCCCAGCCTGGACCAGCTGCTTCTCTTGGCAAAGGCCCTTCCCACCTGGGCTTCCCGGCTCCCTTCGGAGGGCTTTGCCGCATCTCTGGAGATTCCGATCTTTCACGGGGAGAGGCTCAACTATTCCTTTCGAGTCCTGCTGCTTTCTGCTCCGTGTGACGGCATTTTCCTGCCCCCTCCCACCGGCTGGGCACACACACGGTCTCCGTGGCTGAAGGCACGATGATTCCCAGGGAGGCCGACAGCTGGTTTACGGCCCGCCCCCCCCCGGCCGTGCTGTTCTCTGCTCACATTCCTCTATCCTGTGTATTTGTGCGCTAAGAATCCCACCCATAATATCATTTTTGAAGAGAAAATGGTGATTTGGTGCCAGTATATGGGATAGGATGGGGCTCCTTTCAGCTCTAATTATTTAAAATCACAGAGCCATAAAGCTGAACTTTAGGAAAAAAATAACTAAATTATTTCTAATAGGGGAAATTTTCAGCATCTTAATTTGCCTAAAAAGAAGGGGTTTAAATAGATTTGAGGGCTTAAATACTTCTGAGGAAACGGGGGCCTGCCAGGCTGGGATGTCTAATTCACCTCAAAATAATTAACAAAAAGTAAGTTAGATCATTATTTCCTCCAAGATCCTGCTTTAAAAGGAAGCTGATTTATGGAAAGTGATGGGGGTTTTCGATCCCAACAGAGATGCAGACACTGTTATTAAGGGGAGAGCAGTAACGAGACCCAATTAAGCAAAGCTCTTTCTTATGGAGAATGGGGGAAAAAAAAGGATCTGGAGGAAGATTGCTCAGAGGTGCTCAGGCGGAGCTGAGCTTCCTTCTGCTCCCCTGAAGCCCCCGGCAGCTCCTCTCCCCAGCGTCCGCGGGACCCCCAGCCACAGGCTCTGGTTTCCTGGCTCCCGGGGCAGGGCGGGGAGGGGAGCATGTCCTCTTGCAAGCCCCGGATCTGTGCGCAGGTTCTGTTATGGATGAGAGGAGCCCCCCGCCCCCCAATCGTGCCAAGGCCCAGACTCAGGAGTGTGACTCGTGTCCACGCTGCAGTGGACGAGGTGGCCACGGACGTCCCTGATCCACCATGGCCAGTGTCCTCGGGAGATACACGCGGACGGAAGCCATGGGCGGCTCCTCCCCCGGAGTCCACGGTGTCCACCAGGCCCACACCGCCCCCACGGATCGGCCCCGCCCCGCCCCAGGTCAGGGGGCCACGGGATAGACACACAGATGCGACTCCCTCAGCGGGTCCCAGCTGGGCCCAGGCCGTGGCCATCTGAGCAAGGCGCTCCCCCCCGCCCCCAACCCTGTCAGCCCCAGAGAGACTGCAGCCCCCCAGCCCCCATCTCAGCCCCCCATGGCTGGGCCAGACCCCTGTGAGGGGCCAGAGCCCGCGGTGCCCATTGCCCAGAGCTTCCCCTGGCCTCGGTGAGAGCCCAGCTGCCTCCCCCAGCCTTGCCTCAGGGAGTCCGGGGGAGGGGCAAAGGCACACCAGAACAGAGCCCAGAACTGGGGGTGGCGCCCCCCGCAAAATAAAAACCACCCCCAAGGCAAAGAAAATGACGGAAATGGGGCTGGCGATATGCGTTTATCCTCCTCCCACAGGGCAGCTCTGCCGCTCCTTGCTGGCTGGGGTAGGACGCCCTCCGGGAGAGGCCCTAGGGCTGGAGGCCGCTGGGCCAAAGTGGCCACTTCACCAAAGCAGGCCTCGGCTGAGTGCAGGGCAGGAGGAGGAGGAGGAGGAGGAAGAGGCAGGGCGGGGCCAGCAGGAGGAGGGAGAACAGCAGGAGGAGCAGGAGGGGAGGACTAGGGAGGGGGAGGGGGAGGACCACAGGGAGGAGGAGGAAGAGGCAAGGGGGTCAAGGAGGGGAACGGGAGGAGTGAGAGCAAGAGTCGAACACAGTGGGGGAGGAGGGGGGACGGGCTGGGGAGGACGGAGGGGGGCGGAGGGGTAAGGAGAGGGAGGAGGGCAGGCGGATGGAGAGGGAGGGGGAGGAAAGAGGAGTGTGGGAGAACTAGGAGTGAGCAAGGGGAGAGACGGGAGGGACTGAGGAAGCCGGGTCCCTCCCAGGGTCACGCTGGCTGCAGCCCAGGCCCGTGGACACACGCCATTCCTGCCCAGAGGCGGCCAGTGCTCAGGCCCCAGGGGACAGATTCCCGGGAGCCAGGAACAACGGCAGCTCCCGGGAATGGCCACTAGGTGGCGCGTGCTCCTCATTTCCCTTACAGCAGGGCAGCAGCGTGAACCTGCGGGCCCCAGACCCTCGGGGACGCCGGGACCCCAGGTTGCGCGCCCAGACCCCACCTGAGCTCCGGGCCCCCACCTGCACGCCCCAGAACCCACCTGCAAGGACACGTTCTCAGGATTCCTGGTCCAGCCCTGGGTGCTGACCGCAGCTGCCGGGGAGGCAGCATCAGGCTGGCCCAGGGGGTCCTCCCCAGGGAACCTCCCGAGTGAGAGTGGGGGCAGGACGGGGTTACCCCACCCCGGAGAAATCCCAGAAGCTCTCAGGAGGGAGCTCAGAGATCAGTCTAGGGGACTGGCGGGGCCCCGATCGCAGGCCCACTGTCACCTCACACGAGACCCGCGGACCCCCAGGGCAGTCACTGGGAGCTGGTGCTGCTGTCTCAGAGGTGCCCCCACAAACGGTGACACACGGCCCTGCCCCCGCCCAGCATGGACTAAGCACTATGCTCGCAGTGGTTTGCCGAGATCAGATTGCTCTGCTTTACAGAGAGGTAAACTGAGGCACCAGAGCCCCACAGTGGGAGCAAAGCAAGGCCCTGACCCTAGGTCTGACGACATGTCCGGGTGGCAGTGGGCTGAGATCTGGACACAAAGCTCTAGCTCAGTGCTCAGCCCCGACCCCCGCCCTGCCCTCCCCGCCCCTGGCCCACGGTTCTGTGTGTGTGTGTGTGTGTGTGTGTGTGTGTGCGTGCATATGCATGTGTGTGCCTGTGGAATGTGCATGTGTGTGTCGGTTTGTCTGTGTGTGTATATATGTGTGCATGTATGTCGGTTGTATCTGTGTGTGCATATATGTGTGTGTATGTGTGCATGTGTCTCTGTGTAAGCATGTGTGTCTCTGTGTGTACTTGTGTGAGTGTGTGAGCATGTGTGTGAGTGTGTGCGCCATGTGTGTGTCTCTACAGGAGCACATCTGCTCTGTGTCTTTGCTGCCTCCAGCACACACATGCACCCAGTAGGTGCCCAATAGAAGCACCTTCTCTCTGGGGTGCGGCGTGAGTGGCAAGGCGGGCGGGAATGCTGACGACTGGAAAGCGAGATGGTCTCAGAGTTACGGCGCAAATGAGCGGGGAAATGCATCGTCTGCGACAAATATGCTTCTGAAGAGTCTTAAAAGAAATCAATGAAGCACAGCATCAAAGTCCGGGGAGCTATAAATCAGCGGCTGGTAGACAAAAGTGCACCGGGATCGCGAGAGTGAGCCCGAGATCGCTCATGTCAGAGTAATCAGGACACGCCGCCGCCGCTTGGAGCCACCCGGCCGAAATGGAGTGACACGGTGTTGACAGAAGCCCCTGGGCTCAGGGAGGACAACCGGAAAGACAAACATGGCTCTGGACCCCGAAAACACCCGGGTATTCATACAGAGGGGAAGTGGACGGGGGATGGGTGTGGGGATGGACGGATGGATGGACGGATGGATGGATGGATGGATGGATGGATGGATGGATGGATGGATGGACTGATGGACAGACAGATAAACAAATGGGTGGGTGGGCGGGAGGATGGGTGGGTGGGTGGACTGATGGAAGGACAAACAGATAAATGCATGAATGGATGGGTAGATGGGTCGATGGGTGGGTGGGTAGATGGGTGGGTGGATGGATGGATGGATGGATGGATGGATGGATGGATGGATGGATGGGTAAATGGATGGGTGGGTGAGTGGGTGGATGCACATATGGCAGATAGACGAATGGATGGACAGGTGGGTGGGTGGATGGTGAGTACGTGGGTGAGCATACAGGGGTGGATGGGTGGGTGAATGGATGGACGGTCAGATGGGCGGCGAAGTGAGTGGATGGATGGAAGATAGACAGAAAGATGGGCAAATAGGTGGGTAGGTAAATAAATGAATCACTAATTTGTATTGACATTGGTTTCTCAAACTGATCAATAGCATCATGGAGAGGAAGTTGAGAACATCAAAACAAAGCAAAGCACTAGTGAGTGACAAGAAGATTAAGACAGGGGCTGGAGCGATAGCACAGCGGGGAGGGCATTTGCCTTGCATTCGACCGACCCGGGTTTAATTCCCAGCATCCCACATGGACCCCTGAGCATCACCGGGTGTGAGCCAAAAGGAAAAAAAAATTAAGACAGGAGCCAAGAACACAGCGGCAAAGATGCGGGTGTAGGGGCAAGGGCCCTCACCCGCTCACCTGTGCACCCTCTCCCCCACCCTCCCACCCACCCACACACCCACCCACACACTCACCCACTCACCCACCCTCCTCTCCCCCGCTCCCCCGCTCCCCCACGCACTCGGCAAGAATGAGCGTTGCCTGACAGTGAGGCCGAGGGGGCAAGTCTGGCCGTGAGCCGTGGGACCCGCCTTGTGACGAGAATTCAGAGTCAAGCAGGGGGTGTCCTTTGCTCGGGAGCCCCCGACCAGGCTGTGCCAAACACCCGGTGAGCAGAGCCCTGGGCGGCACCAGCCTGGAAGGACCCGGCCGCAGCGAGGACACCCGTCCCGAGCGGGCCTCGCTTCTGCGTCCCTGTCCCCACTGAGGGGCGGGGCCGTGAGTGAGGCCCGACGTAAGGGACTGGAAACTCCCCCCGGGTGCGTCTCCCCCTCCTGCCGGGAGACAGCAGCTGCCACAGCGGGTAACGGCGCCATCTCGCCCAGACCCGGCCAGGGCACGGCGTGGGGGTGCCGGCGGGTCGGCCCCGGGTCCCTGCGCACTGCAGGGAGCCCCTCCCCCACTCCGCCAGTTGCTTCGTTCCTCAGTAGAATCATCCCCGGGAATCAAACCCCCTCCCGAGACATACTCCCTCCTCGCCTCCCCTCCACCCCCCTTGATGAAAAGCTACGTGTGATATTTGTACTCATCAAACGTCAATATTTGGCATGGATTTGCGGCCGGGAGGGGGGGGAGAGGAACGGGACCGTTTCTATAAAGGCTAAAACCCCGAGCAAACAGCCGCATCCGTATCGGGGTACAGGGGGCGGGGACACACCTCAGAGGGGCCTGCAGGGCCCCCAGCCCACCTCGGTGGCTCCGGGCTGGAAATGGGATCCCAGCCTCGGAGCACTGAGCCGCCTACCCATCCCGGCCCGGCCCACTCACTTACCCGCTGCCTTTCCCATGGACACACGGGTGGGGGGGCTGTCTGGGGTGCAGCGTGGCTCATCCGTGTGGCCGTCACGGCCCCTGCCCCCTGCAGAACTGGCGTCTCCCGGCAGCAGGGGTGCTCACCCCGCCGTGCTGGCTGACCCAGTGCCCCCACCTGACCCAAGGAGGGACCCGCTACTTCCACCCTGCAGTGTTGGGTGCCTCGGCGTCTGCTCTCAGCGGACTCAGCGCCAGGACAGGTGTGGCCCACAGGAGGGCCGTGAGCAGGTGTGACACACAGTAGGGCAGGTGTGCACACAGTGGGGCGAGGGGGGCCCAGAGGGGGGCCGTGGCAGGCACCAGGCCAGTCCTCGCCCCCTGAGGCTTGGGACCGACAATGGCAGCCCGTGCGTGGCACGATACTGAGAGACACTGCCGACAGGCGCCACAACACCCCCAGCTCTCCTGTCCAGGGCAGAGCTGGCCTCAGCGAGCTGGCCAGATTCGCCTGGTAGACCCCCTCTCCACGAAGCAGGAAGAAAGGCCACAAGAAGTGGCGGACACCGCCTTGTGCACTGGGCCGGGCCACCCGCCCCCGAGCCCTCCAGCTGGCCAGCCCGGGAGCTCTCGTGGGGGGAGCGAGTGGACGCGGGGGCCCGCCCTCACCCAGCCCACAGCTGGCTCTGCCCAGCTCTGAATGCGGCAGGCGCGTTAGCCAAGGAGCCGGAGCGAGTGTCCAGCGGCCGCCGGGGGCAGAGTCTTCCAGGGTCCCTGATCCCTGCGGCCACCCTCGGGGCCTCGCAGGTCGTGGCCAGGAAGGGGAGAAGGAGAGATGCGGCACGGAGCGGCCGGGCCGGGCGGGGGCCTCTGGGGCGCCTCCGGCAGCAGGAGCTCCCCGAACCCGTGCCAGGCCCCAGGGGCGGCCCAGGGGTCTGGGCGGGCTGATCTAGGTCCAGTCTTCTGCTCCAAGGACGGAAGAGGGACACGGCACTTGTCTTGGGGGCCACTGGGGGCTCCCAGGGACAGAAGGAGACGTGGTCAGCCACAAGATGGGACGGGGGTGTGGCCACATCTCATTGTCCCCTCCCCTGCATTTCTGTGTCCAGCCCGATCCCCTCCCGGGATCCAGTCTGATCCTCTGGGATCCAGCCTAAACTCCCGGGATCCAGCCCGATCCTCTGGGATCCAGCCTAAACTCCTCCCTGGATCCAGCCTGATCCTCTGGGATCCAGCCTAAATTCCTCCCGGGGTCCAGCCCGATCCTCTGAGATCTAGCCTGCTCTCCCCAGGATCCAGCCTGATCTCCCTGGGATCCAGCCCGATCTTCCAGGATCCAGTCCGATCTCCACTCTAGAACTCCAGACCCAGACGGGGCCTTGCCTTGCAGCATCGCCAGGAATAACCCGAAACACATCGGCGAAACACACTCCCCGGTCTCAAGTGCCGTTTGGGGGGACCGACGATGCTGGGCGCTCAAAGGTGCCAGTACGAAGGCTAGCAAGGGGACACGGAGCCCCCACGGACACGCCTGGGCCCGGCCCACAGTGCCCCCCACCCCCGTCCACTGTCGTGTGCACGGCCCTCTCGTGTGTCCTGAGCACCTCGGGGCCAGCAGGCCTGGAGCACCAGCCGCCCGTGCCCAGCAGGCCCAGGCCCTGGACCCCAGCCCTGGACACCGGCAGTCTGCGGGCAGACCCAGGTGGGGGCACCCCCAGGCGCCCACACAAGACACAGGGCCGGGACCCCAGCTGGGCAGGTGTCTGAGGCCCCGGCAGGCCCCGGCCCCAGCTGACAACCACGGGGCCACCGACACATCCACCCCCACGCTCTCGCCCGGCCCATCCTCACAGGAGGAGACGGGAGACACCCCCGGCCCCCCATGCTCCAGCCCCCACAACCCCAAGGCTGAGCCCCCCAGCAGCTGGGCAGGGAGCCACCAGGCTCTTGGGACCACGCCCACTCACCAGGTCCGAGGGGCTGCTCCTGACGCCCGGGGTCACGCCTGGGGACGCTGGTCTTCCTCCCTGGTAAGACAGAGCCAAAGAGAGAAGACTGAGCCCAGCAGGCAGGCAGAGTCATGCTCGTTCCCCTCCTCTCTCCCTCTCTCTCCCTCTCTCTCTCTCCCCTCTCTCTCCCTTCATCCTCTCTCTCCCTCTCTCCCCTCTCCTCTCTCTCCCTCTCTCTCTCCCTCTCTCCTCTCTCTCCCCTCTCTCTCTCCTCTCTCCCTCTTCTCTCTCTCCCTCTTTCTCTTCTCTCTCTCCCTCTCTCTCCCTCTCTCCTCTCTCTCCCCTCTCTCTCTTCTCTCCCTCTTCTCTCTCTCCCTCTTTCTCTTCTCTCTCTCTTCCTCTCTCTCCTCTCCTCTCTCCCTCTCCCTTCTCTCTCCTCCCCCCTCTCTCCCTCTCTCCTCTCTCCTGTCTCTCTCCTCTCTCTCTGTCACTCTGTCCCATGCTCACTCTCTCCATGTCTCTCTCTCACTCTGTCTCTCTCCTTGCCCTCCCCAACTTCAGCAGGAATCAGAGAAGTGTAGAAACCACTCATTAAAATTCACGTCTCATTAATATTTCCTATCAATTACATGTTGGAAGGATGATACTCAATAACCTATAAAACAAAGTGTACTCTGCCGAACTCTATAAGCGCATCGGAACCCTCAGCGTAGAAAGACAGTGACGGTCCCTCTCACCGGCTCCCCCCACCCCTGCAATGCACATCGCGTGTGTGGTTCCGGGGAGGTGTCCTGAGGCAGCGCTGGCTGGGGGTCTCCAGGGGTGGCCCCACACCTCCCGCCCTGAAGCTCAGCGACCTACGGTACACAGCACCGAGGGGCCGGCGGGGAGAGACCCGCGCCCTGCTCTGTGGCGGTCCTCGAAGGTGTCAATGTGGGTGACACGGAAACAGCGGTTCCTGGGGATTCGCCCCCAGAAGGGCCGGGGAGGGGTTTACCCAAGCAAAAAATGGAAAGTGCTGGAAATATGGAATACTGAAAGCAACGCTGGTCTCCACTGCTGGGGCTGGGAGTGAGCCCTGGTGCAGGGGACACTCGGGAAAGCAACGGGGCAGCCCTGTGGCCACTCAGAGCCACAGGCACGGAGGCCGGGGAGTGGGGGCAGCCGGGGACAGGCGGTGACCATTTCTCCCTCCCCACTGGGCTCTGTACCACCCCGGCCCGACTTTCATTCTAGCTGCAAATTCTCATCTTGAAGAGGAACCAGCACGTGGGACGCTGGCAGGGCCCCTGCGGGTGGGAACCATTTCTCGACATTTTCTTTTTAAAACAAAAAAGAAAAAGGAAAAAATGAAATGAGTAGGGCTGGGGTGATGGTACAATGGGCTGGGCGTTTGCCTTGCACGCAGCCGACCCAGTTCGATCCCTGGCATCCCATAGGGTCCCCTGAGCACCACCAGGAGTGATTCCTGAGTGCAGAGCCCGGAGGAACCCCTGAGCATCACCGGGTGTGACCCGATAAGCAAAAAAAAAAGAAGAAGAAATGAAATGAGTTCAGGCGACACGGAGCATGCGTGAGGGGCTGCAGTGGGGGGCGCGAGCACTGGGGGGCGCCACCTGGCACAGGCCTTGGTGCCCAGGTATGTCCAGGCCCGCCATGTTCCCAGGGCAGCCTGGAACCCAACACACCCCGAAACGGCACCATCCACGTGTGGGCAGGCCTGCGGCGGTGGGACCGGGAGGGCGAGAGGCAGACACCAGGTCCTTGTCCCGAGGTAGCGCGTGGCGCGGCCCCGCCTCTCACCACGGGCCCCTCGGGGAAACGCAGGCTCCCCTCACGTTCCCACACTGCCTCGCTCCAGCAAATGTCACATTAAGCCTTTCAGCCCTCCGCTCTGAAGAGCAAGAGGGAAATTAGTTTCCTGTCCTCGGTGCTAAAATCCCCGCTGCTCCCCGGGGCAAGGGAACGGGTGTGAGGGAGTCAGCTCCGCAGACGCCCCTCGGAACAAGCCCGCTTCCAGCGCCGGGCCGGGCTGGGCGCCCCATTGTCGTGGAAACGGTTTCGGGCTGCAGGGAGAGAAGTATTAATCTCCTCTTGGTAAGTCATAAAAGAAAGAAATCAATTTCAAGGTCAATTTAGCCCAGATTACACCTGCTGCCCTTTCTGAAGCACGCGGACGCCCCTGAGTGAATCCTGCGAATGCCCCTGAATCCCACAGATACCCCTGAATCCCACAGGCACCCCTGAATCCCACGAATGCCCCTGAATCCCACGGATGCCCCTGAATCCCACAGGCACCCCTGAATCCCACAGACGCCCCTGAATCCCGCAGACACCCTGAATCCCACAGACACCCTGAATCCCACAGGCACCCCTGAATCCCACAGATGCTCCTGAATCCCACTGAATCCCTCAGGCACCCCTGAATCCCGCAGACGCCCCTGAATCCCACAGACACCCCTGAATCCCGCGGATGCCCCTGAATCCCACAGACACCCCTGAATCCCACAGACACTCCTGAATCCCACAGACACCCCTGAATCCCACAGGCACCCCTGAATCCCACAGACACCCCTGAATCCCACGAATGCCCCTGAATCCCGAGGATGCCCCTGAATCCCAAGGACACCCCTGAATCCCACAGGCACCCCTGAATCCCACTGAATCCCACAGACACCCCTGAATCCCACAGACACCCCTGAATCCCACAGACACCCCTGAATCCCACGAATGCCCCTGAATCCCGAGGATGCCCCTGAATCCCAAGGACACCCCTGAATCCCACAGGCACCCCTGAATCCCACAGAAGCCCCTGAATCCCGCAGACACCCTGAATCCCACAGACACCCCTGAATCCCACAGATGCTCCTGAATCCCACTGAATCCCTCAGGCACCCCTGAATCCCGCAGACGCCCCTGAATCCCACAGACGCCCCTGAATCCCCTCTCTGAGCCTCTGAGTCTCGATCCGTAAATGGAGCTGAAGTAAAATCCGCACAGGAGCTTTCAGGACAGGACTGCCCACCTGTCCGGGGGCAACAGCCGAGGGTCTCTGCAGCGACCCCCGCCCACGAGTTGGGCAGCAGGGAAGTCCAGGAGGCGGCTCTTCACCCACCCCGAGCCCTCCCGTCCCACTCGGGGTCTGTGCTGTGCTGCTGGCCCCGAGGCGGGGGCTGGGGGGTGCCCCGCGGCCCCTCGGAAACCTCAGCCCTCCACAGACTCCATGCGGGCCGGAGCACGGCCGCCCGGGCTGGAGTCCCAGCTAAGAACAAACCCCTCCCTGACCCCTGCACGCAGGCCACAGGCCCAGCCCGTGACACCCGCCCCGCCCAGCCCTCCCGGCCCTGCCCTCTGGAGGCACGGGGGAGGGTCCCTAACATACCGCCCCCCCGGGGAGCACAGGAGCGCAAAGCAGTGACCACAGGCCCCAGTGGCAGCAGGGACGTGCCCAGGATGGGGTGAGGGTGGGCGGGCGGCTGTCTGTCCCCTCTGCTCAGCGGGGGTCCTGTGGGGGTGGACCCCGGGTGGGCCCATGGGCTCAGCTTGTGGCTGGAGGCCTTGGGGCGCGTGACTCTGGCCTCCTCCTGCAGGGGTGCAGCCCAGCGCCCCCCTCCTCCCTCATGAGGCCCCACAGCGGCTTCCTGGGTCCACCGGGTGCTGGCAGCAACGAAACAGGGAGGCGGCCTGGGTCCCCCCCACCCCCGGAGGCTCAGGGAGGGGGCTCCCAACGGCCTGCCGCGGTCCCAACTGACCCGAGCAAACTTCCAAACGTCACGGCAGGAGAGGGTCTTCCCGGGGTGGGGGGGGGCGCAGGATGAGGAGCTGAAGCACCACCTCCCCCTTTGCCCCACCTCCCACACGCATATGCATGCACACATGCACACATAAGTGCACACATGCGCGTACATGCACGCATGTGCACACACGCACACACTCACATATGTGCACGCACACACTCAGACACGGGTGTAGACATACATGCATGCACACATGTGTACGCATGTGCACACACAGACACATGCATGCATACACACATACACATGCACATGCGTGCACATACAAACATACACACACACACGCTAACAAGGAAACCGTGGCTCCCGAGAGGCCTAGGGCCAGCGCGCCCCCTTCTGCCTCAGAGACTCTATAAACCCGAAGCTTGTGCTCGTCTAAGCGTTTCTGCTTCAGTCTGACCCGATCACCCAGCGGCAAAAGCCCCAAGCCTGAGCCTTGAGCAGCCGCTGAGCCAAGAGGCAAACCGTCCAGCACTCGCCTGCCGGCCTGGGGACTGGTGATGTGCCACCTAGTGACAGTCACTCCTCACGCTGGAGGCTGCCGTGCCCCCCCCAAGACCCTCTCACACGGCTTGCTGCGACCCGCAGAGGAGGCGCCTGCGTCTGCTCGATCCTGAGAAAAGTTAGTGCTCCAAGACACACACGGAGCTGGGGGTGCGAAGCTTAAACCCACTTCTGGGCACCGGCCATCAGAGGGTCACTGCGTGGTGAGGACAGCCACGGGCTCTGACACGTGAGCGTGTGTGGGGACAGACGGGAGGACGGTGAATGGATGGTGACGGTGGACAGAGAGAGGAACTGGTGGATGGCCGGACAGATGGACAGAGGGATGAGTAGGTGGAAGGACAGAGGGATGGATGGAGGACAGATCGATGGGAAGATTAATAGATGAGTAAACAGAGGGGTGGATAGTGGCTGGGTGGACAAACTGATGGATGGAAAGACAAATGGATAAAGGATGGATGGATAAAGGACTAGCGGGTGGATGGGCAGATGGATGGATGGATAAAATATCAGTGGACAGATGGATGGATGGATGGATGGGTGGATAAAAGATCAGTGGACAGATGGATGAATGGATGGATGGATGGATAAAGGATCAGTGGACGAATGGGCAGATGGATGGATGGATGGATAAAAGATCAATGGATGGATGGATGGATAGACACATGGATGGATGGATGGATGGACAGATGGATGAATGGAGGATATTATTTTTCCACTAGGACCCGAGCTAATGAAATGGCGGTGTCCCTATTTCAACACTGCAAAGTTCTTTTCTCTTGGAAAATAGTTTGAATTTACATGGAAAAATGTGTGATCTGACTGGGGGAAAAAAATCCATCAGGGCTCCTAGGAATGTCTCACTTAGAGATAAAACAACTTGGGAAATGTCTGGCAGTTTCTTAAATGGGCCAGGCGTGAGGTGGGGCGGGGTGGAGGGTTTCCCGTGGGGAAAGGGGGCTTCTACGCGATGGAAATGGCTCCCAGGGAAGAGCTGCGGCTAAACCCCCCTTAATCTTGGCCCCGGTGGTGTAAAGAGCCTTTCTTAGAACTTAATAACTCCCCGGAGCCCGATCAATAACAGCCCGAACAGCCCTTCCCAGTATTTGTTTAGTCTGACGGCGCTCAGACGCTTGAGCTCCTTATTCTCGGGTCGCCGAGGGGCAGAGACGACCCCTCCCAGCAGGCGGCTCCCAGCACGGCACCCAGGGCTGAGCCTTTAAGCCCGCGGCTGCAGGCCCGGGCCCTGAGTTCCGCATGGCCACTGGAGTGAAGAATCCTGCGTGCACGTCTGAAGGTGCTCGGGGAACACAGCTTAGTTCTCATGCAGGGAAAAAACACCCAGTGCCCCAGTGCGCCTGCCCTCCTGGGGGGGTGGCATTCTGCTGCTCCCCACAGGAGAGGTGCTGCCAGGGCACAAGGGGCTGAAACCCCCTCCCCAGAGAGTCTGGTGACTCAGGGCTGTGCCCTGTCCTGAGCCCCAGGTCAGCATCCAGGAAGCTGAGAGAAAAGTTCCTCCTGCTGACCACAGAGATGGAGAGAGCCCTGGGGTCCATGGAGAGACAGAGAGAGCCCTGATGTTCGGAGAGATAGAGAGAGCCCTGGGGTCCATGGAGAGACAGAGAGAGCCCCGGGGTCCATGGAGAGACAGAGAGAGCCCTGGGGTCCATGGAGAGACGGAGAGAGCGCTGAAGCCCGGCCGCCCCACACTGATGATGAATCGGAGAGTGGGGAAGACAGGGTGGTGTGACGATGACAATGGTGATGAGGAGTGTGATCACGATGGCAGTGAAGGTGATGAAGGTGACAGTGATGAGGACAATAACTATGACAGTGAGAGGATGGTGGTGACAGTGGTGATGACAATGGCCAAAGTGACAATGACAATGGCGGTGGCCATGCTGGTGACAGTGAGAGTGACAATGGTCGGGCTGGGTGGCTCTGATAGTGATGGGGACATGGCAGTGATGAGATGAGGGTGGGGCTGAGGGCTTGGGGAGAGCTGAGGGGGGTGAGCTGAGGGGGGTGAGCTGAGGGGGGTGAGCTGAGGGGGGTGAGCTGAGAGTGGGGTGAGCTGAGGGGGGTGAGCTGAGAGTGGGGTGAGCTCAGGGTGGGGTGAGCTGAGAGTGGGGTGAGCTGAGTGGGGTGAGCTGAGGGGGGTGAGCTGAGGGTGGGGTGAGCTGAGGGCGGGGTGAGCTGAGGGTGGGGTGAGCTGAGGGTGGGGTGAGCTGAGAGTGGGGTGAGCTGAGAGTGGGGTGAGCTGAGGGGGGTGAGCTGAGGGGGGTGAGCTGAGGGGGGTGAGCTGAGGGGGTGAGCTGAGGGTGGGGTGAGCTGAGAGTGGGGTGAGCTGAGGGGGGTGAGCTGAGAGTGGGGTGAGCTGAGGGTGGGGTGAGCTGAGAGTGGGGTGAGCTGAGGGGGGTGAGCTGAGGGGGGTGAGCTGAGGGGGGTGAGCTGAGGGGGGTGAGCTGAGAGTGGGGTGAGCTGAGAGTGGGGTGAGCTGAGAGTGGGGTGAGCTGAGGGGGGTGAGCTGAGGGGGGTGAGCTGAGGGGGGTGAGCTGAGGGGGGAGAGCTGAGGGGGGTGAGCTGAGGGGGGTGGCTGAGGGGGGTGAGCTGAGGCCGTGCATCTCACAGTGCAGGAGGGGGGTCAGGCCCGTGTGCTCTGATCCTGAGGCTGTGCCACTGTTGTCACGAGTGGGGTACCCGTGCCAGTCCCCGGCAGAGCCCCAGAAGGACCCACTGCTCCCCACCCAGCCACAGCCACCCACCCAGTCCCTCGGGCAGAAGGTCGGGTGTCGAGTGACCCCTGGGCTGCTGCCACAGCACGCGACTGCCCTGGTCTGGGGTCGGGCCAGAGGGTCCGAGCAGGAGGCCTGTGCTGCTGGGGTGCCCAGGGCCGCCTCTACAGAACACAGAAGAGGGGCCCCCGCTGGACCCGGACGCACCCCCCGAAGAGGTCCCCAAAGGAGCCTGGACCCCCAGACAAGGCAGAGACGGGGTGATCGTGCGGCCGGGGGAGCCGGGCTGACAGCCCTGAGGCTCCTGCTCACACATAGCCCCGGGGACATCCGGACATGCCTGAAGAACCAGGACCTCGCCTCTGGCAGAAGTCAGCGGTCAGAGGTCACACAGGCACGAGACCCTTCGTGGGTCCCCTGTGACCCGGGGTCGCCGGGCTCGTGACAGCAGTAAGAGCCCCTGAATGGGGCCAGGAGACAGACTGAGTGAGAGGCAGAGAAAGGCAACGGGGCAGCGGGGACAGAGGGGCAGAGGGGATGGAGGGGCAGAGGGGACAGAGGGGCAGAGGGGATGGAGGGGCAGAGGGGTCGGAGGGGCAGAGGGGACGGAGGGGCAGCGGGGACGCAGGGGCAGCGGGTGGGGCCAGTCCAGCCAACAGCCCCGGGGAGTAACTGCCACCAGACTGTCTCCACCGGCTCTGAGCTTGACCCCCGGGGCTGGCGGCCGCCTCCAGGGCAGTGGAGACACCGTCACACGGTGCAGGACCCAGGGGCGGCTCAGGGGTGGGGGGGTCTGGAGGAGGCATGGTGGGGGGCAGCGACCAGGGGGTCTCAGGGGACTGGCAAAAATGTGAGGACCGGGCTCGGCCCAGCGCACACGGGAAACCTCACAGGCACACCGTGGCAGGCGGGCAGGGCCGGGAGAGCCTGCACACGCGGGTCTGCACACGCCCACCCGGGCCCCACCCCCGGGCTCGCCAGGACTGATGCCCGAGCAGAGGCAGGAGAACGCCCCGAGCACCGTGACCCCAAGCCGAAAAGAACCGAACGCAGACATGGGGGCTGAGCCTTAGCTGTGGGGGCTGCTGAGGCGACGCTGAAGACGGGAGCAGCGGAAGGAGACTATGGGGCGGACACGATGGCCACTTAGTACCCGGGCTGGACCATAACACCCAGAAGGAGAGAGAGAAAGAGGGAACGCGCCTGCCACAGAGGCAGGGGTGGGGGTGGGGGATAGGGGGTGGCGGGAGGTACCCTGGGAACACTGGTGGTGGAGAATGGGCACTGGTGGAGGGACGGGTACGCCATCATTGTATGCACTGTCGTCCCGTTGTTCATCGATTTGCTCGAGCGGGCACCAGTAATGTCTCCACTGTGAGACTTGTTACTGTTTTTTGGCATGTCGAATATGCCACGGGGAGCTTGCCAGGCTCTGCCGTGCGGGCGGGATACTCTCGGTAGCTTGCCGGGCTCTCCGAGAGGCATGGAGTAATCGAACCCTGGTCCGCCACATGCAAGGCAAATGCTCTTACCCGCTGTGCTATCATTGTACGACTGAAACATAATCACAAAGTTTGTAAATCTGTAACTGTATCTAAGTGATTCATTGAAAACATTTTTTAAAAAGAAAGTTTGCAACTGTATCTCATGATGATTCAATACAAAAAAAACAAATGGGAGCAGCGGCCCCCAGGGTGAGGATGGGGGGCCCCCCCAGCGTGTCTCCTGCACCCCGACCCTGGTCAGGCAGGTCTGCGGGCTGTCGCTGGGCCCTGACGCCCACCCGCCCCTGGCCCCTCCCGCCAGTGCTCCCAACGCGTGGCCAGGCTCTCTGTCATCTTGATGAGCCGCCTAAGTGAAGGCGACAAGCCCCAGAGGGCCGCCCCAGGGCCCTGACCCTCCGTTCCGCTCCCCGGGACGAGGCAGCCGTGGCGGAGCCGGCCCGGGTCACTGCCCACATCCCGGGGATGCCCGCGGCCACGGCTGGCGGCCCCTGAAACAGATGTGGATGGAGCCGCGTAAATCTCCTCCGTCAGCCCCTGCTCCCCGAGGGCCGGAGGTCGTCCTCACCGTGCCAGGCGCAGGGGAGGGGCCGGGCTGGGGTGCCCAAGCCCCTCACGGGGCACGCGAGAGCCCCGCAGCCCCTGCCTCAGGGGGGACCCCGGGCGGGCAGGTGGGGCCTGGCATAGCAGCGTCTCTCTGAGGGGGGCCGAGCCCAGCACAGGGGCCGTCACAGGAGGGGCCCGGGGAGGCAGACCCCGCCTTCGGGCTCGCTCACGGCCTGGCCGCCCGCGGGTTCTTCCCTCCCTCGAGCCCGCGCCTGCCTGCTGGAGCGTCTGGGCGCCGGAGGGACACGACTGAGTCTCGGGGACAGACTTACGGGCGGGAGCCCAGCCCAGGGACAGCACAGCGGGAGGGTGCTAGCCTTGCACGCGCTGACCCGGGCTCGATCCCCGCGCCCCAGAGGCGCCCCCAGCACCCCCAGGAGAGGCCCCTGAGTGCAGAGCCAGGAGGAAGCTGCCCGCACACAGCCCGTCCCTCTCCTCCACGGCCCCCCGGGGAGCCGCCTGCGGGTGCCCCCTGCCCGTCGCTCCCCCCAGGGTGGCAGCCTGAGCCGGCCGCCCCGTCCCTCCGTCCCGCCTCGTCTCCTCTCCAGGGCGACCCAGCGGAGCAAACAGATCTAGCACATTTAGAAACCCCAAGAGCTTCGGGGAATTCTGGCTTCTCTGAAACGTGCACTGCGGGAACCCTCGGGTCTAAACGGCTTCCGAGGCCCGAGTGCGGGCGGGGAGGGGACGCCCGTCCCGGCCCTGTCCCTGGAGGCTCCTGTTCCCCTCGGGAGATCATCTGTGCAGCAACTGTCCCCGAGAGACCCCCGGGCAGGGCGTGCCAAGGGCTGATGCCCAGATGCCACGTGCTAGGGAGTAGGGGTGCAGGAGAGCATCACCCAGAGCCACACACACACACACACACATAAATACACATACAGACACACATGTACACACATATACAGACACACAGACACACAGATACACAGACACACAGACACGCACAGACACACACACAGACACACAGACACAGACACATACACATACACACAGACACACACAGATACACACAGACACAGACACACAAACAGACACGCACATGCACAGACACACACACATACACACACATACATAGACAAACACGTACAAACACACACGTACACACAGACACACAAACATGTACACACAAACATGTACATACACAGATACACATAGACATACAGACACACAGACACAAACACGTACACACATGTATACACAGACACACGTACACAGACACACACAGACACACATAAACATGCATGTACACACAAATAATCACATGCACACACAGAGACACACACACACATCCTAGGGACTGTCACTTGCCATTTTCTTCCAGGAAATTTTGGGGAGAAAACCAGAAAAAACAAAAGCAGAGAAATAAAAGATAAATAGTTTCCTATTCTTGGAGCTAATGTCAAATTACCTGGAAACGCGGCCTCCGGGAGCTGGAAACGTGGAACAAAGTAGCATTTCATCTTCCTCCTCTGACAGCTCAATTTCAGCGGCTCCCAGGGCGGGCAGCGGGTGAGGGAGCCCCCGTGGGCCAATCCCGGGCGTCACGGGCCAGAGCGGCCCCCACGTGCACTGGGCGGCTGGGGGCTCCTCTGGGCAGAGCCGAGCCTCACCCCTCCCGAGGCTCGCGGTGCCCTGGGGCTTTGCTGCCACTCGCCCCCGCCTATGGGCACACCGCAGTCCTGTCAGACCTCACGCCTGGGGCTCCCGAGAGGGGACTTTAGGAGCAAGTGTCCCCGTCCCTCGGACACGCTCATTCCCATGGCACCGCGCCGGGGCGTCCCCAAAGCGCCAGAGAGATTTTAGCGCAATACTCTTACCAACACGCTGGCAGGCCCGTCTCAGACCCCAGGGCAACCCGGTCAGGCAGGGTCAGCCGGGCTTGCTGGGGCCGAGCTCGACCATCTGCCGGGGGCCCCGTCACGCTCTCGGGGACTCGCCCGCCCTGCCCGGGGCTGCTCTGGCTCAGGCTGGCGCTTGCCCGTGTCCCACGGAGCATTTCCCGGGCAGGGGAGTGATGCCGAGACGTCCCCAGGATGGGCTTCGCCCCCCTGGCTCCCTGCCACAGCCCCACGCCCGCACGGAGCCCAGTGACAGACAGATGGCCCAGACCCCGCAGGGTCAAGCAGGAACCGTGAGGACCCGGGGGCATCTCTCTTGCGAAGTCGCCCTGAGATGCCGGCCCGGGTGCCCCAGCCGCTGACCTCTGGACACCGTGCCAGACCAGCCTGGAAGGAGAAGTACGACTCCCAGCACAGTGCTCCCACACGCAGCTTCTCTTAGACCCCTGAGACGCTGCCTTTCGGGTCAGACACCCCCTTGGGTCCAGAGAGCCGGGAGCTCCCGCTGGACCCTGCCAAGGAGACCAACTCCTGCCCGATGGCCTGCCCCAGGCCACGCACTGGCCCGGGTCTTGCCTACGCCCCACCTGTCCTACCCCGCCTCTTAACTTGAAGCCTCCCGGTCACGGCAGGGCACAAAGGAAGCCAGCGAGAGGGTCTTGGAGCCCCCCTCAGAGTGGCGCAGGCGACAGAGGAAGTGAGACGCAGGTGTGTCTGGGAGGCGGGGAGTCAAGGGCAGGTGGGGGCAACGGCAACCTTCGGACGCAGCGACGGGGATACACCCAAGGGAGGCACGGCCCGTGGCCCCACACGCCCGGGAGCTGGCCGCCCAGGGCGGGAGTGAGGGGACGTGCTTAGCCGAGCAGCCACGCCCGGCTTCTCTGCCCACTCACGGCTGAGTGACTCTGGTCTGCAGACGACTCGGCTGGTGGCCCTGGGTCTGGGCGGGGAGGGGGCACGCAGCAACCGTGCGACTGGCCAGCAGGTGGCCTTCAGCTCACAGCTTCATCAGGGACCCAGAAAGGACAGCCCAGGAATCTAGGAACTACCGTGATCAGCTTCGTGCAAATGCGGCTCTAACTTTGGGGACACGTTTTCGTGGGGGTCTGTCGGGGCCACACCGACAGCGCTCGGGGCTGACGCTGGTGGTGGCCCTCACTGCTCTCTGGGGAATCATTCTCCCTCCCTCTCTCTCCCTCCCTCTCTCTCCCTCCCTCTATCTCACCCTCTCTCTCTCTCTATCCCTTCTCACTTTCACTCTTCTACTCTCTCTCCCTCTCTCTCTTGCTCTCACCTTCTCACTTTCTCATTTCCCCTCTCTTTCACTCTCTTACTCTTCCTCACTCTTGTTCTCTCTCTCTCTCTCTCTCTCTCTCTCTCTCTCTCTCATTTTTTAAGCCACATCCTATGGTGCTCTGGGCTTACTCCTGGCTCTGTGCTCAGGGATCATTCCGGGGGGGCCACATAAGGTGCTGGGGATAGGCCCAGGGTGACCACGAGCAAGGCGACACCTCCCCGCTGTCCTTCTCTCGGTATCTCTTTAACTCACTCCCAGTCACCTACTTGCTGGCGCCTCTGAGACCTAGGGTGCAGCCCCCACCCATGTCCCCTTAGGAGAGGGTCACCCAGCTCAGCGTGACATCAGCCCCCCCACACCCGAATGCAGACCCCAGCCCCACTCTCTGAGCTCAGCGCTCCGCTGGCCTCCGAATTTCCCTGTGACCTTGAAACACATTCCACGCGGTCGGTTCACAAGGCCAACTCATCTAATTGATTTCCAGAATTAGGATCTTCCGGAACCGAGTATTTCAAGATCAATCTCCATCAGGAGCCGATCAGACCTCGTGCGTGCGGAGGCCGGGATCAGCCTGTGGGGGCTTCAGCCCGTCTCCCGCCAAAGCAGCCTCGGGTCTGCTTGGACTTTCAGTGATCTCAGCCTCTCTGGAACATGGGCGCACGGGCACACACACGGTCATCCGCGCGCACACATACACACATGCATGCTCATGCACACACAGACACATGCACACATGTGCTCATGCACTCGTGCATGCACATAAACATACATGATCGTGCACACATATACACACACACATGCGAATCCACACATGCACATGCGAAGGTGAGGGAGGGGTTCTCCTTGGCAGGCAAAGCGGGGGGCACTGGGGAGCCCGCTGCTCTCCGCCTGCACCTACAGCCCAGAGTCAGGGCTTGTGAGAAGTGGGACTGGGGCAAGGAGAGGCGGAGCAGAAACACTACCGGTCTGGTGTCAAGGTCAGGGGTCAGAGACCAGGGGTCAGAGGTCAAGGCCAGGGTGAGGTCTGGGTCCCTCTGTAGCCTGGATCTACATCACTGGACTCTGCTTCTCCAGAAGATTCCACGCACAGGACCCACCCAGAGTCGACTCAGTGAGGGACCCCCACACTCTCCCACACTGCACGCTGGCATGGCGGGGGCCCGGGGGCCCCCTGAGAGAACCGGGGAGCACGTTAGTGGCTGGAAAATGGTCCCAGCACAGCCCCAGCAAGGCCAGTGCGCTGAAACGCTTTAAGCGCGTGGAACATTTCGTGGGAAATGTGTCCTCCAGGGTGATGAAACCCAGAGTAAAGGGGTGTCTGGAGAGCGCAGCACCACCGCGGGGTGAGGGCGCTGAGGGCGCCGCTGAACCGGCCCCAAAGCTGCTCGTGGGGACAGGACCCCCGAGCGTCACCATCGCTGGGGTCCTAACACTTCCTCCGAGAAGCCCACTCTGCCGCCTGGGGCACAGGAGGACCGGCTGTTGGACAGGAGCCTGCGGCCGGGCTCAGACACGGGGCGAGCACGCGGGGGCTCGGGGCGCCCGGGGAGCCCTGGCCCACAGCCCCCTCATCACTCTGCTCCCGCCCCTGCCCTGTCCACCCGCGGGCACGAGGGAGGGTCACAGCGGAAAGGGCTCCAGCTGCACAGACAGGCCCAACGTCTAACACGGCTCAGAAAACGCCGTTGTTCAGCTGCGGCCTGAAACCGGACAGGAGAGGGGGAGCCCCAGAGGGACTTTGGGGAGACCTCAGTGAGGCCACCTGGATCCAGACCCCGAGAAGGCCAGAGAGGCGGCCTCCTGGGGGGAGGAGGGAATGGACTACATCTCCCAGAGGCCTTTGCAGCCTCCTAGGAGGTAATGAACTACATCTCCCAGAGGCCCTTGCAGTCAGGTGTGGGCATGTGACCGAGTCCTAGCCAATAGCGTGTGAGAATGAGCCTCAGCCTGTTGGGATCTGGTTCTGTTCCCTCTGAGCCTTGCTCGCTGCTGGACCCAGAGCGTTTGTTCTCCAGTGCTTGCGTGAGGGTCCGCTCGGGCCGGTGCGATGAGGAGACCACCGCGCAGTCTGGAGGCTCACCCCGCCGGCCTCGGCGACCCCAGGGCGATTCCAGCAAGGGTCAGGCTTCGTGTTTGCACACGGCAGTGCTCAGGGGCTGCTCCCAACTCTGTGCTCGCACAGGTGTGTGGTGCCGGGGATCGAACCCGCGCCTCCTGCATGCGTCCCGGCCCAGCGCCGTGGGCAGAGCAGAGCCCTCGGCTGGAGAAAGCGCCTCCTTAGGTGGTTGTGCTGTGCTCGGGCGTGAGAAGACTGGTGGGACTCCAAGGGGCCCTTTGGCAGCCAGACTCAGACCCCCGCCCAATCACCCACCCGCGCGACAGCCCATCCTCCTGCGGGCCCAAGGCTGTGTTCGCCCCCGGGGGCCACCAGAACCCAGGTCCACCGACTGGGGGTGCTGAGACCATGGGAATGTGTTTTCTCCCGGCCCTGGAGGCTGGAATTCTGAAATCGGGGTTCGCGGCGCCACTGCCTTCCATGGCAGGGGGCTGGTGTGGCCGGGTCCTCGGCTGCTGGCCGTGTTCACGAGGCCCAGGTGTCCGTCCTGCCCTGGTGTCACAGACAGCCGCCTCCCTGGTCAGCGCCTTCAGATGACCTCACTTCTCCGTGATTTCAACGTCTTTCACAGGGCCGGAGTGATAGCACAGCGGGGAGGGCGTTTGCCTTGCTCGCGGCTGCCACGGGTTCGATCCCTGGCATCCCATAGGGTCCCCCAAGCACCGCCAGGAGTGATTCCTGAGTGTATGAGCCAGGAGTGACCCCCGCTCAGGTGTGGCCCCAAAGGCAAAAAAAAAATTTTTTAATTAAACTAAATGTCTTTCACAGAATTACATTCTGCGGGGCATGATTCAGCTCCGCCCAGCCACCACCTTCAGCCTGTGATTCTCGGCCCCATTTCCGAGTCTCTGTCTCATGTGGTCCTTCCTTATGACGTCGTGTGACTCTGAGAGGAGAGCACCCCCGAGGGCCGCACCTCGGGACAGTGACGCAGGCAGAAGCAGCCCCAGCTCCGATGCGATTCCAGCCCTCGTGGCTTACTGGGGTCCTCGGGAATTTCCTGTCTCGTGTGTTTAAACAGACTCTCACCCCGATGGCAGTGCCACGTGGCATTGCACGCCTGTCTCCCTCCAGGGTCCCTGCTGGCTCTGTGCCCGGTCTCCCTGATGCTACACGGGCCAAGGTGAACTGCCTCAGTGAGCCACGGAGAAAAGCCGAGGTCACTGTAACGACTCTCCGAGGGCAGTCACGGCGGGTAGTTATGGATAAAACCAGTATCAGGCACCAGAGCCATAGCACAGTGGGCAGGGCGCTCGCCTTGCATGCGGCTGACCTGGGTTAGATCCCCGGCATCCCATATGGTCCCCTGAGCACCGCCTGAGTGCAGAGCCGGGAATGACTCCTGAGCATCACCGGGTGTAACCCAAAATGCCAAAAAAGAGCCCAAACCATACCATCTGGGAGAGAGAAAGCAGACAGGGTGGGGTTCTCTCAGGGAAGTGGGGGTACAGGCGCACCCAGCCAGGGGGGACTCGCGCCGCCAGCACCGGAGCACCTGAGGAGAGCCGGTTCCCTTCCACCACAGAGCAAAGTCCATCATCTTAAATGAATGTGGCTAATTTGGATTTTATAGGCTTTATAGATCTGCGTTTAATTTATGAATGAGTTTTAGCTCGGTGGCGTCCGAGAGCAATAAGCATATGGCATTTATAGGTAGTCTCGTGTCTGCGTGGAGTAAATAATGCTGCGCCTCAGATTACTCCCGGATGATTTACGCCAGTGCCGGGCTTCGTGAGAAAATGTTCCCATCAAAGCCACCATCTATAACGTGTTCTCACTGAGCAGTGCCTCCCTACGCAGCATCATGCTCCGATCCGAGAGACCACGGGGAAGAGTTCCCCATGCGGTGGGAGAGGTGATGGGGAGCAGCCCAGCCGGCCCCTCTCCCCTCACGAGTGTCTGAGCAACGCCCAGCGGTCACCCACACAATGACAGCTCACAGAGCGTCTGCCTGGTCCAGCCAACGCCCAGAAGGACAAAACTCACTCACAGCCGATGGCCCAAGGCTGGAGACCTGTCAGCATGGCGCTGTCACGGGGATTTCGGGAGAGACATCTGGGGAGATGGCGCCTGCCGGGGGTCCCCCTGAGAGGGCCCACGGGCGCAAGGCAAGGGCCACCACTTGGGGGAGCATCCAAGGGCCAGATGGGGCGCAGGCGCCAGCCGTGGAAGCTGATCTACAGCGAAAGGGACCAGACAAGAGCAACAGGGCCCACAGCCCACACAGGCGAGAAGAAAGGGCTGGTGAGCAGGGGGCCCTCCTGACTTGGGCACAGCTCCGGTGACACTCTCCGGGGTCTGCACATCTGGAGCAACCGAGGGAGACCCCGTTGCGCGGCGCTGAGGGCGGCACTGAAGGACCCCGCCAAGTGTCCGAAGGGACTCTCGGATGCCCTACAGGGTGAGTCCTTTTCAGCCACCAGCAAGTCCCGCCAGCCTAGCAACACTGCCCCCGAACTATTGGCTATCGATTTCCACGTGAAGAACCTCAGGTGAACTCTGCGGACGGCAGCAGCTTCTTCAAATGGACCTGGCGGAATCAGGCCTAAGGATTTTCCATTAGGCAGAAATGAGAGAAATCCATCTTCTGATACCTCCGTGAAGGAACACCCCGGGGTCCCGGCGCGGTGGACTGGCTGGTTCAAGTTCAGTGAACAGGAAGGGCGATGGGAGAGAGGACGGTGGGCCGCGCTGCACGCCACCTCCACGGCGGGCTCCTTCCCTGCTCCGCCCCCCACCGCTGAGACTGAAGGGGGTGGTCTGGGCACCCGGCCGATTCTTACGGGGAGGGGCACCTGGACCACGACACGTGTCCACATGGAGCTGACCATGGCCAGGGCCCTCCGGAGGGATGGGTGGGTGCATGGATGGTGGGTGGATGGGTATGTATGGCGGGAGAGATAGATGAGTTGTGCAGAGATGTGTGGATGGATGGATGGATGGATGGAAGGATGATGGTGGATGAGTGGATAGTGGGTGGATGAATGGTGGAGAGATGGAAGGTAAATAAATGGATGGATGGTAGATGGCTGGTGGATGAATGAATGAATGAAGGATGGATGGATGGATGGATGGAAGGATGGATGGTGGATGGATGGATGGTTGATGGTTGGTGAATGGATGAATGACAGATGGATGGATGGGTATGTATGGCAGGAGAGATAGGTAAGTTGTGCAGAGATTGATGTGTGGATGGATGGATGGTAGATGAAAGGATGACGGTGGATGAGTGGATGGTGGGTGGACGAATGGTGGAGAGATGGAAGGAAAATGAATGGATGGTAGATGGCTGGTGAATGAATGAATGAATGAATGATGGATGGATGGATGGATGGAAGGATGGATGGTGGATGGATGGATGGTTGATGGTTGGTGAATGGATGAATGACAGATGGATGGATGGGTGGTGGATGGGTGGATGGGTGGAGGAAGGACGGATGGATGGGTGTGGGTGGTGGACGGTGACTAATGGATGTGTGACGGGTGGTGGGGAGATGAGCGGCGTATAGATGGAGTGTGGGAACACCCTGAAACCAGGCCCCACGCTGCTTCCCTCCTCCCCTGCTGGCTGGACAGATGGGACTCCTGGAAGCCACCAGCAGCTCTGGCTGATGACAGGCAAGTCTCCGGCACGTGCACAGCAGGCGCAGGTGCCTCTGTGTGCGGGGGGAGCAGCCCCCCAGGCCCGAGAGAGTGCTGCAGGACCACCCCCGCCCCTGCCCTCTGGGGAGAAGCAGCCCCTGGGGGAGGCTCCAGGCGGCTTTTCTGGATCTGGAAGATGGGGGAGGGGCTGGCCGGGGGCCTCACGGTGAGGTGGGGGGGGGTGACCACGTGGCCGTGGTCGGGCAGTGAGGCCCCAGGAGGGTCCCAAAGGCAATAACGGCAAAGCAAATTTCAGAGCGGGATCTCAGCTCTCCGGCCCGGCAGAGGCTGCGAATTATCATCCCAGCTGGCGTAAATGTCAATTCAAACTCCATTGATAAAACCATTCCGGGCTCTGATTGCTAAATTATGATTTCACGGGAGACAGAGGTTCTCTGGATAAAAGGCCCCGGCCCGAGTGGAGGCTCCATTTACCCAACAGCCCCTCCCGCCGGGCCGAGACACAAAGATCATTTCAACATTCGCCGAGACCTCCGGGTAACTGCAGATGTGGCCGCCCCACCCCCCAGCAGGTGTCGCGTGTAAACTGCGATCGTGGGCAGTCAGCGGTGGCACACACCAAGGCCTCAGCGGGCGATTTCCACGGGGCAGCAGCGCGCGCTGGCGCCAGGCCCTTCTTCCCTGAACGCGATCCCTGAGGAGACGGAGCCTCGTGGAGGCTGTCACGGGGGCTCCGGGCTGGACACCGGAGTCAGGTGCCCCCAGCACCTCCTGCCTGGGCGCCCCAGAGGACAAAGCGTGGCAGGAGAGGGGCAGCTGTGCCCGACGGCGAGGAGTGAGAGTGGGCAGACAGGAGTGCGGCGGGACATGAGAACAGAGGACAGACAGAAGGATGCGGCCGGGGCAGGGGCCGGGGTACAGGGAGGAGCCACCGGGCAGCCAGGGAAGTGCGTGGGTGGGGACAGGGCGCAGGCGGGACCTTCTGGCCCCTCGCTTCACTCCGTGGGCCTAAACTGGCATCAAATTCAGCATGTCCCGAGACTGAATAATACCGGGTGTATAGTGACAATTAACAGTCTATGATCTCTTCTGGGGGTCCCGGGGGTCCTGCCGGGAGCTGGGTGCTCTCGCCCTCCCCCCAACCCTTGGTAGGACCCAGAGCAGGAGGTATCGGCAGCGGGGTGCCTGCCGGCCCTGGGGGGGGCCTGGTAAGCTCGGCTCCCCTCCTCAGCAGGAGAAGGGACGGCAGACAGTCCATCCAGCTGCGGGGCAGTGAGTCCCTGGCAACACGGGGGGCGCCCGCGCCCAGGCGTGGGGGTCCGGCCTCTGTTCCTGAGAGATGCATTACCCGGCCTCAAGACCTACGGGCCACCGGCTGTCGGCTCTCCTCCTCCGCCTCCCCTGCCCCCTCTGAGGTCCACTGACCCCAGGACACTGATCCAATGTGGGGATGTGGGGACGAGGCCCCTCAGCCTGGGGCTCCAGCCGCAGGAGCACTGGGCCTACAGGAGAGGCAGAAGTCTCGGCAAAGACGCCTTCCAAGGGCCCTTGTCACTGTGGGCCCCAGCTACTGCCCCCCCCCCCCGTCAAATACCCAGTCCCCTGCCATACGCGCCATCCCATCATCGCCCTGCCCACCATATGCCCCGTCCACCGTCCACTCCGCCCACCGCACGCCCCGCCCCTGCCATGTGCCCCACCATCAAATACCCAGTCCCTGCATAAGCCCCGCCCCTCCCTTATGTCCCGCCCCCACCGTGTGCCCCGCCCCTCCCAGGGCAGAGAGGGCTGGGTTCAGTTCGGGTAAAACTGCCCCAAGTCCACCGAGACCCCAGGCTCTTCACTGTCCATGCACTGTCGTGCGTGGAAGGATGCACATCCCCCGCCCCCCACAGCAGTCAGGGTCTGCCCAAGTCCAGATGAGAGAACAGGGGGCGGGGGAGGGATCTGCCCGTGAGAAGACCCCGGGCCTGGGGAAGAAGCCCGGACCACCGCACAAGCCACTGAGGAGGCCAGGCTGCCCGACCCCCCTCGGTGGCCACTCCTCAGCCCGGCTGTTCCCGGCCCCCAGGACGCCCTGGTCTGCTGCCCTCCAGGAATTCTCTCAGTTGAGGGCCTTGGGCCACCGCGGGGCTCCAGCCAGGACTGGCCTCAGGCCGACAAGGGCCTCACCCACTTCCCGGCTCCCCCGTCTCCAAAACGCTCCATCTCCTGCGGTTTCCTTCCCTTTCTCCTCGCCCTTCTCCTTCGGAACAACTGCCGCTGAGACGAGGTGATTAATTTTACAGTGGGGCTCCCGCCGCAGAAACTCATCCCTGCAAACCCAGGAGCAAAAGCGAAGGATTTAATCAGCCTCTGGAGGCTCCGAGTGTCTGAGGCGCTCCCGAGCGGGGGCGAAGGGGAAGTTTCCGGACATTAAAGTTTAATGAGGGGCGCAGGCACGCACTCTGCCGCGCTGACCCCCGCCCGGCCTCTGCGGGAGCCCCCTGGGCGATCGGCATTGCCATCACGCTCCGTGTGCTGGGCAGGGCGGGCGGCAGGACCGAGGGGGGCTCTGGGCTTCGCGGGGGGGGGGGGAAGCGAGTCCTCCCCAGCTCGGCCCAGCGCAGACCCCAGTGGGAGGGAAGGAGCAGGGAGGAGCGGCTCTGTTGGAGAAAGATCGTCCAGGCCACAGAGAAGGGGCAGGGGCTGGTGCTGAGTTTCCAGAACCTTCTGTCTGCTGCACTGGCTTTGCCGGGCGCTAAGGAGCACGGCCGCAACTGCCCAGAGTGCCTCACTGACTGGAGGGCCAGGGAGAGGCCTCCCTTGCCAGCCCTAGGCCTGCTGTCCCCCGCAGTGGGGCCCCTGTGATGGTCACAGGGAAGGGACCAGCACTGGGTCCCACATCTACGGTGGGTGCTGTCATGGGCGAGGGGAGGTGTCAGTGCTTGGACTGCATCACACACAAGGCCTCAGGGCCTTGGCACGTGCTGCACACATGTGCACACATGCAGGCACACAGACACATACACAGATGCACACTCATACATGCTCATACATGCACACGAGCAGACCCACACATACATACACACATGCTCATATGTACAATGCACACTTGCACATGCACACACATAGACATGCATATTCACACATACTCACATACAATCAAGGCACACATACACATGCACATTCACACTCACACATGCTCACATACATGCAATGCATACATACGCATGTGCACATGCAAACACAAGCAGGCACCCATCACCTCAAAGGTTCTCCGCTCCACATTCTCTCGACTCCCTCCTCTTCTCTGTGTCGCCCAGAGAGCATCCCCGCAGCCCTGTCCGCCTCCCTGTCCCCATCCCCTCAGCGCCTCCACTCTGCTCTGACCTGCCTGCGGCCGTGGGGTGGTCTCAGGCTAGCCTTGTCCTACCCCGTCAGACTCGCAAACACTGTGGGGTGGGGAGCTCACAGCACAGGCTCCGTGGGAGGGACAGTCAGTTCACGCTGGAGAACTCGGTGACTGTCATTGCCCCCCAAAACCCTCCTTGTCTTCGGGGCGGGGGAAAGCACGGCTGTCATTTGGAGAACCCTGTATGTGTGCACCAGGACCCCAGGGTGCTCGGGGAAGCACGTGCCTGGGCCCCCAGAGCCAGCGACTGTGCCAAGGGCTGGTCAGCTCCCAGGCGCTGCAGCCCGGCTCCCCCGCCTGGCCAGCTCGGGTCAGTGTCCCACACTGGAGTCAGCAGCGAAGCTCTCAAAGACTCCTGCATCCAGGGTGCCCCCGACCACGCCACTCAGGCCCAGAGCTGCCATCTGGGGCCGTGCTCCAGGGTGGCCCAGGCCAGCGGCCACCTCTGGGCCCAGCCCTGACTGCCGATCAGAAGGGCAAGAGGGTGTGGAGCCCAGCCTGGTGAGGACTCGGCACCCAAAGCTCACAGAGGCGGCGGGAGTCCATCCCTTGCCGTAGGGAGCAAGGATGTGGGTGTGGGTATGTGTAGAGGGTGCGTCTGTGGGGAGACGGGAACAGCCGGGCGCGGGAAGACGCCGCCCGCCCGCCGGCTCCCGTTTATTCGGAGATGGAGCCTGTCCTGGGGCCTTCCCGCAGGACCACTGACCCTCTGCTACCCTCAATTAGTTAAAAGACGGAAAGCTGACGGCGCAGTGGCGGCCTGTGGCCTGCAGGGGGCGCGGCAGCCCCAGGAACGCAGCTTGGTGGCGGCGGCAGGCCCGAGCGCGCCGGACGCAGTCTGGGGGTCGAGGTGGGCGATGCTCTGCGGGGGGCTCGCTCGCTGGGGGACAGGCGAGCCTGCAAGGCCCGGCGCGGCACCGCGCTCCCCAAGGGGGTCGCTCCTGCAGGAAGGGCCGCACCCTGCTCCCCAGGGCAGGCCCAGGGGGCGCGGGAGTCCGGGCGCCCGCCAGGTGGCACTGCTGAGCTCCTGCCGCCAGCGCCCTTAGAAGGGGAGAGGGGCAGTCTCCGCCTGGGGACGCGCCCAGGGTGCAGGGGCTCAGCCCGACACACCCCCTCCTCCCCCAGCAGCCTGCCCTGGCTCCCCAGAGCCCACACCCGGCCCCAGAGCCCACTGCTACTGTCCGGCCAGGGGCTCCGGGGCCAGGGCAGGGCGGAGTCGGGCAGAAGCGGGCAGGAAGGGACAAGCAGTGGTGCCCATCTTTCTGCCCTGCGCCTGGCATCTGGGCACAGCTGGGCACATCCTACCCCCGTATTCACGGAGCCACCGGCAACAATGCGGCCTGCATCTCCCCGCCGGGCACGGGCCCTCGGCTGCGTCAAGCTTCAGGCGGCCCCAGAACTCGATCCCTCAGCAGCCCGGGCGCCAGGCGTGGCCAGTGCACGCTTATCACTGGGAGGCACGGGGCACGGGGCAGGCAGGAGGGCACACACCCCCTGCCCCCGCCCGCGGGCACTCTGTTTCCCCCGGCCCCAGGCTGCAGGCGGGCACCAGCAGCCGCTCTGAGACAGGTTGCCCCGGGCGGGGGCACGGGGTGGGCCGCACGGACACTGAGGCTCGCTGCGCCCGGCAGTGCCCAGGACAGGGCAGCATTAGGCCGTGGACGCGGAGGGACTGACCGAGGGCCCTCACCTGCTCCATCTCAGCGCCCCACAGAAGGGGGGCAAGGCTGGCCGCAAAGATGGGCGGGGAAGGGGCCTCGTGTGGGGCCAAATACGTCGAGCCCAGAGCTAAGCTTCTGCCTGATGAGAGCCCCCCGCCCCCCACACAAACACACACACACACACATGCACACACACACGCACACACACATGCACACACACGCACACACACATGCACACACACGCGCACACACATGCACACACACATGCACACACACGCACACACACATGCACACACACACATGCACACACACACGCGCACACACACATGCACACACGCACACACACATGCACACACACACACATGCACACACGCACGCGCACACACACACACGCACACACACACTCTGCGGGGAAGCAGCATGGGGCCTGGCCATGGTCGGCTCCACCTTCAGGGACAGCCATGTGGGGGCCAGGGGGACACACCCAGGCACTGGCCAACCCAGCCCCAGGCCTGCCCCGGCAGCAGGGACGTCTCAGTCGCCATCACCGTCTGCTCGTGGCGAGGAGGCGCAGGGTGGGGGGGGGGGGCTTCTGGGCCACGGGGACGGACCCACAGCTGCGACTTGCTCCCGCCCCCGAGACCCAGGCGCTGCAGCGTCGCACCCCCCAGAGCCCCCCCACCCCCCCACCCATGGGCGGTGAGATCAAAGCCCAGCAAGCAGCTTCTGATCTACGCAGGGAGCAAACAAGCGGAGAAGGGAAAGCCCCTCCCTGGGCCATTTCTTAAGTGACAGGATCAAACGGGCCTGTTGGGACAAACGCATTAATCTCCTCTATTAACAGCCGAGTGTCCCCGGAGCACACACGTGCCACCACCTGCGGACGCCTGCAACACAGGACATGGGACAGGCCAGGACCCAGCAAGGGGGTCTCCGTGCCCCTGGGAGCCAAGAGTCCAGAGAGCGACACGGAAGCGTCAGCCACGTAGAGTTTGCCGACGCTCACGGGCTTTAACCGGCGGCTCCAACCCGTGGCCTGTGCCAGTCCACAGAGAGAGGTGCGGGTCAAAGGACGTGGACTGAAGCCACGTGAGACACGGGCGAGGCCGGTGCCGAGAGGGAGGACAGGACAGAGAGCCGAGGGACTGTCCCCCACTCCGGTGAGAGAGAGCCCCAGATTCACTGCCACTCCCTGCACGGCGGCGAGCTGACCCTCACGGCTTCCACGGGGGACACGGCGGCCGCCTGCCTCCAGGGCCATCGGGCGGGAAACCCACCTGGGGACACAAAGACGCCGTCTGGGACCGAGCGCTGGGTGGAAAATCCGGGCGTCTGAATTCATGGAGGAGAAACGACAGCGCCGTGGGGGACATCAAGCTCTTCCTCCACCGGGGGCGGGCGGGGGCTTCGTCAGAACGGCATCGGCTCCCCACTGAGCAATGATCAGAACGGAGCGGGGCGTTGGGGCCGGCGCCGCCCACGCAGAGACCCTTCGGACCCGGGTGTCCCCCCACGCTGGGCTCCGGTAATAAAGGTGGATGGCGGGGACGCGGCTTCCAGCGCTGGGGGACGGCCAGACAAACGTGGTCGCCTCGTGGCCATGCTTCACAACGCCCCGGGGGTTCATTCCCGAGACGCCTGCGGGGACCGTGAGGTGGAGGCTGTCCCAGCCCCCAGGGCGGAGGCCATCTGCTCCTCCCGAGGGCTCCCCTGGGGTCTGCTGGGGATGGTCACTGCCCCGGTCTGCCCGAGGCTGCTGGTGAGCTGCCCCAGGTGCCTGGGGCTGGAAGCTGGGCAAGCCCACCCTGAACCCCCAGACTGACCATTCTGCCCAAACTCGCCTGCGCGGCTGGGAACAGCAGTGATTATTTTATACACCAAACATTTTTAATCCGCCTCTCCCGCATGGCCAGGCTGGGGCTGACGGATGAGAACACAAGGGTCCGGAGAGACAGGAAAGAGGCTTAAGGTTCCTCCCTTTGCAAGGGTTCACTCCTCATTCTCCCATGTGGTCCCCTGAGCCCACAGCCAGGGGTAAGCCCTGAGGGCCACCGGGGTGCTGGAGAGAAAATGAGAGAGACAGAAAGACAGAGACAGAGAGAAAGAGAGACAGAGAGAAAGAGAGACAGAGACAGAGAGACAGAGACAGAGAGACAGACAGAGAGAAAGAGAGACAGAGACAGAGAGAAAGAGAGACAGAGAGAAAGACAGAGAGACAGAGACAGAAAGAGAGACAGAGAGACAGAGAGAATGCAGGATGTCTATCTCTTTCCCTTCACCAAACTCAACAGAAGATCCTCAGGACCAGCTCGGGTCAGCCCAGGTCACCTGGCCTCAGGTGGGCTGGACAGTGGGGGCCACCGCGCTTCCCCCGACAGGTCTCCGGCTCTCAGGAGGAGCAAGCAACCCTTCCTGTAGAAACACCCACCCAGCCGCAGCCCCTGCTCAGAGGGGACCCCAGGTGCAGCCGGGTCCCCTGAGCACCAGACGCCCGTGACGGCCCCCTGGGGTGTTCCACGGAGGCTGCCCACACACAGCCCCCAAAGTGCACAGTGCCCCCCAGCCCCCCAGCACACCCTTCCTCCTGTGAGGCAGTGTGGTGGGGGCCATCACCTGTCCCCTGCTCCCACCGGACAGCCCTGAGGGTGCAGAGTGTTCCGGAGTCGCAGGCCGGCCCGGCCGCAGCTCGCAGGAACGATGGCGGGTCCCCTTGGGTTCTCTGTTCCACTCGGGGCTGCACCTGTGACGCTCAGGGCTCGCTCCTGGCTCTGCGGGGAGCACTCCTTAGCGGGCCTGGGGAAGCACGGGGGGATCCGGGAGTTGAACCCGGGTCAGCCGTGTGCAAGGGGAACATCCCCCGTCCCCTCCCTCCTGGAGAGCTGGGAATGCCCCCTGGCCGCAGGAAGAGACGCAAGGGGGTGGACGCAATGGGCAAGGCCAGGCACCAGGACCACCTCCTCGTGGGCCAGGGGGCAGGGAGGGGCCCATAGCCTGCACCTCATCTGCTTCCTACTGGGGAAACTAAGGCCAACTGCCTTGGTGGGGCCTGAACGGCAGGGACCAGATCCTGCCCCCTCTCGGGAGGCCAAGTCGTGAGCTCGGAGGCGGCTCACGCTAAGGTGAGGGGGGCCGAGGACACTCGGGCTCCTCCGTCCCCAGCCAGCAGGCCACGCCTCTCACGGCTGCCTTTTCATCGCCGAGACCCTCCCCAGGCGCCGCCATCCGGCCGTGGGTCACGGAAGGCCGGGCTCAGAGCCACCTGACGCAGAAACACGGGGCAGAGGAGGATGAGGGGAGCCCCGCCCACGCTCCTCTGCCCAAACGGGCCAACAGGCTCCGGAGGGAGGCGCCAGCTTTCACCGGGGCCGGAGTCCCAGTTCTGAACGCTAATTGGCACCGTGGGTCCCTGCAGTCCCTCGAGTGTCCCCACCCAGCCTTCTGGGGACGGGGTGACTTGCGAAGGGTCCAGGCCGTGGGGAGAGAGCCAAGCCACCGTCCAGGCAGGAGCCTGGGACCCCCCCACACACACTGCAGAATGATCAGGCTGCCCCTCATACCAGACACCCCGCCCCCCGCCCGTCTCGCCCCTGACCCTCAGCAGCTTCTCCGAGCCTCTCCCCCCGGGGAGGAGACAAGAGGTGCCAACGCCCACACTCTCCTCCCGGCTGCTCTGTGAGCGCAATCTCCACCCTGGCACAGAAGCCTGTCCCTCCCCGCCCTGGCTGGTGACTGGTACACGGACACTGAGACCAGGTGGCGACTCGGGAGCCCTGAGGGAGGGGCCTGCAGCCACTGGGCTCAGTGCTGGCATGCTCAGACCCAGGGAAAGACCGTCCCCCTTCCTGGGCACCTTCTGGGTGGGAGGGTAAGGCAGGAAGGTGGAGAGAGGGAAGGAGGGATGATGAATGGGTACGTGGAGGGAGAGAGGGAAGGAGAGAGCTGGAGGGATGGGTTTGTGGATGGACGGATAATAAATGGATAAATGGATGGATGGATGGATAATAAATGGATAAATGGAGAGATGGATGGATGGATGGAATGATTTATGGATGGCTGGGTAGGTGGATGGATTTATGGATGGCTGAAAAATTGATGGATCGAAATATATGGATCGATATGTGGGCAGACGAATGGGTCGGAGATGGATGGACAGAGGGAAGGAGGGCGGGCTCGAAGGTTATATGAGGTAGAGGAATAGGCCTAAATCCTGTTATATTCCACTCATGTTAAGAATAGAGACAAAACTTAAAACTCCTTAAAACCTGTGTGTTCATTTCTATTCATAGCCAACAAAAAGCAGTTTCTCCCAGAAGCAGCACCAAATCCCAGTTCAGAAAGAGTCTGACAGCCGGCGGTATTCCCGGGGGGCCCTGCACCCACACCCCCGCCGTCTTCACCTGCGGCAGGGAGAGGAATCGCCGGAGCTGTTCCACTCGTCTCTAACGAGGAGGAAATGAGACGATCCAGGCAAATTACCTCGGCACGTGAAGAGCAAATAACCAGCACGCAATAAATGACACCTCCCTCGTCCTCTCACTGCCTGCCACATCCCGGCCACACGGTCCTCTGGGGGGCCCCTCGCCTCTCCCCTTCCCCCGGTCACTAAGAACTCACCTGTGAGCCAGGAAACTACAAGCCCTCAGCACCTGCTGGGCCGGGGGTGGCCAAGCCTGAGCTTCCCGGGCAAGCCTGGAGCAGCACCGGCCTGAGGCAGCGTCAACATCGGACTCACTTAGTGTCACGGTCAATCTGAGAGCGAGCGCAAACCGGGAGAGTAAACGGTTCCATTAAGGATTTGTGCGGTGCTCCCTTTGTCTGATCTCAGAGTGTTTTCCTGCCCTGAAGATAATTTCTACACACACACTCACACACTCACACACTCACACACTCACACACACTCTCACACACTCACACACTCACACACACACACTCTCACATACACTCACACACACACTCACACACTCACACACTCACACACTCACTCACACACTCACACACACTCTCACACACTCACACACTCACACACACACTCTCACATACACTCACACACACTCACACACTCTCACACACTCACACACACTCTCACACACACTCACACACACATACACACTCTCACACACACTCACACACTCACACTCTCACACACACTCACACACACATACACACTCTCACACTCACACACACTCACACTCTCACACACACTCACACACTCACACACATACACACACTCACACACACATACACACACTCTCACACACTCACACACTCTCACACACACACTCACACTCACACACACTCTCACACACTCACACACTCACACACACTGCCACTGGAGAGCAAAGAACAAACTCGCCAGCAGGCGGGAATTTCCGTGTGGGTGGGCCAGTGCCGCGGGCGGGAATTTCACTTGCGTGTATTTAATGGAGCAGGTTGCCCGTGGGACGGGGCACGAGCCTGGTGGGGAAAGAGGGACCGTCGCTGCACTGGGCTGGGGTGCAGTGGGGAACAAGCGGCGGCCCCAGGGTCAGTGAGACACGACAGGGAGAAAGCATTTGCCTTGCATGCGGCCAACCCCAGCTCCATTCCCGGCACCTGCAAAGGGTCCCCTGAGTATCACATCCCCAGGGCGGCCCCCGAGCACAGGGGCAGGAGGAAGCACCGAGCACCGCCCGGGATGGCCCCAGAAAATGACAAAACTAGTCCTTCGGTTTTGTCACGCACCTCCCAGGCAGGGCCAGCTCCTGGCTGCAGACCCAGTCCTCTCCGAGCCGGCCCTCCAGTCTCCCTCTCTGAACCCCCCAGGCCGGGGCCACCCCCAACTGCTTCCCTCCACACTAATTGCCTCCTCAAACTCTCCTGTTAATCTGCCCTTTAATGGCTCCTGAGAATCGATGTTTCATTATTTCCTCCGCGGCGGCGGCTGGGGACGAATCTCTCTCTCCCAGTCCCCTCGGGCGCCGTGCTCGGGTACTCCACGGGGAGAGCCTGGCCCTCGAGAGGCAGGCCGGGGAGAGGGAGGGGGAGACCGGTCTCGAGATCACCCCCGGGACCAACCCCAGCAGATGCTCTGCTTCTCTCGAGGGGCACTCCACACAGAATCCCGATCGCGCTGCAGGATAGAGGGATGGATGGATGATAACTGGATAAATGGAACGGTTTATGAGTGGACGGATGGGTGGACGGATTTATGGATGGATGGTAAATGGGTGGATGGACAAATGGATGGGTGGCCGGTTCTGGCCAGTTCTGGGCCAGGGCCACTGTCACACTGATATTCCCCAGGGATGGCGCCGCTCTGCCCTGGTGCCTGCCCCCGTGAGGGCTGCGGGTGGGCCCAGGTCACAGGACCTTCCGCTGCACGGGCCGACCCTGGCCCAGGTCACAGGACCTTCCGCTGCACGGGCCGACCCTGGCCCAGGTCACAGGACCTTCCGCTGCACGGGCCGTCCCTGGCCCAGGTCACAGGACCTTCCGCTGCACGGGCCGTCCCTGGCCCGGGTCACAGGACCTTCCGCTGCACGGGCCGACCCTGGCCCAGGTCACAGGACCTTCCGCTGCACGGGCCGACCCTGGCCCAGGTCACAGGACCTTCCGCTGCACGGGCCGTCCCTGGATTTTGTGCTCACGCCCGAAACTGGAGCGTGCCAATGTGCTCAGCACCCAGATCCCCAGGGTCACCCAGCACCCCAAGGGGAAGGCCCATGTCACAGCCGACTGACTCCGGCACACGTGGGCTGCAGGCTGACCTCGGAGCGCGGCCAGTGGCGCAACACGTTTTGCAAACAGCCGTGTTTCTAGAGTTGGTGTCGCGTGCCAAACACGTGTTACTGGGGGATTCCGCCTCATTAGCTGGGCCCTGGCTCTGAGCCCTGCACGAGACGCCGGGCTCCAGCCACCGGCCACCGCTGCGTCCGCCTGGTCCCGCGTTCCCTGCAGGTGCAGAACGCGGCTCCATCTCACGGGCCCGCCCACGCACTTCCTGTATGACGTCAGCAGCCGCCGCCTGCGATTGGGCACAGCAGAGAAGGACCCGAGCCATTGGCTAAGGGGCAGCCAATCAGTGCTGCTTTGCCCGGAAGTTCGGGAAATCCCTCATCACATGCCCCCACTGCTCCCAGGACGACGGTGCTCAGAGTCGGCTGGTAGGAACCACCGAGACCAGGAGGTAGAGACGGGATAGTGGGGGGGCTGGGGCCAGTTTCCTAAAGGGGCTCTGGAGACCCACTCTGGGACCCTCCCTCACACCCCGCACAGGCGCCTTCCAAGTCTGATCACCTCCCCCACGGGGGCTGGGGAAGACAGGGGAGCCCTTTCCCAGGAGCCGGCCCCGACTGCAGCCCCCTATCCAGCACGTGGTCTGGGCACGGAGCACATCTGGTGGCGCTCCCCACGTACAGCTGGACGAAACAGGGCGGGCAGGACAGGACAGCCGCTGGCCGTGCATGCGGCCAGCTCAGGTTCCAGCCCTGGCATAGTACTGGATCCCCCAGAACAGCCCAGGGGATCCCTGAGCACAGAGCCAGGAGTAAGCCCGGAGCACCGCCCACTGTGGCCCCCGAACAAACAAAAAGGAATTGAATGAAGGTGCCGAAATGCAGCTGTTTGTGACCTAGTGGATTGGCAGCTGCCCATGACAGAGCCAAGCCTCCACAAGGATCCTTCTGGGGGCACCCAGCACCCCGCAACTGGGAAATGTGGCATGAACAACCTTCCTTCTGGCTTTGCAAAAGCCCTCTTTGGTCGTGTTATGCCTCCAGACCTCTGGCCTGAAGGGGGTTTGGGGGTGCTGGGCTGCTCCCTCCCTTCTCCTGGCCTGACAGTCCAGCGTGCAGCAGTCTTTGATTTTGGCCGGGTGAGATCAGCTTCCTTCATGCAGTTTGTCTACAGGGGCCTGGCGGTCATTCTCCCTGAGAGCGTGGGGTCTGCACGCTTGAAATCCAGCCAGGGAAATAGGGTGAAATTTATGATGGGGTGACTGCTGAGGCTCGCAGCTATCGGAGCCGAATGCCAATGCTGTGATGAGGTCACCGTTAGCAACAGGTGACCAGACAGACAGTCTGCAGCTCCGCCGAGCTAGCCGGGCTTGCTTTCATCTGCTACCAATTAAAAACATTGATCGGACACCCCCACAGCAATTAATAGAACATGGGAACGTCTCCGGTCTCTTGTCTGGAGGTTATGATTTTTTGATGGGGTTTCAGATGCCTGCGTGTCACGCTCAAACATCAATGCTCTGCCGGCAGCACTGGGCTCACACGGAACAATTCATTAGTGCTGAAACCAATTTACAGGAAGGGGCTGAAAATCGCTGCGGTTTTCCCTATTAATCTGTTAGGAGACGGCGGATTTCGGGAGCCGCGGGACTAACAGACTCGATGCTTCCTCTGGCCTTGGGGAGCTCCTGCAAGGTGGAAACACGTCTCCTCGCCCCCTCAGGAAATGGGACGAGGCGGGGGTCCGCTGAAATGGACAGAAATGAGGACATCCGCAGCCCTCCAAAATCCGCAGCTCCCGCCCTTCGGAGCAGACTGTGCCGCCCACGTCTCCGTGTGCTAATGAACTCGCCTCCTCGCCTCTGGCAGGGTAATCCTGGAGAACAAATGAAATGATGGACGCGGCAGACGGGCTGCGTCCCCGGGCCGGCACGCTCAGGGCGCTCTCGTGCTCGGGTCCTTGCCCTCCGCTCACTTCCCGTCGGTGGACGGCCCCGAGAGGCCCTGTCAGGGTGAGTGTGGCCTGGCCTAGCTCTGCAGTGGGTGGGGTTCGACTCAGCCCCTCAGGCGGCCCCTGCCAGCGGGCACAGACACGCAGGGGAACATGTCCATCCCCTGAGATGGGCTCACAGCGCCACACGCCCCCTTCCTGCCTCCCTCGGCTGTCCTGCGCCTCTAGCCCCGCCTCTCCTCTGCCTCGGTGCCTGGCGGGCGTTTAGGGTCCAGCCCGCTCCAGGGCCAGCAGGTCTCCAGGCCCTTCACTACCTGTTCCCTGTTTCAGTGACGGTCGCGTTGCCGACTAGGGGGGTCCGTGGGCCGACCCCACAGTGCTGCTTGGCACCCCGGCTGCGCAGCTGCTGTGTCTCAGGCCGGTATGACTCAGTCACGGTCTGAGTGCGGGCGGGCGCCAGGACTGAGAGACTGAGCCCTCGGGGACCCAGGCTCCTCGGCGGGACCAAGACACCCGTGGCCATGTCCAGGGCGGCTGCGGATCGAGATGCTTCCCGCCCTCCTCTCCTGAGAGGAAAGGCAGCTCCGCCAGCACCCGCCGCCGCGCCTGCCGCCGTGAAATGCCTTTTCTGCACGGTCTGTATTTTTAGAAACGCCTCGTGCCTTTCCACGCACCCCCGATTCGGCACGGCAAGAGGGGCGCCTCGTGCACGCTGCAGAGGACAGACCATGGCAGCAGGCAGCACAGGGTGGGGTGGGGTGGGGGTCCCAGGGGCAGCGCGGGACGCATGGCGGCTGCCCGGGCCACCCCTCACTGCTGTGCTGACGCACTGACCTCTGCTGCACAATACGGCACTGCACGCCAGTGCACGGACACGCTGGCCACTGGCAACACCTGGACGCACGTGCTGCTGATGCAGTAACATAGCACAGCCACCACTGACAACGCTACTGATGCAGTGACATAGCACAGACACCACTGACAACGCTACTGATGCAGTGACATAGCACGGCCACCGCTGATGACACATAGATGCATGTGCTACCGATGCAGTGACACAGCACGGCCACTCTCGACGGCGCCCGGACACAATCCTCCCATGAAGCGTGCTGAGGTCCAGGCTGAGTGCGGGGTCGCCCCACGGGTGGCTAAGCTCTGTTCCCAGGCACAATCAGGGGGTTCCCACCCGCCCTCAGGAGGCTCGGACACACCTCACTGTCCCGGGGGAGGAAGGCTGACTCCTGCCTCCACGCTCAGCGCCGCCGCCCACTGGCCTTGGGATCTGGGGCAGCTCTGCACCTCTCAGCCCCTCCTGGCCCCTCCTCCTGGCCCACCCAGAGCTGCTCCCAAGATCCAAGCACTGGAATGACGCCTGGCGACGGGAAAGGCTCACGGATCCGTGATCCCGACCAGGGGGGCGAAGCTGTGTAACAAACCCACGAACTACGCTGCCGTGCCCACTTCGGGGATGAGGACCAGTGAGGCTGCACAAATGACCCAGCCGGTCCCTCCTGCTGGAAACACACCCCTGCTCCCCGCTGCCATCCCATAGGCTTAACTGGAGCCCGCACAGAACCTAAGACACAAGCTGTGGCCGCAGGGGTGCGATTTCCGTGTCCCTGACCCTGGCGCCTTGTCCTGTGCTAAGAGTGAGCGAGTCCGAGAGGGGGTGAGGCGGATTCATCCTCCCCCTCCTTGGCGTTCCTGGATTCGGTGAGGACCAGCTGTGGGGAGGAGCAGAGCTGGGAAAGCAGCCGATGGGCCCAAGGCCGGGGCCCAGGACCCAGGTGTGCGGCCGCCCTCCCTCTCCCTCGAATCGCCTGGAACTGAGAATCCCCGAGCCCCGCTTCAAGCAACAGCACTCAGGGTTGCCAAGGAAATGCACTTCACTCTCAGCGCCGGCTGAGACGCAGGGACAAAGGGCGGCCTGCCCCGGCCCGGAGAACGGGAGCCCAAGCCAGGGGGACGCAGCCAGCAAGCCCAGAGAAACGGCCGCTTGGGCGAGACGTGCCCATGAGCTGCTCAGAGCCGGGCAGCAGCGGGGATATGCCGGGCCGGTGTGAGACCCGGGGGGGTGGGGTCACCAGCACCTCACGCACCCCACCTGGGGGGCCCTGGTGGCCCCCAGCACTGCTCAGGGAGATCAGTGGGAAAGGCAGTACATAAGGCAGTATTCTCTCCCCGGGACCCTCTGCTCCCCTTACCGGGGGCCTCGTGTGCCAAGGCCACGCCCAGTCTGAGCCCCCCGGGCCCGGGCGAGAGTGGGCTGGGCGGGCACGGAGCAGGAAAACGCTGCGCCGGCTTGCTGTCAGCGCGGATCCTTCCCCCACGCCAGCAGGCAGGGCCGGGGCCAGGGCGAGAGTACGGTGGGTAGGCATTGCCGTGAACATGGCTGACCCCAGTTCGATCCCTGACACCCTTATTGTCCCCTGAGCACTGGCAGGAGTGATCCCTGAGCACAGAGCTAGAAGTAAGCCCTGAGCATCACTGGGTATAACAACCTACATGCACACATGCATACACACACACACACACACTCAGCAGATTCAAAGAATGATGTGTGTGTGTGTGCGTGCGCACGTGTGTGAATAATGACCGTATATTCATTAAAATTAAAAAAACCTGCAGCATTATTTTTCAGTGTCTTCCCACGGAAGGAAAGGTGCACGTGCTGGAATGGTCTCTCCCCCTGCTACCCAGCAGCCAGAAGCTGGTGTCGCGCGTCTGCCTGACTGACCCAGGGCAACCTTGGCACCGGCTCTGCCGGATCAGGGCCGCTGCCTTTCTCTGCAACTGTTGCCTCCAAGTCACCACTCAAACTCCTCCGTGGGGAGTTGGGGAAGGGTTACGGGGAGGAATGGAGGAAAGGAAGGAGGAATGATTGGCAGAGGGAGAGTGGATGGAAGGGCAGGAGGGGGAAGCAGACAGGGATCATGAGGACTCATCGTCATCTACACACTCATGTGCTCAGAGATCTCTCTGGAATCTGTCTCCAGGCCCCACTTCGTCTGAGCCTTGATCGCACCATACCTGATGCCTCCTCGCCGTGCTCTGGTCCCCATCCCCACCTGTCACCCGGACACCTGTGAACCTCCCAACCCACCCAGAGCCCAGGCCACCTGCCCTCTGTCCTGCCGGCCTCCCCCCATTAGCGCCATCAACAGGAGACGTGGAGTATGTGAGCCAGTAAACGAACTGCTGACATCCAGCCTTCTGACATGGGCCGACCGGACAGCCCGAGGTACCGGGGACAGCCGGGAACATTCTGCCTCTTTGTCACGGAAGGAACCTTAGCATCAGGCTTACTACAGACCAACATCTGAATACGCTACACGTGATGCCACTGGACACCAGGTCTCCGCCCTGCACCGCGCATCATGCCCTCGACCCCTTTCATCCTCGTGCCGGCGGGGCTCGCCCTGCTCCTCTCCCCGGGGGTCACGTGCCCACACCTGTACCTGCAGCCTGAGGAGAGGCCCGTGGGGTGGGGGCGGGACTTCCTCCCGCAGCCTGGTCCTTCCGGCTCACCCCGCACTCGAGGCCACCAAAACCTCCATGTGATGCCCGAGACGGGCTTTCCGCGGCTCGGTGGAAAAAGTAATGACTTTCCGTCACTCTCCTCTGGCCCGACTCACTGAATCCCCCACCACGTCGGGGGAGTGTCCCCTCCGCCTGCTCTCACGCCGAGCCGGCCGCTCCTCATTCAATTACGTTGGAGACATCGATTTCCGACCACGGGGAATAATGGAACCTGGACAGAAACCAACACTCAGCTCCTCATTCAGGAAGAAGAAAATGTGTGGCCGATCAAACCGTAATCAGCGGTTCACGGAGGGCTGGCCTGGGCGGGAGGCGCCAGCTCTGAGATCCCCGCACCCCCCAGCAGCCTGAGACCGGGGGGAGGGGCGGAAAGGGGGTGCATGCGGGCATATGGGAGGGTCGTGACCTGCGCTCTCCTCGTTGGGGCGCAGCACCCCCTTGCCCCACTCCCCTTTGCGATGCTCCGAGAAAACTTTGTGTTACCGGGTTTGCCCGCACCGGGCACCCCTTGGATTCGTCGGGGGGGACGCAGAGCCCGCTGGGCAGGGCGGGCAGGTGCGGCCTGCGGCTCAGGGTGGCTGCAGGAAGCCAGACCCACGCCAGGGTGGCGAGAAACGGTGCAGAGCTTCTGGAACCTTCCGTTCTGCTGCTGCTGGCCAGAGGGAGCTTCTCGCCCCACCTCCACTCGGACAGGAAGGGGGGAGGGAGGCGAGCTTCAGACACGAGGACGCATCCCCTCTGTTACCTCTGGGGGACGGCGATGGCCCAAGCGGCAGGAGGGGAGCAGCAAAGAGAGACGTGTGGGCCCTGAGCCTCCCGTGACGGCCTCTCCGCAAAGTGCAACCCACAGGCGGTTTCCAAGGTGACCACTGGGAACTCGAGCCCAGGGCCCAGACAAGGAAATGGCGAGAAACCCGGCTTCCCCGCAGCCCCATGCGAGTCATGAGAGAGAACAGGTCAAGCAGATGCGACTGTCGGCTCCGGGCCAGCGGCCCAGGGGCACCCCCTCCCCTCAGTGCCCGCACAGCCTGGCACCCCCTCCCCTCAGTGCCCGGCCCGGCCCTGCACCCCCTCCCCTCAGTGCCCGGCCCGGCCCTGCACCGCCTCCCCTCAGCGCCCGGCCCGGCCAGTGGCAGCTGTCCAGGGCCATCTGTCCCGAGGGCACTGAAGGTGGGCTTTCACACAAGGGTGACGGTGCAGAGTGAAGACGCACGCGCTGGCATTCCCGGAGGTCTCCTCGGAAGTGGCAGAGCTGCCCTGCCCTCCCAAGCCCACCAACGCCAGGCTGGAGACATCAGCATCCTCGGAGCCCGGCGCCCTCAGCCTGCAGCGAGTCCTTCCGCGCCAGGGCGGCCCAGCCAGGCCCGGGGGCTCCTGCGTGCCCGCTGTCTCCCCGGTAGGCGCCCCACACCTCTCCTGCCCAGCCCCCCAGAGACTCACTGGCTCGGGCAGGGTGTGCCCCGTCTTTCCTTCCTCGGCCTGGGCCCTGAGGGGCCCCTCACGGCTCCCCGGGAAGGGGGAGGCCCTGCTGTCTCCCGCGGGCGGGCAGCCGCGCCCTCTCTCGGCACTCGAGCGTGGAAGGAGCAGATGGAGGCGCCCAGCACAGACACGGGCTCGTCCGGAGACGGCAGCGGCACGGCTCTCGGGGGGCGGGGGGCCGCACTCGGGCACTCGGTCAGGCCCACAAGGCAGAGAGACACGAACCCGCAGACACGGGGCTCCGGGCGCTCCCTCCGGCCCCGGCACCAGTCTTCGAGCAGCCGAGATTGGGGTCTCCCAAGCACAGAGGGGAGACACTGATCACCCCCAAGGAACGTCTGGCAGATCCCGGGGACGAAGCCACAGCGGCTTCCGATTATCTGGCGTCTGCGCCTTGAGTCCCCCCGACACAAGGAGACACCCCAAAGCTTGCCAGGGGACCGAGGCTCGGCCCCTAACTCAGCAAGGCTGGCACAGTTCCAGGAAGCGGCCGGCCGGCTCGGCACTCAATACGGCGACCTCGTCATGAGGCGCCTCAGTGACCCCCTGTCCGGGTGGAAGCCGTGAGCCCCACAGACGGGGCAGAGCTGGTTTGTAGCGCTGAGCACTGCCTCGGATGGCAGCACGGAGATCCCCCCCACCAGCAGCCCCCCGCAGGGGGAAACTGAGGCCAATGAGAGTGTGCTCAGGGGCTGGTGATGGCAGCGTCCCTTTAAAACAGGAGAAAGAAGAGGAGAGACAAAAGCAGCAAGAGATCCCAGCACCAGGTTTGGACAGACAGATGACAGGCGGATGGACAGGCGGATGGAGAGATGGATGGACAGGCAGATAGACGGACGGATGGACGGATGGACAGGTAGATGGACAGGCAGATGGACAGATGGATGGACAGGCAGATGGATGATGGACAGACAGATGGACAGGTGGATGGACGGGCAGATGGATGATGGACAGACAGATGGACAGGTGGATGGACAGATGGATGGACAGGTGGATGGACGGGCAGATGGATGATGGACAGACGGATGGACAGATGGATGGACAGGTGGATGGACGGGCAGATGGACGGATGGGTGCCAACAGCCTGGCCCAGCAGTGCCCAGGGCTGAGTCGCAGCAGGAGAGGGATGGGGGAAGTCCCCTTAGTCCCTGCAGCAAGTGACCGCCACCCTCGGGCTTGGCTCGCTCTCACACGCCCCTGCACCCCAGGCCCAGCCCAGACCTTTGGGGTGACACCACCCAGAGGCCCAGCTGCACGGCCAGGAGGGAGGGGTCACCCGCTCCGGGGCATTCTGCAAGGTCAGGGGACAGTGGTGGCCGTCCCTACCCAGGGTGACACTCTCCCCCATGGGCACGGGCCACCTCTCCCCGCAGGGAACGATGGCCCCAGTTCCCCGGGAGGGGTGGGGGGAGCGCCGAGGGTCCCCCAGGGCCGAGGACAGGTCTGGAGGCGAGAGCCACACCTGGGCATGGGGGCGCAGGGGGCAGGTGTGACCGCAGACACATCCCTGCCCGGGAGGGCCCAGCTGCCCCCTTTCTGGCGTGGAAGCACCAATCCTCAGGGAGAACTGACGGTGGCTACTGAATATTCCAGAAAACCACCGCCTCGAGCCCAGGGCACAGACTCCAGGCACTCAGGGCAGGTACCTGGGTTATCTTAGATTTTTTTCTCTCCCCCCGCCTCTCGGATTGGCAGCTTCGTGGCACGGCGAGCTGTCATCCTGTTCTCGCCATGAAAGACAGAAAAAACATGCGGAAAGGTCGCCGTGCTTCAAGAATAAGCCTCAGGGGGAGGGAGAGGAAGAAAAGTGAAGCAAATTGCCCAGCGGAGCTCCGGTCGGCGGGAAGTGAGGAAGGTTCCGCGGGAAAGGGGCTCCCTGGAGGTGGCGCACTGTGTTCCCGCGGGACATGCCCTGGCCCCACACGTATGTCCCTCCCCGAGCTCGGAGCCTGAGGGGGGGCTCGACACTGACGGGGGGAGCACAGGGGCAATGGGCCTGTCTGGGGTCCCCCAAAGAACGCTGGGTCCCCCAGGGCCGCCGGCCTGCCTGGGCACAGGGAGGGGACATGGGGGAGCCCCCAGCACCCCCTGCCCCCTGCCCCCTTCCTTTGCCCCTTTACAGACACAAACTCCCACATGGAAACACACATACACACACACACTGATACACACATATCCAGACACAGACACACACCCAGACACACAACTACACACCCAGATATACACTAATATACACACACAGATACACACATACACCAGACACACACACCCAGACACACACCTACACACCCAGATATACACTAATACACACACAGATACACACACACCAGACACACAGACACACACCAACACGTGTCTGCTCACAGTGCAGACGGGGCCCTCCTGAGCACAGAGGCCTGAGCCTGATGAGCACTCACGTGGCGGTGCCCGGCGGGGGCTGGCTCTTGTGAACCCAGCTGGCGGGCACGCTGCAGCGCCCACTCATGAGGGCAGTTCATGGTGACCCCCTGGGTGGGGCCGCTGCCGTGATTATCGGGACAACAGCCCGATCTCGGGAGAGCCGTGAGCAAGGCCAGGCTGGAGAGTGTCTGCCTGTGACCGTCAATGTTGTTCTTTATAAAGAGTGTGTGTGTGTGTGTGAGTGTGTGTCTGTGAGTGTGCACTCGTGCTTGCAGAGACCCACCAAAGGAGCCCACGCAGCTGGTGGGGACGGTGTGCCTCCTGGCCCCGTGTTCCCTGCGGCCTGGAGCCCTCGGAGACAGTGAGGCGTGAAGCCCCTCTAGCCGGCACTGCTCGCTTCATGGGACAACGTGGTATTTCCTCCACATACAAGACCTCGCAGAGCCGGAGAGAGCACGAGGGCAAGGCGCTGGCCTGGCCTGCACTGACCACATGAATCTGACACATGTGGCCCCTCGACTCCCTCCAAGAACCAGTGCTACGGGCAGAGCCAGGGGCAGCCTCTGGGCACTGCCAGGTGGGCCCCTAATCCACACGTAAGAACCTTTCCTGGGCAGCGGCCCTGCTCCCCGTCCCCGCCCCCAGGCATTCGGCGGGCGTGGCTCTATGGACTCGCCAGGGTGGGCACCCTGTCACGGACCTCCGGCCACAGGCTGGAAGTGTCCCACGGCAGCCAAGCGACAGCCACCACACACGTGTAGGCTGTGACCAGGGGCGCCTCCCGGGCTCACTCACTCCTCCACGCCCTCACGGGGAGCCTTTCGTGGATGTGCCACGGAGGTGGGGAGAGTGTTCTGAGACCGGGAGGGGACACACAGCAGGGCTGAGACCCCAGCCACACCCTTCACCCCCCCATCCTGCGCCGGGTCACAGTCCCTGTCGCCCGCAGAACCAACATGCACAGGGATCCAGGGCCAGGCGGTCCCACGCGCTGACCAAAGGCCGCCGCTTCCTGCCCCCACTGAGCTTCCTGCAAGGAAAGCGTCCCCTCCCCCGATGGTGCCAATCCTGAGCACCTCCCGCACAGGTGCCCAAGCTGCGTCCCCACCAGGACCCCCGATCCCACCCATGTCCCCCACAATGACTTGTCTTGAGACTTAAGAGATCCGGCTTCTGCCTGGGCTTTCGCTCCCTCTTCCCCCGCCAAATCACGGCAGAAGTGACTGCGGACAGATATCAACTGATCTGGATGTGACCCGAGTGGCTGCACACATGTGGCCCCTCCGTTGCTGGACGCCAATGATCCCGAGGCCCAGTAACTATTTTCGGCACCAGCAGCTTCTTGCAGAAATGCCTCTAGACTGTGAACTAAGCTACGGCCCATGCCGCCCCGGGAGGGGAAAGGTTTTTCCTCTCTCAGCCTTTTCTTTCTCTGTTGGCAGTATGCCACCGCCATCTTGTAAGGCCCACTAAAGAGAGGTATGAGCTTGCAATGATGCGATTTCTGGCAGAAATTTATCTGGACTTAGTTACTAAAATACCAGAAATCCAAAACCTCATATGCTCTTCATTCTCAGCAATGGAAAACAAATTATCAAATGCTGCCTTTCCAGCAGGTCTGATTTTGGGGGGAAAGTCCCAAATAATAATAGTGAGTTCCCTGTTAAAATATTGAATGTAATCAAAGTAAAGAGAAAGTAAAGTGAAAATCATCAGCCACACAGGCGGGGGGCGGGGGGTGGGTGTGGGTGGGGGGGATACCAGGGTTCTTGGTGGTAGAACATGTGCACTGGTGAAGGGATGGGTGTTTGATCATTGCATAACTGAGACTTAAGCCTGAAAGCTTTGTAACTTTTGAAGTGGTAATTCAATAAAAAATTTCAAAAAAATTAAAAAAAAAAAGAAAAGAAATCACCTGATCCATGAGGCCAGCTGCTGAGCGCCGAGAGCTGCACCGAGTGGGTGCAAATGAGGGTCCCGACCCGGGAGAGGGGCTGCCTGCCGGAGCCACTGAGAGCTGAGGGTCACGGGGCCCTCCAGCCCAATATGGGGGCCCCCATCAGACCCAGAGAGAACAGGCCTGGTGTCCGAACTGTCTACGGAAGCGGTTCCCTTCTCTCTCCAGGTACCCAGGAGAGCCCCATGAAACTTGTTCTAAACTGACCACACAGGGGCCGGAGCCACAGCACAGCAGGGGGGCTGTTTGCCTGGCACTCGGCTGACCTAGGTTTGGCCCCCATTATCCCCGGCGAGTACCACCGGGAGTAATAAATTCTGATCAGAGCCGAGAGTAACCCCTGAGCATCGCTGGGTGTGGCCCGAAAGCAAAACCAAAAGATTAAAATAGATAAACTGACCACACACTTCCCTCCCGCTCGCCACACTTTCCAGCCCGGGTTTCCCCCAGATCTGTGTGGTGCCCCCCATGCACCCCCACCCCTGTCCGCCCTCCCTCAGGAAGTTGACTGAGATTCCAGCACCTCGGACAGAGCCCTGTGTCCCCAAACCTGGAACTGCCCACCGGGTCTGTGCGCTGTGGCTGCTACCCGCTCCCGTGCTGAGCTCGTACCCTGAAAGGCCTGAGATACTGGGCACCGCCCCCCCCGCAGACGGGGTGCCCCGTGCACGGGCACATCCGCTATTCCCAGGAACGAGAGATTTCCCCCAGCCCGTGGAGTGCCCGTGGTGGCATCGCTAACACCACAGAGGCAGGACACAAGCCTTCCCTAGCAGCCTTGACAGAAAGCCGATGGACACGGGCTAAGCCATTACCGTCCTGGCCCTCAGAACCCGCAGGGCCAGCTAGGACCTTTTGGTCACTGCTCCATCTCCTCCGTGTGGCAGCCCAGGAGAGCTCCTGCCGCCTGCTCGGAATCTGCAGGCACACGGGGGGGGGGGGGGGGGGGGGAAGGGGCAACTAGTCCTTCAAGCGGGAAACAGCATTTTGTCTTAGGCCAACACAGAGCACGGACTGTTCCGGAAGAAATTCACTGAAAACAAAGTGCCAGAGCAAACAGAGGGGCAGTAATCTATGGTTCTTCGTCCTGCACAATTCAGATCATCCCCACGCCCATCTCACTGGCACTAACGGGAGAACAGCCTGTTGACCTTTATTCCCCCCGAACGGGTCAGAATTTAAACCGGGTACACCCCCTCCGTGCCCCGGGAACTCTCAGTTACCTGAAACTTTGGATGCGGCCCCTCCTTCAGCACCCCTCCCCGACCCCCCCATCCTGAGCCCGCCGTGAGGCTCCTGGGTCCTCCTAGGTCCCCAGACAAGCCAAGCCCCCCGCGCCAGCCTGCCCGGGTCCCTGACGGGGCCAGGGCGCGGGGGGGCAGCTTCACCCCCACCCCAGCCCCCGCCACTCGCTCCAGCCAGAAGGCCCCCAGGGGGCGGCTGCTTGTGCCTCTGGAGAAGTCTAAACCCTTCGCTGCAGACTGACAGGCTTCTGGCCTGTGAGGACAGCTCTGGCCGGTCACTCGGGCTGCAGGAGCCGGAACCCACCGGACCCGGGCTGGGACCAGCAGTTCTTCCAGCAGCACCATCAGGACCCATCGTGCCCATCTATGGCCCAGCCCCAGAGACGCCTGTCTCTGCCAGGCCGACCCGGCCCTCGCCATCTCTCCGGGGCGCAAAGCCCCTGGTTCCTGCCTCGCTCTCCAGGTGCCCCGGGTCCTCCTTGCTGCAAACCCGCGTCCGGTTCCCAGGGGCAGGAAGGGCGGCCCGCAGCGCCCAGGCACTTCCGGGCTGCGCAGCAGGAAAGAACCTGATTGGGCCAGCGTGGGTCACGTGCCCGCCTCTCACCCAATCAGCCTTGGCCGTGGAGTTGGGCCGTGGTTGAGGGCAACCGCCCGAGATTCTGTTCTATTCAATTGCGCTGTGACCCAACCAGTCTCTTCCGAAGGATTTTTTTTTTCTTTTTTGCTTTTCAGGTCACACCTGGCGATGCTCAGGGCTTACTCCTGGCTCTGCACTCAGGAATTACTCCTGGCGGTGCTGGGGGGCCCCTATGGGATGCCGGGGATCAACCTGGGTGGACGTATGCAAGGCCAAGGCCGGACCTGCTGCCCTGTCGCTCCGGCCTCTAGCAGATTGTTAAGGGCAGCCCCAGGGACCAGCACCACCAGCCCAGAGCCTCTCCGCCTCCGCCGTACTCACCCTCGCCATGAGTTACCCTCACCCCTTCTTCCCGCCTCCGTCTCTTTCTTTGCTAGTTCTGGAGCATAGAAAAGAATTCACTCCTCCCAATTTACTGACCCATTCATTCCAGTGATGTCCTTATCCTGCGGTTACACAACGCTGCTATCCAAGCCAGATAGTCAACAGAATTTATTAGGAAGGCTTTTGCTGGGAATCTGCTCTAGGTGGACGTGTTCCGCAGCCCAGGGCGGGAGGAACCAGTCAGAGGATGAGACTGCAAGCTGATCAGGGGCATTTTTAACTTCTGCATTAACTATTGGGGGGCGGGGTGGGAATCTTTAAATGATTCTCAAACAAATTTGGGCACTTAGCAAATCGCCTGTCTGAAAATACCATGCAAGAGCCAAAAACTGCAGAAGCCCACACAGGGACCGTGGAACCCCACACAGGGACTGTGGAACCCCACACAGGGGCTATGGAACCCCACACAAGGACATAGAACCCCACAAGGTGCCGTGGAACCCCACACAAGGACCGCGGAACCCCACAGGGACCACAGAACCCTACACAGGGACCGTGGAACCCCACACAGGGACTGTGGAACCACACACGAGGACACAGAACTCCACAGGTACCATGGAACCCCATACAGGGACCGCAGAACCCCACACAGGGACCGTGGGACCCCACACAGGGACTGCAGAACCCCACACAGGGACTGTGGGATCCCACACAAGGACGCAGAACTCCACAAGGTACTGTGGAACCCCATACAGGGACCGCGGAACCCTACACAGGAACCACGGAACCTCACACAGGGACTGCGGAACCCCACACAGGAACCACAGAACCTCACACAGGGACTGCGGAACCCCACACAGGAACCACGGAACCCCACACAGGGACCACGGAACCCCACACACTCTCCCCAGTGCAGAGGGGATACCGTAAGGAAAGCAGAGAGGTCTTTGGGGAAACTCCCCCAACACTTTTCCAAAATCACCAACCTCTTCAAGTCCCACGCAGGCTGCCCGAGTGGGCCAAGGGTCTCTGTGGAGCCTGGTCACAGCCCCCACGAGGGGCCACTTCTCTGTCACCCTCTGCCCGGCACCCGTCCAGCATCTCCCCATCCACCAGGAGGGCCAATGCCCTGAGCTGGGCCGCCCTTCTCCGGCAGGAAGTGCAAAGCAGTCGCCGTGGCACGTCGCCAGTCTCTGGGCTCCGGCAGGGACGGCGCGTGGGGCTGTGTGAGCGGAAGGGTCAGCGGGCCTGACCCCGGGGAGGCGGGACCCCGCCAAGCCAAGCCCTCCTGCGGAGGACGCCCACGAGGTCGGAGGCAGAGCAGAGGGCGCCTGTTCTGCATGCAGTCACGCCCAGTCATCCCCAACGCCCCCCAAGTGCAGAGCCAGGCAGGCGTACCCCACAGCACAGCGGGATAGCTTCCAACACCCCCCCAAGTTAAAAACAAACCACAATAATTCAGGGGCGCATTCGAGACGCACCCAGAGTCAAGAGGCCAGGCCGATTCAGGAGTGCCGGGGGGAGGCGCCGGCTCCTCCGAGACCCTCGGAACAGCCAGACCCCCAGGGCCGTGAGGTGTCCGACTCGATTCCGTTCCAACCAGACGCGCACAGAACGTGACTTGTGTGGAAAGGGCCCGGGTCGATGCTACCGTGAACCCCAGAGGCACGATCTCAGCGACAGCAGTTATTGGTGTTCAATGCGCGGGATCAATGGAGAGCCCGGGGGACAGACGGACGCCCACTGACCACCTCGGAGGGTGGGAGGAAAGTGGGGAGTCGGCTGCTCAGCAGGGCCTTCCCAGGGGGACACTGCGGGACCCAAATGAGAAGGAACAGGGTGGGCCTGGGTTTACGCTCTGGTGGGCATCTGGGCATCCGAGCATTCGCCAGGCGTGTGTGAGGCCGGGGGTGGGGGTGGGGGGAATGAGGCCAGCTGACACGGGAGGACGGTGCCTGCGATCGACCTTCCCGCTCGATCCGCTCCACACACACCAGCGCTGAGGTGGGGCAGAGGCCGATCATTAGCCTAGAGGCGACGGATGAACCAAGTACAAACATGACCTGGACCCTTGGAGGGGCTCAGAGGACGGGCGGGAGAAGGAGGAGACCAGGAGCTGCCGGAGAGAGAAGGAAAGTGGGCGCTGGGCGTGGGCTCGAAGGACGGAGCTGGCAGGGCTAGGGTCAACCAGAGCAGCTGCGGGCGGGCGAGTGGCGAGTCTCCAGGCGCAGTCAGCTGGGCGACGCCCAAGGATGCGCTCGAGACTGGCCCGGTTTAGGCCACACGTGTTTCTGGACCTGCAGCACGTGTCTGTGTTAGAGCTGGAGCCAACTCTAGGCCCTTCAGGGTCTCCTGGGGAGCCGGGGGTCTTGAGCACAGGGGCGCTGCGGGCGCTAAGCGGGGTCCCTAGGAGGCGGGCGTGGTCGGGGCTCTCGGGAACTGATCGGCGGCTCTCCTCGGACCCCAGGAAAGTCCCCCCCCCACCTCTCATGGCACCTCGGCTCCAGCCCCAGGGCCGCCCTCTGAACAGCACAGCTGCCCCCACGGCCATGCTGTCCCCTCTGCCTCCTGAGCCCCTGCCTACGACGCTGCCCAGCTGGCACTAGCCAACGAGGCATGAATGGCCGTCGGGCGGCGCTGAGCTCCCAAAGACGACTGATCGCCAGGGCGGGGTCTGAGGGAGAACGCACACAGCCTGCCCTGTGCCGTGGGAGCACACGCACACACACACACACAGTCACACACTCACACACATGTGCACGCACACACAGACACACACAATCACACAGTCACTCTCCTCCCCCAGCTGGCCCTCCCTGGCCCTCCCCTCCCCTCTCCTCCCCTACCAGGCCCCCCACCCGCTCCTACTCCCCTCCCCGCCCGGCTGCGGCTTCCAGACTCTCCTCACCTCACACCAGTCACCACTGCCCAGCCCCAGGAGGGCAGAAAGCCTGTCCGGCCAGTAGCCAGTGGACACTCTGCCCTGGGGTCTCGCGGACAGCGGGAGGTGCCATGGGAGTGGGGGGAGAACATAACAAACAGGGTGGTGGGGGCTGCCCAGAGAGTGACCTCTCTCTCGACGGCCTGACCCTCCTCTGCGAGGGGCTGTGCTGGTGTCCAGCTTCACCTTGAGGGTCAGTCCCCACTGATGCCCGGACCCGGGAGACCCGGGCCAGGAGGAAAGGGGGGCGCTGGGGTCCCTATGGGCCAAAGCTCCATGTGTGTATGTGTGTGTGTGTGTATGTGTTTATGTGTTCTGTGTGTTTATGTGTATGTATGTGTGTATGTGTATATGTGTGTATGTGAGTGTGAGTGTGTGTGTGAGTGAGTGTGTGTGTGAGTGAGTGTGTGTGAGTGTGTGTGAGAGAGAGAATGTATGTATGTGTGTGAGTGTGTGTATGTGTGTATATGTTCTCTGTGTGTGTTTATGTGTGTACATGTGTGTATGTGTGTGTGAGTGTGTGTGTGAGTGTGTGTGTGTGAGTGAGTGTGAGTGTGTGTGTGTGTGAGAAAGAGAGTATGTATGTATGTGTGTGAGTGTGTGTATGTGTGTATATGTTCTCTGTGTGTGTTTATGTGTGTACATGTGTGTATGTGTGTGAGTGTGTGTGTGTGAGTGACTGTGTGTGAGTGTGAGTGTGTGTGTGTGTGTGAGTGAGTGAGTGTGTGTGTGTGAGTGAGTGTGAGTGTGTGTGTGTGTGTGTGTGATGCTCAGGGCTTACCCCTGGCTCTGCACTCAGAGCTCACTCCCAGCAGGGATCAGGAACCCTCTGTCCTGGGACATCCTGACAGGAGCCGTCCGGGAGCCGCAGGGCCGCCTGCACCCCCAAGCGGCCCCGGGCAGGGCCCCGCATGCTCGCAGCAGCAGGACTGGGCTGTGGCACTGCTCGCCCGGCACCCTCGGCCCCTGCAGGCGGGAGACTGAGGCCTGGGCGCAGGGGGGGACTACAGGCCAATGCCACGTCTGCCCCGCCACCAACAGACAGACAGACGGATGGACAGATGGACTGGCTGCCCCAGAGCGGCACTCAGAACTTCTCCATGGCACGCACACATCCGTCAGCCCCGCTGGGGTCCAGACAAGGCCAGCTCACCCTCTGCAGCCCCGTCGGCGTGGGTGGGGGGCAGGCGCCCTGTCCAGGGTGGGGCTCTGACGGGGGTGAACGATGGCGCACGGCCAGCTCAGGCCCAGGGCCAGTCTCCAGGAGGGAGCTGGGCCACCGGGAAAGCCCCCACCCCCCGGACCGCAGGCCCCAGCGCTGGGGGTGGTGGCCACACGGGCCCGGGGTTGCTCCTGAGCACAGAGCCAGGAACTGGCCAGTGGAGAGCGAGGGAAGGGCTGAGCCTGGCCCCAGCGCTGCCCGGCGAGATGAGGCAGGAGGCCCTGCGCCCACCTGCCAGCCAGCGGGGTCCCCGCACGGAATGTTCCGGGACGCTGCCAAGGACGCTGCGAGCAAATCCTCCCCCAAACTTCAGTCTCCCCACGGCTGCCAGGGAGCAACCTCGTGAGCTGCAGAGTCCCCCAAGCTCGCGCCGGGACGGTGGAGCCCGCGGGCAAAGACCCCGCCAGCGCCGGGTCCCCGAAACGCTCCTTCGGAGATGTGTCAGCAGGAAATTTAAGTGAAATTAAAGTTCAAGTGGAAATGAAAAATTAAGTTATGATCCAAGCTATAATCGCGTCTTGGATTTATTTTTTCCTGACTGCAGAGGGAAGTCCCTGTTCTGCATTTACGGACCCAACCCGAGTGGCCCACCGTGCCCTGCAGGTAGGGCTTGGGCCCCCTCCCCCTTTATTAAGATGCCAAAACGTAGCCCCCGGGAAAAAGATGGCTTGTCAGTTTTCTATGGGCAATCCAATTTTAATCATTTTTGCTTTATTGGAATTTTCATAGAAGTCCAGGTACAAGAGATTCAAAATTAATCTAAATCACAAGCAAAGGGAGGAAGAGAGAGGGAGGCTGAGGGAGGGGGAGGAAAAGAGAGGGAGAAAGAGAGAGAGAGCAAGGAAGAGGGAGGGGGAGAGCGAGAGAGTGAGAAAGAGAAAGGGAGAGTGAGAAAGTGAGAAAGAGAGAAAGGAAGAGTGAGAAAGAGAGAAAGGGAGAAAATGAGAGAGAGAAAGGGAGGGAGAGAAAGTGAGAAAGAGAGAAAGGGAGAGTGAGAGAGAAAGGGAGTGAGAAAGTGAGAGAGAGAAAGGGAGGGAGAGAAAGTGAGAAAGAGAGAAAGGGAGTGAGAAAGAGAGAAAGGGAGTGAGAAAGAGAGAAAGGGAGTGAGAAAGAGAGAAAGGGAGTGAGAAAGTGAGAGAGAGAAAGGGAGGGAGAGAAAGTGAGAACGTGTGAAAGGGAGTGAGAAAATGAGAGAGAGAAAGGGAGGGAGAGAAAGTGAGAGAGAGAAAGGGAGGGAGAGAGAGGGAGGCAGAGGGAGGGGGAGGAAAAGAGAGGGAGAAAGAGAGAGGGAGAGAGAGCAAGGAAGAGGGAGGGGAGAGCGAGAAAGTGAGAAAGAGAGAAAGGGAGAGTGAGAAAGTGAGAGAGAGAAAGGGAGGGAGAGAAAGTGAGAGAGAGAAAGGGAGGGAGAGAGAGGAGGGGGAGAGAGGAGGAGCAAGAGGCAAGGCTGGCGAGTGCTGACTCCGATGTTCCTGGCAGGGCCCCAGCCCTAAATTATGCGCCTGCCGGCACCTGTTCGCCACCCAGCCTCCCAAATCAGGGCCCGGGGCGGGGTCCGTCTGCAGCACCGTCTCCACACAGCAGCTTTTCTCCAGCGTCTGGGCAGGCGTCCTGCGGTTGGTGCCCGCCGGGAGGAGCAGCTGCGAGGGACAGAGCACGGCCCCAGCTCACGTCTGGGGAGGAGACACGGGGGGAGACACGGCTTGGCCATGGGGTGGGGACCCCGGAGTCCGCGCGTGGACAGGCCCTTGCCCAGGCACCTCGGGCTCCGCGGACACGGGCTGGGGGGCCGCACATCCTGCTGTGCCAGGGACCCGCCTCCGCCAACACGCTCCGGCTCACGAGACCATGGCGCCTCCGAGCTGGCCAGGGACTAACCCGGGGTGGTGGGGCCTGAGTCCCAAAGGACGAGCGACAGCCTTCCCCGTGGGCGCTTCTCACACGGCCCAGAGAACACTGTCAGCCCCGTGGGAGCGCACTTGCCTTGCAGGAGGCCAACCCAGGCTCGATCCCCGGCGTCCCCTAGTCTCCCCGAGCACCACCAGGAGTGATCCCTGAGCACAGAGCCAGGAGTCACCCCTGAGCGGCTCCAGGGCGCCCCAACACAAAAACAAGCGAACGAGACACAGAAACTAAAACCCGAAGGCAAGACTCAGCCCCACCCGTGCCCACGACGGCTTTCTAAGCGTAGGTGGCCTTGGTACCTCCCGGACAGACGCCTGTGGACAGAGGGAGGGAGGCCACTCGCGGGCCACTCAAGGGAGGGGACACCTGGCGCCTGGTGGACACACGGGCTGAGTGTGGGCAGGAGCTTGTGGCCAAGAGCTGGCCCTGGAGAGCTGACGAGGCAGCAAACGCCCTGGACCCGCAGCCCGCCAGGAGTGATCCCCGAGCACAGAGCCAGGAGCAAGCCCTGAGCACTGCCAGGGGTGACCCAGATACCAGAAAGGAAAACTGGAGCCCCTGTTTCCTTAAGTCATCGAGAGAACTGGCACGAGTCAACGGCGCGAGCCAGCGTGACCTTTCGGAAGGACAGTCGCTCGGTACATTTCCTCGCCAAGAACACCGACTGCCGCAGGGCCGACACAACGGCCGCCGTGGGGAGGCAGCGGTGGCGTCCCTCCTGGGCGAAGGCGCTGCTCTCCCCTCACAGGGCAAAGACCGAGGGTTCAAGAGCCGCCGGCACCCCCAGCCCTGTCCCCTGTCACCCAACTCTTATCCTGCTTTTGTGTTCTTCGGAGACGTGGCCACAGCAGCGCCGGCCTCCCTGGCTCTGCCGTATCGCTGCGTCTCCACCGGCCTGGGCACCCGAGCCGCCCTGCTGTGCCCCTGCGCCACCTCTGCCTTCCGCCACCCCTCCCCCGCCCTCGGTCACTGCCGCTCTGCGTCCTGAGCCAAGCATCTGCCACCCCCCCGCCCCCTCTCGCGTGTCTGCACGGACCGCAGCTGAGTGAGATCACAGGCTCCGCGTCCTTCTCCCTGGGACGGACTCCACGCGCCCCCGCGCACCGGCGCCATCCGGGCGCGGCAGACGGCGAGACTCCCTCACCTCACGGCCGCGTGCGACACGGAACGGAGGCGCTGCCAAGTCTGCGGGCACCCGCACGGGTGTGCGGTCACCGAATCACCTTGCACACGGCACTGCTCCCAAGGCCCTGAGCGTGGGGCGGGGGAGGTCTCTGACCCTCAGGCCAGGATGCAGCGTCCTTAGCCAGAGCACCGTGGGCCGAGCCTCGGGTGGGCACCCACAGCGGCCGGGGAGACGGCGCTCAGGCACGCGGGATCCGAGAATGCTGCAGCGGCGGGTTCCTACATCGTGGCCACACGGGGCACAGACAGGACCTGCGTGGAGCCCAGGGGAAGCACGAAGGGGCCCCCGCCCCCTGCCCCCCACAGCCAGGCATCTGCTAGAGACTTCCTGTGTGCGGAACCCCACCATGACAACCACCCGGGTCCCAACAACCACGGGCAGAGGAGGAGTGAACGTGGCTAGGGCCTGGTGTGGCCCCTGACTCAGGAGGGCTGCAATATGGCTGGGCAGGGCCCGGCGACCAGCACCACCGAGGAAGGAGGAGCCGGTGCCCGGGGAACGTGGGCAGAGCGTCGGGACTCTTCACTCCAGAGCCAGCAAGCTGAGCACTGGACTGGGAGTCAGGGAACGGAGACGTTTGCAGTTTGCCGCTTCTGGTGTTGAGCGGGACGGCCTTGCAGGGAGACGGGGCCTCGGGGGCACAAACGCTCCCACCCAGCCCCTCCCCTGTGCGGCTCAGGGACGGGGAGCCACCGAGGGGCCCCCGAGCTCGCTCCCCCCTGGTGGTGCCCGTGAGCCGGGCGACCTTCCCAGAGTCCATCCGGATTTGACCTGCCGCCTCTGGAGGACCCACACGGGACGCCGGGCGTTGACCAGAGAGGACAGCGCGGGGTGTGCATCCGGCGGGAACACCCCCTCCTGCCTCCCCCGCTGGGGTGCGGCGGCAAAGCTGTGGCCCCCAAACAAACAGACGGAAGCACCGCCCAGGGGGTGGGAGGGCCCCAGGCTCAAGGCACCGATTCCGACCGGGCAGCACTGTGGGCAGGGGGGAGGCGGGCACTGGCCGCCTGGGCAGGCAGGGGGAGGGGACTCGGCCCCGGGGAAGGGCCGGTGGTCAGGAAGCTCTTTCCAATGACCCATCTCACACAGGGCCAGCCAGGCTGCCTCGGCTTGCTGCCGTCACAAACCACCCCTGGGTCTCAGTGACACATGCTCAGAGTCCCTGCCCTCGGGCGCTGTGTGTATGTATGTGTGTGCGTATGCATGTGTATGCATGTGTGTGCATGTGTGTATGCATGTGTGTACATGTGTACATGTGTATGCGTGTGTGCATGTGCATATGTGCGTGTACATGTTGTGTGCATGTACGTATGTGTGCATGTGCATGTGTGAGCATGTGCGTGTGTATATTCATGTATGTGGGAGAGTGTAGGGTGAGGAGTCCCTGCCCTCGGCCACTGTGTGTATGTATGTGTGTGCATATGCATGTGTATGCATGTGTGTACATGTGTATGCGTGTGTGCATGTGCATATGTGCGTGTACATGTTATGTGCAGGTGCGTGTGTGAGCATGTGCATGTGTATATACACGTATGTGGGAGAGTGTAGGGTGAGGAGTCCCTGCCCTCGGGCACTGTGTAGGGGGAATTAAGGGGGCTGGGAGGTAGGGTGAGGGGCCAGTACTGCCCACCCTGGGGTGCTGTGGACATGCAGAGGACGCCATGTCCCATGCCGAGGGAGGGGGCGGGGCCTAAGGTGCCCGGTTCTGCCCACAGCCGTGCGGGCGGCCTGGCGCAGTACGTGGCGGGGACAGCAGCCTGCCCGCCGCCAGGACGGGCCTCTGGACGCTCCTGCCAGGCGCAGACGCTGGGACTCAGAGGCCAAGGCGGGGCCCCTCCAGCCAGCTGGGCACAGGAGCCGGGGCTGGAGGAGAGGCAGCGGCTGCTGGCAGGGGGGGAGGTGCCCACCAGCGTCTTTCTCATGGAAATGAGGCCCCCAAGCGGAATCCGAGGTGCTGCCCCCACTGTCAGCAAGTTGTGGTGGGAAATGCAGGGCCCGTTTGGCAGAAACGGGGTGGGGAAGAGCCGGCGAGGGAGGAGGGGAGAAAGCAGGGGTGTCTGCGGCAGAGAGGGCGGGGCAGCCCCTGGTGAGCTGAGGGACCCCCAGGCTTTGCTGTCTGGGCCCACTGGGCTCCAGATAGCCGGGGCAGAGGGGAGGGAAACCTGGGGGGGCGTCTGCAGCACCAAGGCCCCTTCGGGGGGGGGGGGCGGCACCCCGGGGTCCTCCCTGTGGACGCAGACGGCTCACCCGCCCGCAGAGTCCAGCCGGCCACTCCAGGCCAGCAGGAACTCGCTTTCCCGGTCAGGGGGTCCCCCAAGGCCCTGAGGCGGCCCCTCTCGAAAGCGTTTCTCTGACGTGGTTCCGGCCACAGGCACCGAGGCACAGGAACAGCAGCCGGAGAAGCCGCGGACGCCACGAGGACCCGCAGAAAGGGCTGCGGGGGGCGGGGGGGCAAGGACCGGAATGCAGGTCCCCGAAGCCATCGCCTCTAGGAGCTGCGGGAACAGAAGGCGGCGGGTGGGCCAGGGTCACCGGACCGTCACTCAGCCCTGCCCAGCCGGCCCCGGGGAAACCTTTGCAGAGACACGGGCAGGACCATCACCGGCCGGGGGACCCCGGCCTCCAGGGCCCGCACAGCTCCACATCCTGGGACCCCCACACTGAACCGCCAGCCCAGAGGGCCAAGAACCGCGGCGAGGGGCCCCCATGGCCCTGGGAGGTCCCCGCCCCCCACAAAAGAAACAGAAGGAGCCGGAGGCGCCACACGCCAGGCAAGGCCCCGAGTGGCTTCTGGCTCCTCGGGCAGCCGCCCCAGGAAAGGGGGCGCCAGGGCTCAAGGCTGGGGTGTCCAGCGGGCCTGGTGGGCAGCAGGGGGCAGGGCCGCCCTGCCCGGCCTTGAGTGTGTCAAGGTTTCTGTGAAACTGTGGGCGCATTGCGGGACTGCACACACACACGTCTCTGCGCGTGCCTGACACCGAGGAGAAGCCGCGGGGGCCAGAGCACAGACCTCGAGTGTCCGAGAGCCTGGGTCGGCCCCCAGCACGGTACACCCACACGCACCCCCGCCCCGTGTCCTGCAGTGAAGCCCTGGGGGAGCGCGTGCAGACTCTCGCTCCTGCTTGGTGCGGGGGCAGGGGGAGTAAAGCCCACAGCGAGCCGAGGAGCACTGTGCTGCGAGTGAACGGATCAAAGCCAGGAAATCAGACACGTGGACGCTTTGATGCGGCGGGTCCTGGGGAGCTGAGGACCCCGGCGGCAGCAGGAGCCCGGAGACAGACCAAGGGGACAGCGGCTCCCCTGCCCAGCACGCACGCACACACGTGCACTCAGACTGGCACAGGGGGACACACGTGCACTCACATACTCTGGTGCGCACACACATGCACACAGGCACACATGTATGCTCTCACGTGTACAGGCACTCTCATGTGTACAGTGCACTCACGTGCTCTCATGTGTGCACATGCATGTACACCATGCACACGGGCTCACACGTGCGTGTACACACAGTGCACTGTCACGCGTGCACACGCACACGTGCGTGCCTCCCACTTCACACTGGTGCCCTGGCAGCGTCCCCTCTGCCTGTGACAGGCCCGGGGCAGGAAGGGCCCGGGGTCAGGCCACAGTGCCTGGACTCCTGCCCCAAGGACACGGACTGGGGCTCTCGCCTGCCCGGGAACGGCTCTCCACTCGGGCCTCTCGGCGCTGCTCTGGCCGGGGGGCTCGCTCAGACCCCTCCCCGCTCCCATGAGGGGTCGGTGCAACCCAGGCCCTGGGGGGGAAACAGAGGCGGGAGCTCCGCGGGCTGGAGCAGCCCCCAAATAGCCCGTCAGTGGGGGCTGCGGGGGGAGGGCAGTTCAGGCAGAGCATAACAGAGGGGGGGAGACGGGCTTTGGGAGGCAAGTGCCCGTGCCCTGCCCACACGGCGCCCCGTCCAAGGGGGCAGGCGGGGGCAGGGCCGCCTGCAGCCTCCAGGGTCTGCAGGGGTGAAAGGACGAGGCTGCGAGCCAGGCAAGCTTCTCTAACCCCCCACGGCCGGCCGGGTGGGAATCCTCCACCCACAGCCCCCCCAGCCCACCCAGCCCCCAGGAGCTGCCTGTGCAGGGCGGGAGGAAGGAGAAGCCGGGGGAGGGAGCACACAGCACACAGGGAGGGTCCCACACACGGCAGCCAGGGCCGGCCCTGCCCGGGGTGGGGCCCAGAGGTGGGGCCCTCTCGGAACCCCGGAATTCAGGGCTCGGGTTCTTCTGGCCACACCCCGGGCCCAGCAGCCTGGGCCGGGCTGTCGGGAGCACCTGGGGGGCGAGTCTCCCCCACACGGGGTCTGTCCCCCTCACGCCCTGGGGCGGGGCTGGTCTCCCTCTCTGGTCACTGGGGTCCAGCCCCCATTTCCCGGCTTTGCCTGCTCCCCCTCCCCCAGCACCACCAAAGACCCCCCAGCGGCAGGATGATGAGACCCCCAGGGAGACAGGGCCCACCCCCACCCACAGGTCGCTCTGACCTGAGACCAATCGGGCACCATGGGGAGCCAGAGGTGAGTCCAGGCAGTGACCCCCTCCCTGACGGACCCTTGAGACAGACCGTCCAGACTGAGGGGCGTCCGGGGGTGCTGGCCCCCACACCTGGTCACACCCGAGAGGAAGGGCTGCCTGCCGCACCCCAGATGCCCAGAGACCCTCAATCCGGCACCTCCGCAACAAACCCCCTTACCAGCGGGAGTGCAGGCACTCAGCGCACAGTGCTCTCTGGGACAAATGGGGAGCAGGTGGCGACATCTCCCAGGTCCCCACTACCCACCCGAGCAGCGGCCAAGGGAGCTGCAGACGGGCTGGGGGCAGCGACCAGGCAAAGGAGGCTGGGCAGGACTGGGGGAGCCCAGAGTGTCACCCAGGCACATGCACACACTCCCACACACATACTCACATGCATGCACACACACATTCATACACATACACTCACACATACACACTGACACACACATGCATACATATACACTCACGCATACACTAACACATGTGTACACATACTCACACACATGTGTACACATATGTACACATACACTCACACATGTGCACACATGTGTACACATACACTCAAACATGTGTGCCCAGTATGAACACTCACACATGTGTACATATACTCACACAGATGTGTACACGTACACTAATACAATCACACTCATATACTCACACATGTACACACGCTCACGCACAAGCATAGACATGCACAGATATGCACTATTCCATACACACCACCATACGCTCAGTTATATACCCATGCATGCTCGTTTATGTGCACAGACATGCACACTCACATACACACTTGTGCATGCCTGCACATACACACATGCCCGCGCACATACCACACACGCGCACTCACACACACTCACACATGCACTCACGCACTCACACACACAAACACTCACATACACTCACGCACTCACACACACACACACGCTCTCACACACACGCTCTCACACACGCACTCGCACTCACACGCGCCCCTGCCGGTCCCAGGACCCCTGCCCGGGAGGGGCAGCCCGTCAGGGCCGTCCCGGGGCACTTGGCCCCGCGCCCCCCGCCGCCCGCACTTACACCTGCGCCCGGGCCACCCGCGCGGGCGCCGCCGTCCAGCCCCAGCCTCGGCCTCTTCCCGTCCGGCGGGGCGTCCTCCGCGACCTCCGGGCTGCCCGCGGCGCTGGCCATGCTGGGCGCGCGGGCGGGGCGCGGGTCCGAGCGGCTCTGGCTCCCGCCGCGGCTCCGGCCCGCGCCTGGCTCCCGGCCGCCCCCTGCTGGCCGCTCGCGCGCACGGCGGCAGCCGGAGGGAGGGCAGCAGGGGCCGTGCGGGGCTGGGAGCACCGTGCGGGCGGCGGGACCCCCAGGCCGCTCAAAGCGTCTGCGGACAAGGCCACATCCTCTGGCCACCGGGCTGGCGGGCACCCCGCCCGGGCGGGAGGGGCCAGCGCTGACCCTCACCTCCGAGGGCCCCCGCAGCAGAGGGCGCAGCAGAGGGTGTGTGGGCGAGGGGCAGGGGAGTGGCCCCCAGAGGGCCCCAGGTGAGCCGCTGATCTGGCAAGAACCCCCGGTGTTAATCACAACCCCAATATCAACTATAACTCCCCTTCCAGCCACGACCCCCACACCAGTCACGACCCCCACACCAGCCGTGACCCCCACACCACCCACGACCCCCAAAACAGCCACGACCCCCACACCAGCCGTGACCCCCCACACCACCCACGACCCCCACACCAGCCGTGACCCCCCCACCAGCCATGACCCCCACACCAGCTACGACCCCCACACCAGCCACGACTCCCCACACCACCCACGACCCCCACACCAGCCGTGACCCCCACACCAGCCACGACCCCCCACACCAGCTGTGACCCCCACACCAGCCACGACCCCACCAGCCACGACCCCCCACACCACCCACGACCCCCACACCACCCACGACCCCCACACCAGCCGTGACCCCCACACCAGCCATGACCCCCACACCACCCACGACCCCCACACCAGCCGTGACCCCCCAAACCACCCACGACCCCCACACCAGCCGTGACCCCCCACCAGCCACGACCCCCACACCAGCCATGACCCCCACACCAGCCGTGACCCCAGCATCAGCCGTGACACCAACATTAGCCATGACCTCAACATCAGCTGTGACCCCAACACGGGCCTCACCCTCGGGTTCCCGCTGAACCAACGCCAGCAGCCCTGTCGGTGGCCCTTCTTGGAGGCGCCCTGACATCCCCCTGTAGGAAGGGAGGCCCCGTCTGCCTGAGAGCGACCCGCCCCTCGCCCACACAGCCTGGAGGTGAGGCAGCCGCCAGCGGGCCCGGCCCAGAAGCTTCCCCACGGCCAGGAGGCCTGCCCGGCCCCAGGTGACCACAGCAGGCGTCTGGCAGCACGAGCCCCTAACTAAGGCCCACGGCAGCAGGGGAGGGTAGGACGGAGTGGGGGGACGGGGAGGCCACGGCCGGGACCTCGAGCATACGGGTATGAGCACCCCAGCTTTGGCTGAGCCCTTCTCTTTGGCGATCCCCAAGGGAGAAACTGCCCCAGAGCGTGTGAGTGTGTGTGTGTGCATGTGCATGAGTGTGAGTGTGTGTGTGTGTGTGTGTGTGTGTGTCTGCAGGTGGGGGGAGAGGGAGGCGCAGGGGTCCTGGGCCCAGAGAGCTCAGTGCTTGAGGCACTTTCTTTGCAGTCCCGCCGTGATTCCTCATGGTTCCCTGAGCACTGTTCCCTGAGCACTGCCAAGGGTGTGCCCCCCAACTCCCCCCTTCCTGAAAAAGAACCAGAGTCCCTCGTTCTCGGCCATCTTACCCCTGATGTGTGCAAGAGGGTCTCCACTTCCTGCAGGCCCGGGATCAGCCTCACCCCTGCGAGCCTCCCCACCGAACCCCACGAGCCCCCAGCAGGCTTGAAGCAGCGGCTATGCCCTTGCTCTGCCCGTGGACATGCCTGGTGACGAGGGTGACAGGGAGACGGGGACCATGGCTGAGGCTCCACCCCGCCACCCCCCACGCCCGGAGCAGGAGGCGGCCGTCACCCGACGGGGGCACGAGGAGCCGAGGGGCCGTTCACGGGGGCAGCAGCTGGCCCTGCCCCACCTTCCGTCACACCCGCTGTCCGGACGGCCAGCTACAGCGCTGGGGAGGGCAGGCTCGGGGCAGACGCCGGCACGCGGAAGCTTCCGGGCACCACTGTGGGACCAGGCGGCCTTGGCGAGGACCAGAGGCCAGCGCTGTCCTCACCTGCCCGGGGCAGGGCTCCGTCCACTCGGGCACGCCCCACGCTCTGCCCACCGCCAGGAGCCGGAGGCAGGGGACAGGAGGGGAGTCCTGAGGGGCCGGTCCGAGCCCCCGTGCCCTCAGCGGCTGTGCCCCCCGACCTCCCGGTGTGGTGGCTGGAAGTTCCAGCAGGAGGAGCCCACGGGGGCTGGGCAGTGCCCGGCAAGCCCAGCGGAAGCAGCCCCGCCCCCCAGGCCGTCCCTCCCCGAGCTGCCTGCCCCCCGAAGGGTCCCGGGGCAAGGCCGCCTGGTTGCGCCCGGCTGAGCCCCCCGCTGCACCCCGGGAGGGATCATGGGTAAGATGGCCGAGAACGAGGGACTCTGGCTCCTCTTCAGGAAGGGGGGAGCTGGGGGGCATACCCCTGGCAGTGCTCGGGGAACAGTGCTCAGTGCATGCAGAATCACGGCGGCACTGCAAAGAAAGTGCCTCAAGCACTGAGCTCTCTGGGCCCAGGACCCCTGCTGCTCCCTCCCCCACCGCCACCCTGACCTACACACACACACACACACACACACACACAGAGGAAGGCGCGCGGGGGCAGTTTCTCCCCGTGGGGATCGCCAAAGAGAAGGGCTCGGCCAAAGCTGGGGCGCTGAGCCGCTCGGGCCCCGCCCTCTGGGCACGCTCCCGAGCCCTTGGCATCGGGGCCCTTGCCAGGCTCTGCCGTGTAGGCGAGATACTCTCTGTAGCTTGCCAGGCTCTCCGGGAGGGGCGGAGGAATCGAACCCGGGTCGGCCGCGTGCAAGGCAAACGCCCTCCCTTCTGCACTATCGCTCCAGCCCACAAACAGCAAATCAATTGGATTAAATGGGAAAATACTTATCGAGGTCCAGAGAGAGACTTTCATGGGCAGAGCACATGTTAGCGTGTAGGGGAGACCCCGTCAGTCCTGGCACCCCCTCTGAGGCTGCTGAGTGTGCCCCAAACCAAGAAGAAACAAGTACCAAGCTAACATTTTTAATGAATGAGCAGAGCCATGTTGCACTGCGCCTGTCACGGCCTCTGGAGAGACACGCGTGGAAACTTACTGACCTGCATGGAAGTCTGCGGTGAAAACCCTGCGGTGGGAAAGTCATCCCCGCAAGCCGGCCCCGCCCGAACCCATGTTCCCCTGGGAGCCCGGGAGCAGAGGCCCGCGGTGGGTGCGTCGCCCCCCGCCCTCTGAGGCCGGGCCCCTCCTGACCCAGGAACCAGCGGAGACCAGGGTCGCTGCAAACCGACCCCTCCCTCCCAGGGGCCTGCGCGAGCTGGGAGGGCCGAGCAGAGCCTCAGCGGAGGGCCACGAGGGGAACCGCAGCTGACCTCGGCGGGCAGCGCACACGCTCGCCCTGCGGCCGGCTGCCCGGTGAGAGGGAAAGACGGGGGTCGGATGACGGGGCCTCAGTCACGACGACAGCCCTGACGCAGCAACCCAGCTCCCTCCTTCCTCTCGTGACTCACCATCTGGGGCAGGGCCAAGTCTCGAACCGACTGCTGGGTCCACTGCCAGGACAGTGCCCCCGGGACACTGCTCAGACCTGGCCCCGTGGCACTGCTCAGACCTGGCCCCGTGGCACTGCTCAGACCTGCCCCATGGCACTGCTCAGACCTGCCCCATGGCACTGCTCAGACCTGGCCCCGTGGCACTGCTCAGACCTGCCCCATGGCACTGCTCAGACCTGCCCCGTGGCACTGCTCAGATCTGGCCCCGTGGCACTGCTCAGACCTGCCCCATGGCACTGCTCAGACCTGCCCCGTGGCACTGCTCAGACCTGCCCCATGGCACTGCTCAGACCTGGCCCCGTGACACTGCTCAGACCTGCCCCATGGCACTGCTCAGACCTGGCCCCGTGGCACTGCTCAGACCTGCCCCATGGCACTGCTCAGACCTGCCCCGTGGCACTGCTCAGACCTGGCCCCGTGGCACTGCTCAGACCTGCCCCATGGCACTGCTCAGACCTGCCCCGTGGCACTGCTCAGACCTGCCCCATGGCACTGCTCAGACCTGGCCCCGTGACACTGCTCAGACCTGCCCCATGGCACTGCTCAGACCTGGCCCCGTGACACTGCTCAGACCTGCCCCGTGGCACTGCTCAGACCTGCCCCCGGGACATTGCTCAGACCTGGCCCCGTGGCACTGCTCAGACCTGGCCCCGGGACACTGCTCAGACCTGGCCCCGTGGCACTGCTCAGACCTGCCCCGTGGCACTGCTCAGACCTGCCCCCGGGACATTGCTCAGACCTGGCCCCGTGGCACTGCTCAGACCTGCCCCCGTGGCACTGCTCAGACCACCTGCCCCCCCGCCCCCGTGCCTTCGCTTCCCCTAAGGCCTGTGAGGTGTGGGTGCGGTCACGGGGAGAGCGCCCGGAACGGTACTGTGCGTGTCAGGGATCCAGACCAACTCATGAAACGGCATTTGCCGCTCTGCTACCTGCCGCGGCTTCTCTTTCCGGCCTTGTTGGATTAGCCTCTTGCCCTGAGCTTCCTCGAGCCCTTTTAGGAAGAGGCAGGGCACAAATCAATGCGGTAAATGAACTACTTACAGGTGACGCTCACAGGGTGGGGCTTAGTCTAACGGATTCTCTCCTAATAAGACACACTGCTAATTAAACCGCTTCATTCCGTGATATCTTTTGAAATGCTAAATGCTCACACCCTCTGCCCCAGAAATCTCACTTCTGGAGATTGAGCCTGGAGATACACACACGCATACGTGCACACACATGCACACGCACACGCACAAACACACACATGCACAAACACACACATGCACAAATGAACACACATGCACACACATGCATGCACAAACACGCACACACATGCACACACATGCATGCACACATGCAAACACGCATACACACGTGCACACACACGCATGCACAAGTGAGCCGAGACAGGATGTAGCACTGTCACTGTGGAAATCTGGACACGCTCCATGTGCAGGGAAGACGGAGTGAGTGAGCACAGGAAATGAGTGCAGGCAGCCGCTGAGACACGGAGCAGACCGGAAAGCCCTGAGAGGCATATTGTATATTTCAGTCGCAGGATGCTGTAGAGAGCAGGACTCTCTGCTTCTAAATACACACCCATGACCCTGTGCACACAAGCACACGAGGACATAAGCACAAATGCAGACACATGTGGGCATGCATACCTGTGTGCATACAGGTGCCTGTGTGTGCATCCTCGTGCATGTCTGTAAGCGTGTGTGTGCACGTACCTGAACACAGAATAACCCGCACACACATGGCCACTGAATACATTCATCTCGTTACAATGGGATTTTTATTATCCCTTAGGGCACTTATAGCTCTAAGCTCTTTTTTTTCCTTTTTTTTTTTTTTTTTTTTTTGCTTTTTGGGTCACACCCAGCAATGCACAGGGGTCACTCCTGGCTCATGCACTCAGGAATCACCCCTGGCGGTGCTCAGGGGACCACATGGGATGCTGGGATTTGAACCCGGGTCAGCCGCGTGCAAGGCAAACGCCCTACCCGCTGTGCTCTCGCTCCAGCCCCAATATAGCTCTAAGCTCTTTAACACACATATTTCATGTAGCTAGCGGATAGTCCACTAGAAAACATTCTCTCATCCAATTTATTTCAAAAGAAAAAAGCGTCTATCTAGACATACGGCACAATACGTTCATTGTCCTTCGGTTTCTCTTTCACTCTGGGGGACGCCGTGCTGGGAGGAGCGACCACCCCCCTGGCAGGGCCTCCAGCTCATCCTTGTTATCGGCAGCCGTCTCCCGGCGGACACAGAGAGGCAATTCCCACGGGGGCCGGAGAGAGCACAGTAGGGAGGGCGCTTGCCTTGCACCTCACTCACTAACCCAGCTCAAACCCCGGCATCACGTATGGTTCCCTGAGCACCAGCGTCCGGTGCCCGAAAGCCAGACCCAGAGCCAGACGGCAGCCAGGACAGGCCGCAGGTAACGTTAAGTTTTGACTAGGCCTAAGTTTCTGTTTCCCAGAACCTGAACTTGCAACTTCTGGTAAGGAACTGCTAGGTCATCTGACCTGTCACGAGGGGTCACTGTGTCCATTTTTTTGGAAGGACCAGAAACTGACCAACTGCTATCAAATGCTGACTAACCGCTGACGACTGTGGCTGGGTCACTGCTCTCATAGCGCTTGCTCAACTTGGGACCTGTACAAACCGCTTGCACTTGGAGGTCGGGGTCGCCATCAAGAGCCCACCTGGGGGTGAGATAGTTGACCCCGGTTCACTGGAATGAAACTCCTTTGCACTTGCATTACTGTCTCTCTGATCTGTGTCCGTTCACACCGTGACCCGAAACCCCAGGTACAACCCCAGCAGGGGTGATTCCTGAGTGCAGAGCCAGGAGTAACCCTTGAGCATCGCCCGGTGTGGCCCAAGAACCAAAACCAAAATTCATTAATTTTGAAAAGGCAATTCCCTTCCAAGCCTAACGCAGCACACAAGTCAGCCTAAGAAAAGGAATCTTGGGGCCGGAGCAGCAGCACCGTGAGCTGGGGACTTGCCTTGCTCGTGGCTGCTCCCAGTTTGATCCCCGGCACCCCATATGGTCCCCCAAGCCCCACCAGGAGTGACCCCTGAGCACAGCGCCAAGAGTCAGCCCTGAGCATCCCCGGGTATGGCCCAAAAACAAAACAAAAGGAAACAAAAGAAAAGGAATCTTACCCCAAGCCGCTGAGCAAAGACTTGTGGGGATTTGCGATTTCTACAATAAACCCCTTTCCAGAAGCAATCAGGCCGCCTGTGTGGACAAGTGACCGGACCCACCCCCAGGGACAAAGGGGGTCACTCTGGGGGACGCAGGAGCACAGCGAGTGCCCACCCAGGGTGGGGGTGCTGAACCTCCCTCGTTGCTGGGGACCTGTCACAATGGCAGAGCCCACGAGGCCACGGGGCTCCGTGGGCACCAAGCCCAACACCCGAGGCCCCGGAGTTCTCGGGGAGCAGCCCGGACAGGCCAACTTGGAGCTCCGGGTCCCCTCACTTCACCCCGACCGGCCCGGGGACAGAGCCGCTCCCCCACACCGAGAGAGCCACCAGCTGCGCTGTTCGATTAGCGGTGAAAGGCCACGCGAGCCCCAGGGTCTGGTGGTGTCTCCCCACTGGCAGGGGGACACTTCCCGGGGGGGCGCCTCTAACAGGCCCTCGGGCTGAGGCTGACAGTGCTCCCGCGGCTGTGAGAGCTCAGAGCTGCTCCCCGGAACCCCCGCCCCACCACACACACACACACACACACACACACACACATACACGCCCCGCCCCCACTGTGCGGCTGCAGGGTGCTCCAGGCCTGAGGGAGGAGGGAGGGGTGCATCCCGAGGAGATGAGGCACAGGTGCCCGCACCCAGAGCAGTGAGCTGCCACGCGAGGCTGTGCGGATGGCCTGCAGACGGTCCGGATGGACGGACGGTCAGATTCATATCCTCAGGCCCAGAGGGAGCCCCGTTACCCCGTCTTCCTGCACCTGACTCGCCTCCATGCACGCAGCCTCCAACTCAATAGTCAATTAAAAGCCCGGTGCTTCTTACTACACTCCTTGGCACAGTGCTCCCACTTGGGACTGGGGGACCCGGCCCTGCGGTGTGGGGAGCTATTCCCGGCTCTGTGCTCACTCCTACACACACTTGGGGGACCACAAGCGCCGTGAGGGAGGAAACCGGGGTCTGCGGGATGCAAAGGAGGGGCCTTAAGCCCAGCCTGGCGTGTGTTAGGCTGACAGTCACACAGGCCACCCTCTCGGGCAATGCAGGAGTATAACAGACTTGCGGAGTGTCGACACGGGATGCTGGGCTGATCCCGGCGGCACCGCCTCCTTTGGCCCGCCAAGGCTCTGTCACCCACACAGCCCGTCTGCTCAGGACGAAGTGACTCTGCAGGGTGCTGGGCCTCCACAGTACCCTGCGACCCCCCCACACCCAACCCACAGGGCCGCACACTCCCCCGCTCTCTCAGCGCCGTGAATAAGACCGTGCGGGAGGGAGGCGGCGTTTCCTGGCTCCCGGGACTCGGGGTGCGGGGGTCTGGCTGGCCTCCCGGAACCCTGCCGTTGACTGACGCCTCGTGCCAAAGGGCTAGTGTTGTGGCCGAGGGAAGGCGAGTCAGAAACTGCACGGCGGGTACCAGAGGGACGGGCCAGCTGTGCGGCAGAGGGTGGAATCCGATACGTCGGCGGACCCGGCAGAGCATGAGCGGATGTTGGTTTATCCACATGAAAGTGTAACACCCAGGGCTAGAGCGATGGCACAGCGGGTAGGGCGTTTGCTTTGCACGCGGCCGACCCGGGTTCAATTCCCAGCATCCCATATGGTCCCCTGAGCACCGCCAGGAGTAATTCCTAAGTGCATAAGCCAGGAATAACCTTTGTGCATCGCCGGGTGTGACCCAAAAAGCAAAAAAAAAAAAAAAAAAAAAAGTGTAACACCCCAGGCCAGAGAAAGAGCACAGCAGGGAGGGCACCTGCCTTGCATGTGGCAAACGGGGTTCGATTCCCGGCACCCATAGGCTCCCCCGAGCCAGCCAGCAGTGATTCCTGAGCACAGAGCCAGGAGTAGCCTCTGAGTACTGCCGGGTGTGGCCCCCAAACCAACCCCAAGCGGCTAACAGCTGTATGACACGCTCTAACACGCTCCGCCAGGTGACGGTGGGGTCACGGCCCCGGGCAGCTCGACTCAGCGTTTTCTCCTGGGGGCTCTGCTGATGCTTCTCCCTGACCCGACCCCTGTTCTGGTCCCACGTGCACCTCCCCAGGCCTGGGACCTCCCACCTTGCCCACCCTACAAGGTTCCCAGGCGCCTTGTTGGGCCCCTGGCCAGAGGGCACGCTGGCTGGACACCAGCTTGCACCAGGAAGTGGGAAGTCTGGGGCTGGTGCAGCGGGGAGGGCGTCTTGCACGCAGCAGACCCAGGTTCGATTCCCAGCATCCAATGGTCCCCCGAGCACTGCCAGGAGTGATTCCTGAGTGCATGGGTCAGGAGGAACCCCTGTGCATCACCGGGCGTGATCCAAAAAGCAAAAAAATAAAATAAAAATAAAAGTGGGAGGTCTGGCCAGAGGAGTGGGGGAGGGGAGGGGCTGGGCCCAAGGCTGCTGGAGAGGACCCAGGGCCAGGACCGACCGTGGGCTTGGGGGTTCGGCGAGTGCAGCGAGGGTGGGTGCGGCTGAGACAGACCCCCCCCCCTGCAAGCCAGGCGGAAGAGGGCATGAGCAGAGCAGGGCTGAGCAGTGGCCGGGCAAGCAGGGGTGCCGGGGATGGGGCGTGGGAGGGGAGCGAGGGCCGCAGGGCCCGCGGCTGTAGCGACTCCCCAGGAGACGCGCTCGGGAAAGTGGGTGCGTTTAGGAGCAAGGCCGCCCAAGGGCCCACTCCTTCCAGAGTGTGTCCCCGGCCACGCCTCTGAGGACCCACTGGAAACACGCAGGGCGCGGCTGAAGCGATTGCTAGGGCCGCCCCAAAGCACGGGGAGCTGCATGTGGAAAATGGACCGGGGCGTGGAGGGGGCGCTGGAGAGATGGTCGGCGGGGAGAGCTCGCACCCTGCATGGGGCCCACCTGGATTCTACACTCCGCGCCCCATACGGTCGCCTGAGACACGCGGGAGTGACCCTGAGTGCGGCCCCCGAACAAACAAGAAACTGAAAATAAAGTTCAGGGGTTGCTGGGTGCTGGCGGGGCCCCAGGGCCCTTCCCCAGCAAGCGTCTCTGCCGTGCCGGGCGCCCGCAGCAAGCGTCAGACTCGGGAGACCGAGCCCGAGAGCCTGTGAGCCCTGAGCCTCCCGCCCGACCCTCACCTGGCAGCGCCCCCCGTCCCCGACTAATGGGCGGGCACGACTCAGGTCATTGCGGTTTCAGATTTAAGCCCAGTTCCCGATGCCACCGTGATGGCCACTGTGAGTAATTTTCACGGAGTTGAAAAGCTCCCAGCCATCAGAATCCAATGACAGCCACGGAGAAGGCAAATTCTAGGTCGGTCACCTTGATTGTCTTTTAACTGTGCGGCTGCCATTAGCGGCCCTGGCTAAGTGAGTCTGTTTGCCCAGCCAGATCTCTCCGGGGCGCCGGGAATAAAGGTTTCCCTAAGTGGATGATTTGCACGGCACTAGCCCCCGGGCCTCTGGCGGGCCGCTCTGATGAGGAAATGCTCCTTTAATTATGCGGAAGGCCAATTACCGCGTTATGGCCACATTGTTCTGCAGATTGCATATAATTTCGCCATTTCCACCGCTTCGGTGCTATAATTCTGGAGACAACGGCAGCCCCAAGAAGACACTGGAGGCACTTTATGCCGGAGATGAAGATGTTTTAGCGAATTCAATTTAAGCCACGGCATTAAAGTTATTTTGTTGAATAAAACATACTGCAATAATGAGCTTGTGTATGTCAACTGAGTGCGGGAGTAATAACAGCAGGAGCGCCGGCCCCTCCCCTCTCCCACGCTCCTCAGAGGAGCAGAGCCAGCCAAGGCCAGACCCTTTCTGGGGCCAAAGCGCTTCCCGAAACTTCGGGGCGAGGGGGGGAGCAGAGCACAGGGGAAGAACCCGACTTGGGAGCCGCTCGAAGACTTGGTGTTTTGTTTTGTTTTTGTTTTTTACTTTTTTTTGCTTTTTGGGTCACACCCAGTGATGCACAGGGTTACTCCTGGCTCCGCACTTAGGAATCACTCCTGGCAGTGCTCGGGGGCGGGGACCCTACGGGATGCTGGGAATCGAACCAGGGTCTGCCGCGTGCAAAGCAAACCCCTCCCCGCTGTGCCGTCACTCCAGCCCCTTGTTCTGTATTTCAATCTCCTGCGCTTTTTCTCTCCCAGGGCCAGCAAGGAGGGGACGCCGGGACGCCCTGGGCAACCACCGCCCCTGAGGCTCTGGCAGCGGGAGGCTGCGGGAGAAGCTGGAGACTCGCCCACTGGCGGCGAGAAGGAGCCGGGCTAGCGGGAGGCTGCTCAGCCCGGCACAGCCCCGGGGCCCAGGGCTCCCCCTCTCCGGCAGGGGGAGGAGGGTCCTCGGCGAGGGGGCCGCGCGCCACGGCCCCATCTGACTGCGAGACACTTTCCCCTCCGACCTGTGGGAATCTGGACCCCTCTGCTCAGAAGATAAGACCGGGCGACTGTGTGTCCACCCGCAGAAACGGAAAACACGCCTGGGGGGTCTGCAGGGCGGGAGGGCAGCCGCCACTGCCTCTCTCCCACCACTGGCCGGAGCCCCGACCCCTTCTGGCCGGGGTCCCGGTGGTTTCTGTGGCTCCTGGGGGAATCTCCAAGATTTCAAGGTTCCCATGTCATCACCACGTTGCCTAGTGCCAGTCTGACCCCCACCCACAGACGGCGCTGGCTGAGCACTGTGGGCCCAAGACTCACTGCTCACCGGCCTGGCTGTGCCTGGCGCTGGGGCGGGGCTGCAGGGAGTCAGCGAGGAGAGGGAGCCGGAGCCACAGCACAGCGGGGAGGGCGTTTGCCTTGCACATGGCCGACCTGGGTTCCAGCCCCAGCATCCCACACGGTCCCCTGAGCACCACCAGGAGTGATTCCTGAGTGCAGAGCCAAGATTAAGGCCTGAGCATCGCCGGTATGACCCAAAAAGCCAAAAAAATTAAAGAGAGAGAGAGAGAGAGAGAGAAATGAGAGAGTCTCTGCGGGTCTCGGGGACACCTCAGACGAGCTCAGACGTGGGGTGGGGGCAACAGAGCCCAAGGCCCCCCACAAGAGGCCGCCTTGTCACCCGGGCAGTTCCCGAGGAATCGCGGGAGACGCTTACCCTCGGCGTGAGTGGGCGGCAGAACGGCGCCCAGGACTGCCCTGCAGGATGGCGGGGTCGGAGAGAGGCAGGGGTGGCCCCGGAGGGCCCGGCCACCTGCCCGTCACACTGCCCCCCGCAGCCTCGCGCACACGCCCTGCGGTCGGTACTGTCCTGTCCCTGTCCCTCGGGGAGACGGTCACAGTGGCGCAAACAGGGTTGTGACGGACACTCACGCCACCTCACGGCCAGCTCCAAAGTGGCCAAGACCCTGCACCGCGGCGGAAGGAGAAGGACGGAGCAGAGGGGGCGGTCAGCAGGGGCGGCGGCCCGGGGCGGGGGCACCCAGAGCGGCGGCTGACGGGGAGTGGGGGGGTACGGGCACTGCCGGCTGGCACTTGGGGGCCGTGTGCCCAGCCACAGCCCTGGGAACCGAGCACAGCATCATCACCGCGCCTGCTCCAGGGGTCCCTCAGCCCGCGCCCTGGAGAAGGGCCGAGGACAAGCACAGACCAGCCCTCCAGGGTCCCGCCCGGCTCGCCCGAGCCACCAACAACCGCGGCCAACAGCCGTGGCTTTTATGGCTCGCAGGCGCGTGCTCCCTCTCGGCCGGCCAGAGCGGCTACTGAGTCAGCACCGGCCGCGCGTCACTGCCGCAAATCTGCAGCCACAGCTGACGGCCGAGATCGCCCGGGTCACAATCCCCGTGATAAGGAGGCGGCGGCGGTGGCACGCCAGGGCGGGACAGTGACCCGGGAGCCAGGGTCCTCGGCACCACACCCGGGGAGGACGTGCCACTCCCACCTCTCCCCTGCAGAGCTGCTGCCTGGCCCGTGCTCCTGAGTCCGCGAGGCGTGGGCGTCGGGGGTAGCACCAAGGGGGCCAAGATGCAGAGCACTGTCCCCTGAGCTGGGGAACGGTGAGGGGTCAACTGTCCTTTCAAGTATCTGAAATGCTTTGTGATAAGCTGTTAGCCACTCTTACTTAGCGACTTCGTGATTTCTCAGTAAAATATTAACATGGGCCCTTTTCTCTCTCGACATTCCGCCTGTCTTTGGAGCGGCCACGGTGCCGGGCCGCGCTGCTCACCTCAGCCGGCAGCGTGGGGAGACTGGAAACAAGCTAAGTGTCCGTCAGAGGGCCAGGACAGTGACCGCTCCGCTGCTGCCGGGATGGACACCGTGTCCTACCACGGGACGGTCTCTCCCGGTGCCAGGACAATGCCCCCGGGGCCTGCGACAGGCACTTCACGTGGCAAAGGGCCCTGAGGGGCAGGGGTCAGTGTCTTTGCGATGGCACGAGGAGGGGAGATGGGTCCCGAGGTCTCGAAGGCTGCAGGCCCCATCAGAGGGTTGAAAATAACTCTCCGTGTATACCGTCCGCAGCCAAATGGGGCAGCAGAATGACACCCGGCAGTACTCAGCAGCCGGGGCGACAGGGGTGGAACCCGGAACTCAGGGCCCGTGTCCGGGTCCATGTGTGAAGAGACGGGGGCTCCCGGGGGCACCGGGGAGGAGAGACACAGCCATGGAGGGAAAGCCCACCAGACTTCATGGGCCAGCGCAAAGGGCAGTGGCCAGGGACCCCCTCACGCCTCCCTGGACAAGAGACCACTCAACACACACACACACACACACACATGCGCACACACACACATACACACGCGCACACACACACACGCACACACACACGCATGCACACACACACATACACACGCACACACATGTGCACACACACACATACACACGCACACACATACACACACACGCATGCACACACACACATACACACGCACACACATGTGCACACACACACATACACACGCACACACACACACACACACACTCCGTAGGCCTGTAGTGTTCTCTGGGTTCTGCCCTCCCCGCAGTGGCAGAAGGACCGAGCACAGAGCACCGTGCCCTGGCCCAGTCTGTGTGCCCACCCAACTGGGAGAGGCCGGGCTGCCTCCAAGGCCCCCCCGGCCCCTACTTCCTGGGCCGGGCCCGCGAGCAGAGCAGGGCTGGGCTCCAGTTGCTGTGCCCGAGTTTCGGGTCCCCGACTGCGGAGAGACCGAGTCCACACATGATAACGCAAAAGCAAAGGAACTTTATTACCAGCCCAAGCCAGCGCCAGCCCGAGCTAGGGTCCGAGTCTCACCCAACGCAGTGGGGTCTTGACAAGGACCCCGACCCCAAATCACCAGCAGCTTATATAGGGTTCAGTTAAGAAGCGGTTCATATACGGCTCCATTCAGCAATTAGACAGCGGGGACCAGTCAGGGTTTGGGGATCTTCCCAAGAGGGGTGCGGCGACCCTCGGGACTGGCCAGACCCAACTGCCCAGTGTCTTCTCTAGGTGACTCAACACCCTGGAGTCCACCAGCACTGCAAGTCCTGTGCCGGGGAGACGGACGCCGCAGCCTGGGCCTCACACAGTGACCGGGCGGGCTCAGGAAGCCTGCGTGCCCACGTGCGGCCCGTTCACAGCCAGGGCCGGGAGACGGGCGGGGAACAGGGGGAGGGCTCTGATGCCGCGCCTGAACCCCCACGACTCGCGGCGACGCCTCCAGCAGAGGAAAGACTGACCGCCAGACCCACCGAGACGCCTCCGCGACCCTCCCGGCCGGGGGTCAGCAGACCCTGGGGGCTTCCTCCTCCCTCACCCCTGTGCCTGGGCCACAGCGCCAGCCTGGCCCTGCCACCCGTCTCTCGGGACAGCCGGGCCCGCCCGAGCTCACACAGGGCCACGCGGGGTCCAACTGAGAGACGGGAAGCCGGCCGGAGTCCTGCTGCGACCTTCCCCCAGCCCGGGGCAGAATCCACTGGCCACCTTCCCCCAGGGCATCCAGGGATGAGAACGAGGGGAGATAATGGTGATTTATTGTCCCTCAGCCATCGGTCCCTCCCTGGGCTGGAAGGGGAACCAAGTCCAAACTGTCCCAACGCAGAACAGCGTCGCTGAGATCCCCAGATAAGATAACCCAAACTACGGGCGGTTTATCATTCCACCTCTGAGGAGCGCCTGCCCGGTCTCCGCCAGGCCCCATCGGGCTGTGTGCGGTGAGTCCGAGCCGCCAAGCCTGGGAGGCCGGGCACAGCACCGCCCCTGGCCCACACCCCACAGTCACCGTGCTCTGAGGGGGGCTGTGCCCCGCGGGGTCACTCGGCCTCAGAACCGACAGGGCCTCTGCCGTCATCTGCAAGGCTCCCCGGCCCTGTGCCAGGGGGAGGGGCATGGTGGAGTGTGCACAGACTGAGGCCGGTGGGTCCGACCCAGGCACCGGGACACAGGCCCCCCTGCCCCCGACTCTTCACGTCCCTCCACAGGGGCTGAGGAGAGACCCTACGGCCCAGGGGTTAGCTGGGTTTTCCCTTTTAAACACTCAGCCCAGGGGCTGGAGCAATAGCACAGCGGGGAGGGCATTTGCCTTGCATGCGGCCGACCCAGGTTCGATTCCCAGCAATCCATAGGGTCCCCTGAGCACCGCCAGGGGTAATTCCTGAGTGCAGAGCCAGGAGTAACCCCTGAGGGGGAAAAATAACAAAACTCAGCCCCCCAGGCACATGGGAGCAGGGTGGCTGGGGGGGCCCTCGGGACACAGGTGGACAGAAGCCGCTCTGGAAACACAGACTGCTGTGTGCGTGAGAAGCGAAGTAACGGACTGTAAATCCTGGTACTGCAATAAAGATGGGGGGCTCAGGCACGCAATCCAGCGCCCAGACCCGCCCCCCACTCAGGCTGTCTGACACCAGGCGAGGACTCCGCAGTGGCAAGGCACAAAGTGCCCATCTGGAAAATCCCATACTGAGTGAAGGAAGTCTGAGGCAAAAGGTCGCACGCGACTTACGCAAGCTACCTATCAGCCGGGTGAACCGGGAACAGGGGAAGCCTCAGTTTCCAGGAGGGGGAGGGGCAGCAGGGTCCAGGGATCTCCAGGGGGGAGGGTATGAGGGGAGGCGGAGAAGGTTCTGGAACTAGTAGGTGCTGATAGCTACGGCACCATCCGGAACGTCCTGGGATCTTGACACTTTAGAATGGTCAAAGTGGTGAATCGCTTTGATGGCAGCTTTTTAAAAGTTCTTAGCGGGAGCTTTCAACTCATGGCCTGTTGAATTTGCTGTTAGAGTAGCCGGGACACGGGGCCCGAGCCACAGCACAGCGGGGAGGGCGTCTGCCTTGCACGCGGCTGAGCTGGGTTCCATCCCCGGCCTCCCACATGGTCCCCGAGCACCGCCAGGAGTAGTTCTGAGTCCAGAACCAGGAGTCAGCCCTGAGTACCGCCAGGTGTGACCCAAAAACACAAATATATAGATAAATAAATAAATAAAACAGAGTGCACGGGGAGATCCAGTCTCGCCAGCGGCCGGCCTTTTTTTTTTTTTTTTTTTTTTTTGCTTTTTGGGTCACACCTGGCGATGCACAGGGTTTACTCCTGGTTCTGCACTCAGGAATAACCTCTGGCGGTGCTCAGGGGACCATATGGGATGCTGGGAATCGAACCCGGGTCGGCCGCATGCAAGGCAAACGCCCTACCCACTGTGCTATCGCTCCAGCCCCGTCGCCAGCGGCCGGCCTTTGAGAATGGCAGTGGCCGTTCCCCCGGGGAGACGGTCGCGGCCGCAGCCAGGGGAGCAGGCCCCACTGTGCCCGGCTCCTGGGCACGGGACTGAGCCCCACGGCCCGTCCCACCGCAGTTCCCGCCGCTGCCCAGAGCGCGACTCCCGCCCCCAACCCATGTCCCTTCCGCCCGCATGCAAACACGGACCTCGGCACGCTCCCGCACTCCCGGGCGGGATTATCAGGCTGGACTTTGCTCACGTGCAGATAAAAGGGGGCGGCGGAGCGGGCACGCGTGGAGGCCAGCGTGAGGTGCCGGCGCCATGGCGGGGAGCGCGGCCCTGCTGCTGCTGCTGCTGCCCCTGCTCCACGGCCACCCCGTGCCCCGCGCCAGGGCCTTCAACAAGCTGCTGCTCATCTCCTTCGACGGCTTCCGCTGGGACTACGACCAGGACGTGGACACCCCCTACCTGGACCAGCTGGCGCTGGACGGCGTGAAGGCCAAGTTCCTCACGCCGCCCTTCGTCACCATGACCTCCCCGTCCCACTTCACCACCATCTCGGGTGAGCTCTGCTGAGGGGCCTGGTCCGGCCCCCCTCGGGAGCGCTGGCTTCCACTGTTGGGGTATGGGGGGGCTCGGGGTACCCTTCCCCGGGGTGCGGGCGAGTGTGGTCCCCCGGAGACGGGACCCCACACTCGCCCACCCCACACACCCCCCAAAGGAAGTCGCTGGGGAAATCTTATAAAAACAATGTAACGGGGCGTCTCAGCGCCCACCTCTGCGCTGCCTCCCAGAGGGGCCCGGGCCTCTGAGCGCTTCCGAGTCCGTTCCCTGGCCGCTCGCTCCCCCTGCGCCCCTCCAGCCCACCCCAGCACAGTCCAGGCAGGGGGACAGTCGTCAGGCGTGCAGCCCCCCACCCCTCCCCCGTGGCCAGGGCCAGCGCCTGGACAGAAGTCTAGGGCGAGCGGGGACAGAGCCTGGGGAGGGAGGAGGGGGCGCTGAGCTCTTGGCGACGGGAAAAGCATCCGGCCGGGAAACAGCGCCACCGGGGCGAGCCCCACCCAGCTCCCTCGCCCCCTCCCCACGCCGAGAGGGGTGCAGGCTGCAGGCGAGGACCCAAGGACTAGGGGTGGGGCCCGGTCTGACAGCAGCGGGTGGGGTTCAGGCAGGAAATACATCCATTCGGACCGGGCAGCCTGAGCCGCTCCCTGGGGTCCAAGGGCGCCCAGATAAACGATAAGCAAACAGCAGGTCGCGTCACCAGCCCCTCAGGAGGCCCTGCCACCAGGGTCCGCGTCTTTCTAAGAGAAACCAGTAACGCTGGCGCCACTCAGAGACGGTGTGAGGGGTCACCCTGGAGGGCGTCTGCGGGGACCCAGGAGCTGAGTCCCCCTCTGGGACAGCCGGGACGCTGCTTCCAAGGTCTCCCCGAGCCTGGCAACAGGCTGGGTGCGAGCGAGTCGAGTCGTGCCCCCTCTCCCCCCCCTCGCCCCCGCTGACACACTCCGAGGGGCCTTTGGGCGGGACCCACAACGGGGCCGGCCAAGGTGTTCAGTCACACAATCACACCAGCCCGGCCCGGCCTTGCCAGCCAGTGCGCGTGGGGACGTGGCGGCAGCGCAGAGGCGAGGGGGCACCTTCTAACCCGGCCGCCAGCTCTAGCTGCAGACCCTGTCAGCCCACGGCCGAGTGTTCACCACACACGTGTCCCGGCAGGAGATGACAAACACGGGGCGGGGATGCAGCCTTGTGTATGTGAGACTGGGGTCTTGTTGTCCAGCTCTGCAAAAGAAAAGAAAACAGAGGAGAGGGGAGGGGAGGGGAGGGAGGGAGGGGAGGGGAGGGGAGGGGAGGGAAGAAGAGGAAGAAAAGAAAAGAAAAGAAAAGAAAAGAAAAGAAAAGAAAAGAAAAGAAAAGAAAAGAAAAGAAAAGAAAAGAAAAGAAAAAAAGAAAATAAAAGAAAAGAAAAGAAAAGAAGAAATAGAAGATGGAGGGGCTGGAGCGATAGCACAGCAGGTAGGGCGTTTGCCTTGCACGAGGCCGGCCCAGGTTCGATTCCCAGCATCCCATATGGTCCCCTGAGCACCACCGGGAGTAATTCCTGAGTGCAGAGCCAGGAGTAACCCCTGAGCATCGCCGGGTGTGAGCCAAAAAGAAAAAAAAAAATAGAAGCTGGAAATGGCCTAAAACTAGCCATGCTCGGTGGAGTGGCTGGATCAAATCCCAGCCCTGCCTGCGGCATTCTCCTCCGACAGACACATCCATGGACAAAACTGCGGGGGCGTTTGGCGCGTGTAGGAAGCGTGTCCTGGGACTGAGAGTGCCTCGCAGCCCCAGGCCCCGTCCTGCCGGTGTGCGGGCTCCTCTGGCGGCAGAGAGGGCTCTGGGCAAGCAGACCCGTGACGACGCGGCTCCCCTAAGGACACGGCGAGGAGCCTTTGCACCGTGCCCTCCCGGCGCCTTCCAGAGGTTCCCGGCTTTCCAGGGGAGCCAGAGGAAACCCCTCCCAGGGGGAAATGACTCCGCACTCCTCTGGAAATCTACCTTCTTTAAGCCAACAAACAGATCACCACCCCGCCACCAGCCACAGCTCACGCCAACAGCGCCCCCCCCCATCATTCCAACACGGGGAGGTGGTCACCCTCTTCGGGAGACCCTGCTTTAGGGAGCTTGGACCATGTGGCGATATCAGGGCTGGAGAGAGAGCACAGCAGGTAGGACGCTTGCCTTGCACACGGCCAACCCGGGCGCCACCCCCGGCATGTCATATGGTTCCCCGAGCCCAGCCAGAAGTGATTCCTGAGTGCACAGCCAGGAGTAACCCCTGAGCATCGCCAGGAATGGCCCCTAATAAAAAACAAATAAACAGATAAGTGACAAAACCGAAGCCAGAGTGATAGTGCAGAGGTTAAGGTACTCGCCCTGCGCGTGGCTGACCCTGGTTTGAACCAGCGCTACATATGGTCCTGGGGCCCCGCCGGGAGTGACCCCCGAGTGGACAGCCAGGAAGAAGCCCTGAGCAGTTGGGGCGCCAGGTCTCTCCCCCACAACCACCCCAAAAAGGCATCCTCCTTGGGAGCTCTGCCAGGCTCGCAGGAAGTACCAGGCTGTCCTGCGGCCCCGCCCCCACCACGCCAGCCACCGAGGGGCAAGCAGCGTCCAGCCGCAGCCCCGGGCGGGCAGACACGGACACCTCCACCCAGCCCTCCGACCCGAGGGCTCCATTCATCGTTTCTCTAGCACCGTCATGGGCGCGGCCCTGGACACTGACAAGGCCCAGCCCGGCCCCTGGCCCACCTCAGGTCCAGCAGAACCACTGGAGTTTGTCCTCCTGAGCTGGGTCCAAGCTGACCTGAGTCAGAGTCCAACATGCAAAGGAATCATCCGTGAAAGAAATCATGGATAAGAATCGGTCCCGCTGGGCGTCAGCTTCCGGGGAGGGAGGCCGGCACCAGCGGTGATAAAGGCCCGTGACCCCACAGCCCTGCAGCCATCGTGCTTCCGGGCACCGCCGGGCCACAGGGCCACCCACTCATGGGAAGTCACAGCCCGATTTGGGACCCCCCCCCCCCCCGCTTCAGGGCCACCCAAACAGTGAGGCAGTGAGACCCAGAGAACAAACCGGTCCCCCCACGGGGGAGCTGTCCTAAGACGTAGCTGACGTGACAGGCCCGTCCCAGGCTAGCTGCACAGAGCCCCAAGCACCCCCACACCGCAGCAATATTCAGCCACTCAAGTTGTAGCACCAAATTCAGTGGGTGGGGCCGGGGCACCAGGAACACCATGAATGCCATGAAAACCACGAATGCCACAAAAGCCGCAAACGCCATGAGCACCATGCATGCCATGAAGACCATGAATGCCACGAATGTTATGAACACCACGAAGGTCACGAAGGTCACGAATGCCACAAATGTCACAACACCACGAATGCAACACCGTGATTGCCACCAAGAGCATGGATGCCGCACAGGTGGGCACAGCTGGCACTGACGGCCCGGGCCTCACATCCCAGAGCCACCCTGGGAGGAGTGAACACCCCCCTCGGGGCCCACCCGGCCCCCCGCGACAGAAGCAAGCATGCGCTGAGGGGAGCTGCACGGGAAGGCGTCCTCCTGCGCCCCGACCCCCGCCTGAGAAACAGGGGCCTCTGGGTCGCTGCTCTAGCCCGCCAGGTGCTCATTAGCACCCCCACCCTTTCTCTTCGTCCTTCTTTCAACCTCTGGGGGTGCCGTGGGTGCAACGTGCACTGGCTGGTGCCCGGATACGGCACAGAGGTGATTTAAACATGTTCCCATAGAAACTGTGGAGCTCGTACTTCACACAAAGCCATGTATACATTCCCCTACTTTGCATGTGTGTGTCAGCCAGGCACTGACGCCTTCTGCCTTGTCCCTAAGGCCGCTGGATCGAGGACCATGGAGTCATCCACAACATGATGTTTAACACGGAGACGGGCGTGAAGCACAACTTCCAGACCACGCAGAGAAAGAACGAGTGGTGGGACAACGGGCTCCTGCCCCTCTGGATCACGGCCCAGAGACAGGTACCATGAGGACGGGGCCCGAGCGGGCCTTCCAGGGCCGCCCCCTGACTGGGAAGAGACCTGCCTCGTCAGCAGAGCGGGCGGACAGGCAGGGGTGGGGAGGGCAGCAGGGCAGAGACGGGCCCCACGCCTGGGCCAGACGGACACTGTGACTCGTGTGCGTGGACTCGGGGCTCACCCGTGCCGGGGGGTGCTCTACCGTGGCGCCAAGCCTGGCTGGACTCTGCTCCGACGAGCCCTGAGAGGGGGAGTCGACCCTGCTCTGCACCTGAGAGGGGGCGGGGCTTCACTCGCTTCCAAATGAGAGATGGCCAGAGTCACAGGCTTAACTCCCAGCTCTCTCCCCCACCCACACAGGACACACACAGAGGTACACACATACATACACACACACGCACAGAGAGATGCAAATACACACGCACATATACAGACACATGTACACAAACACATACACGTGCACACACAAATGCAGACACATATACAGACACCTATTCACATGCACATATACACAGACACACGTACACATACATACACATGCACACATATATACACTTGTACATACCTGCACGCATATATACACAGACACACATGCACACATACACACATACACATACATGCACACATATATACACACATACGCACACACAGACACACACTTACATGTGCACATGCACACACACACACAGACACACACACACACACACACACACCATCTGTTGTCGCCTTTGGCTTTTTCCTGCGATAGCACAGCGGGTAGGGCATTTGCCTTGCACGCAGCCAACTCGGGTTTGATTCCCAGCATCCCATAGGGTCCCCCGAGTACCACCAGGAGTAGTTCCTGAGTGCAGAGCCAGGAGTAACCCCTGTGCATCGCCAGGTGTGACCCAAAAAACAAAACAAAACAACAAAAAAGAATGGCGCCTCCTTCCTTCCCTTCCTCCATCCCGAGGAGCCTCTGCTCCAGCGCCAGGCGGTGAGTCCCCGCGGCCCAGCTCTGTGCCCCAGGCCCCGCCCAGCGCGTCACTGCGCCCGGTGGCGGTCCACACGGCAGCCGGGGCCGAGTCCCAGTGGCTCGGCTTGCAGGGGCCTCCCTCCGTGCCCGGCTGCCCGGGAGGAATGAAGCTCGCCGGGTCCTGCTGCCCTGAGCCTGGACCTGCCCTCGGCGGGCTGTCCCCCAGAGCCCCGGCCGAAACTGTCCCCCAGGGCCACCACCAGGGCCTCGGAGCCCTGAAGCCGTGCTGGCGAGACTGAGGGACGAAATTTCTCACAATTTTCACGCTCTTCATTTCGGTCTCAGTGAACTTCACTAAAACCCAGACCCCCGGCCCTGCTAGGGCCACACCCCCACCATGGGACAGTTCCGGAAGAAGCGCGAGGCCTTGTCCACGTAGACCCTCACAACGGGGCTGTGGCCTCCTCCAGGGGCGTCGAGCACATCAGCGCGAATGGCGGAGAGGAGCTGAGAGACCTCAGGCCCCCGAGTCTGTGACGTTGGCGTGTGGGGACAAGCTGAGCCTGGAGTGCGTCACCAAGGGGCAGGTTTCCTAGATGACAGTGTGTGGCGGAAGGGGGTGCCCGGGGCAGCGGCTTCTGCCCACCAGAACGTGCAGAAGCAGGAGCACCCACTGCCCCATGTGGGTCTGGGTACCACCAGACGTGACCCAAACATACACGCGCACACACACACACACACACACACACACATACACACACACAAATGCAAAAGAAGAGCTCAAGTTTTCTCCCTCACTGGTGGTTCTGAAGAATCGCGGGGTCTCTGCACAGCCCGGCAGCGAGGACCAGCCCCGGGAAACAGCAACTCTGTTTAAATCAGGCAGTGTCAGGGGCCAGACCCAGGGCACAGCAGAGAGGGTGTTTGCCTGGCACACGGGTGAGCCACCTTCAACCCCTCAAGTCCCCGAGCACCGCCAGGAGTGGTCCCTGAGTGCAGATGTCTGAGCAGCACCCGGTGTGGCAAAAAAACAAAACAAAAGCCAGGCAGCCTGAGCGTGGGGCGGGGCCTCTTGGGAGAATGATGGACCCAATAAAGCCAGCCACTTCCCGTCGTACTGGAGACACTGATTATGCTAATTAAGGGCTGGAATAGTAAATACTCGCTCTTTTGCATTCAATTAAGGACTATTTCTCCGGAGTATTTGTTGAAAATAGCACTTTTGATTATCATGGGTCTCAAGTAAACAAGTTGAGAGAGAGAGAGAGAGAGAGAGTTCACAATCTCTCTCTCCCCCTCTGGAGTTCATTTCATAGAGCAGCATGACTCCTAAAATGTCTATGAGATCAAATGAGAAGAATCCTAGATGACAGGAATGCGGGGCCATTTCAGAAGGTGTGTGCGTGCCAAGAACACAGCACGGGGGGGGGGGGGGGCCGGGGAGAGGCTCAAAGGCGTGCGCATGCTCTGCAGGCAGGACGCCCCAGTCCCACCCCAGCACCCACAATCTCCCAGTCTCGCTGGGAGCGACCCCCCCAGGTACTGCACTGGAAGTAGCATCTACTGAAAGTGGTGCAAAACATACAAACCACACAGACACACAGACACACACACACACACACACACAAATCAAATAAACAAACATAAAGAACAGAAGAAAACAATTTCCAGCTGCAAAGGTTTTTTTTTTTTGGTCTTTTCGGGTCACACCGAGTAATGCTCAGGGGTTACTCCTGACTTTGCACTCAGGGATCACGCTTGGCGTTGCTTGGGGGACCCTACGGGATGCCGGGGATCACACCCAGATGGGCTGCGTGCAAGGCCAGAGCCCTCCCCGCTACTACCAGTCCGGCCCCAGCTGCAAATATTTTTAACACCCAAACATCAGGACCCGGCCGGGCTGCTGAGACCCTCCCACCGTCCCTGTCTGTGGGCTCAGAAGCTGGGGGAGCCAAGCCACGCTCCGTGCGACGTGGAACTTTCCACCCTTCCAGCCAGTTGCGTGCTAAAAGGAGTCCATCCGTACGTAAGGGAAGCAAAGCCCGGCCTCGGAATGCAGAGCTAAGGCCAGGCAGAAAGACGGCCAAGTCCAGGGTTCCGGGGAAGCGGCAGAGAGGCTACGCTCAGGGAGACGGCGCCCGATCTGGGAGGCTACAACTAAGTCGCCCGAGCCCAAGAGTTTAGCGGTGCAGTGGCTGTCTCCACACACGAGCCGGGAGTGAGGCCCTGGGCACCCCCACCCTGACCCAGCGCCCGGGCTGGCGGAGGGGCACGCAGGGCAGGAAGGGCGGGAGGTGCACCGCAGCGTGGGAGGGAGCGCAGGGTCACAGAACAGCCAGCGGGAGGCCCCAAGAGCCAGGCGCGCGCTCACGGTGGGGGCGTCCCGCTGCCCCTCCCGAGGGAGGGCCACCTCCCAGGCTCGAGGGGGCCTCCGGGTTCTCAGCTCCCGCCGGGATCTGCTCTCTAGCGGCCAATGGCCTTCCTGTGTCCGCCAAGGACAGGACAAGGGCCCTGACGGCATTTCTGCTTGTCCCTGCAGGGGAGGAAATCCGCCTCGTTCCACTACCCCGGCGGGGCCTCGACGTACCAGGGCGAGGGGGTGTACCGGGCCGTGCTGGAGCCCTACTTCCACCCCAACAGCAACGAGACCGAGTGGCGGGAGAACATCGACATCGTCCTGGACTGGTTCACCCGAGAAGACTTCGACTTTGTGACCCTGTACTACGGCGAGCCGGACAACGTGGGCCACAGCTTCGGGCCCGAGACGGAACAGCGGAGGAACATCACCCGGCAGATCGACAGGACCATCGGGTACCTGCGGGAAGCCATCCAGAGACACAACCTGACCCACAGGCTCAACGTCATCATCACCTCGGACCACGGCATGACCACCATCAAGCAGAAGCCCAACATCACCGAGATCCTCCTGTCCAGATACATCAACTTCAGAGACCTGGTCAAGTTCCACATCGTGGACTACGGCGGCTTCGGGATGCTCCTGCCCAAGCCGGGGAAGGAGGAGGCCGTGTACCAGGCGCTCAAGAACGCACACCCCAACCTCCACGTCTACCGGAAGGACGAGTTTCCCGAACACTTCCATTACGCCAAACACGAGCGGGTCCTGCCCATCCTGCTGTACGCCGACCTCGGGTACCACATCAGCGCGGTGAGTGGAGGCTGGCACGCACGGAGTCCTCTCGGCCCCGGGACTCTGCCCCGGGGAAGGCTGGTTCAGGGGGGCGGGGAGGGGACCAAGCGTCAGTGCAGGATGAGCGATAACCTGCCATTTGCTAGGTGCCTCCACTCTCAATGGCCCTCGTTCCAGGTCACTGTCATGTGACAAGGGTGACGAGCATTCCAGTACGAGGCCAAGGGCCTGCGCCATGCTGAAAGGTCAACACGAGGGACCAGAGAGACAGCACGGCGGGCAGAGTGCTTGCCAGGCGCCATGGACGGTCCCCCAGGCACCACCAGAAGTGACGCCTGAGCCCAGAGCCTGGAATAAGCCCTGGGCATCTCTGGGTGTGGCCCCAAAACCAAAGATAACAATAGTAAGGGCCGGAGAGAGCACAGCGGGTAGGGGGACTTGCCTGGCACACAATTGACCCCGGCTCGATCCCCGGCATCCCACATGCTCCCCTGAGCACACCAGAAGCAATCCTTGAGGGCAGAGCCAGGAGTAAGCCCTGAGCACTGCTGGGTGTTACCCAAAACCAAACAACATCATTTAAAATAAAAATTAAGAACAAGAAAAAAAGAAACATACTTGACTCTTGAGACCTGCTCCAACACTTGGACTCCAAGACTCAGTCCCAACCTGAATGTCCGTGCCTCAGTTTCCTCTTCTGTCAACTAGCGGTGGCAGTAGTGTGCGAGACAGCTGTCTCAGCACTGGGGGGCACTGGCGCACAGTCAGTCCTCTTGTCATTTTCTTGCTCCTGGGCGGGACGCTTCCATTACTTTTCCAGAAGCCCCTTTCCCGCCTTCTTCCCTCTCTGCGACCTACAGAGAGCGGCACCTTTCCCCGGCACTTTGATTTCCAAAGCCGTTATGGATCTGACCAGCCTGATGGGCAGGGGCGGTTTTTCTTTCGGGGGCTGGAATCCACAGTGCCCATGTGTTGTTGTTATTTTTCAGCAACTTGTCATTCATTTCAACAAAGGCGATCACGGCTTTGATAACAACTACATGGACATGAAGACCATCTTTAGAGCCTTCGGGCCGGATTTCAAGAAGAATCACCTGGCGGAGGGTTTTGACAGCATCCACATCTACCCGCTCATGTGCAAGCTCCTGGGGGTCACTCCCGAGCCCCACAACGGCTCCCTGGCCATCACCCAGGGGATGCTCGCGGACTCCTTCATCCAGCAGCCAGGTGAGACACCAAAGCTGCTGCCAGAAATTGGCCCGGGGTCAGTTCTGTGCTGAGAGTGGCAAGACTCCAAGGGGGATCCCCTGGGAGGAAAGGGAAAGATCGAACTTTGACCCAGAGACTGAGACGCCCCAATAAACAAACAAAAAGTGACAACGGTTATAATCAGGCAGCAAGAGTCCCTCCTTCTGCGAGGCACAGAGCTTTGCTCTCCTTGCTGGAAAGGGGGTGGGGCTCCCGTAAATGAGGTGGCTGACTTTCCCAAACCCAGTGCCCCCCCACCGCAGGGAAGCATGGGGAATCCCTGGGGACGCTTTCCTTCCCTGTTGCCGTACTTTTGAGGGCTCAGGGCGGCACAAAGATCAGCTCCCTGCGGCCCCTTCTCCCGCCCGCCACCTTCTTATTCTCCCGACATAGAGGAGAGGCCCGTGGCAGGAGTCCGAGGACATGAGTGACCCATTCACCAAAGCACTGAGTTTCCTTTTCGAGGTTCGCTGGGACTCCGGCTGCCGCCTGGGTTTCTCAGTCCCCTGTGGGCCCAGGATACGCCGAGGGGGGCCCAGGAGAAAGCGATACAAGGGGCGTGTGGCACAAGACTAGTGGGTGACCAGGAGGACCACAGGAAGGAAACACGGCGAGGAGGGGCAGGGCCGGGAGCAGGTCTAGAAGCTCACCCGAAGGGGCCCCCAGGGCCTGCCGAGGGGCTGAGCACGGCGCAGGGAGGACAGGCTGGCGTTCGGGGAGTCGGCCTCCAGCACACCAGTCACTCGGCAAACGGGCCGTTTGGCGAATCGTTCCTTACTGAATCGGCTTTCCGTGCCTTCCCCGTGGGATCTCGCGCGGTGAGCACTTTTCCTGGGTTAAACGCACATTCCATTTCCGTAATAAACAGTCGCCAGTGTCTGGACGGAACACTTCCCCGGGACCCAGAGGCAGCTGGCATCTCCTCTTGGTACCTGGACAATTAGAAAAGCTTTTCTGACTTGTTAACAGGCGAGGGAGACAAGGAAGAGACGGGGACGCTGACAGGATCTCTTCTCAAGAACGTCGCCATCGGCCTCGGGACCGTGACGGGCGCGCTCGTGGTTGTGTTTGTTACCGTGGTGGCATGCACAGCCGCTCAGCGGAAAAAGCAGTAAGTGGCCTGGGGTCCCCTCGGCTGGTCCGCACACGCGGCGCTTCCAACCCTTCCAGCAGGCCAGCAGCTCAGGTCGGCGTCCTGGGCTTACGGCCCGGGACCTGCCCGCTTGGTCGACAGTCTCCCGTCACTGACTCGGACTCACTTTCGGGGGAGGGGCAGCGGGGAGTACCAACAGTGCTCAGGGAGCTGAAGCACAACCCACAAAGGTCTCCATGGCCAGCAGCAAGACTTTAGGCCAGAGTCCAGTGGTCCTTTTCTAGGGAAGCCGTAAGGGGCGTCCACGTCCTGACTGAGCTACCATGCCCACAGCAGGGTTTCTAGAAGCATCCCTTCCCATGGGTCACACCTTGCCGTGCGGAGGTACTCAGGGGACCAAGAGTGCTGAGGATGAGCCCAGGTCTCCCAGATGCACAACACATGTAATGCATGTGCACAGCATATTTAAGGCATAGCACAGCATGTATAAGGCATTGTACATCATGTGTAAGGCATGTATAAAGCATGTGTACAGCAGGCTTAAGACATGGCAAGCATGTATAAGGCACTGTACAGCACGTGTAAGGCATGTATAAAGCATGTGCACAGCATGTTTAAAGCATGACACAGGATGTGTAAAGCATGTGCACAGCATGTGCGTGTGCAAGGCATGTACACAGCATGTGTGAAATATGTGTAAAGCATGGATAAGGCATGTGCACAGCATGTGCAAGCCATGTGTAAGGCATGCAGTCCAGCCCTGCGATTTTCTCTCCGGCTGAACTCCCGCAGGGCCTGCCCCTCGGACTCAGCTGAGATGGCCCCTTTGTGGACTTGGTGTCCCCGTGGCCCCCAGGCCCGAGGCTTCCTTTCTCCCCCTAAGGATGGGGGCGCTCCGCCAGCCCCAGGAGGGCCGGGCTCACTCCTATGTCCTGTGTCCCAGCCCCAGCCCCGGCTCCGGGCAGTGTCCCCCGCGGGGTCCCCTGTCACCTGCCCCCTGTCTCCCGCAGGCGCCGCACGGCTCCGAAAGAAGAACTCGAACCCCAGAGAACAAGCCAGTTCTGAGGCCGCCGGGACCCCCGACAACACTGGGGAGCCCACGCCGGGTCCCCGCCAGCCCCCGGGGCCCAGAATAAAAGCTGGTTCTTGAGCCCAGAGTCTGTGTCTACCTGCAACTGCGGAGGGGCCCCGGGAAGCGGTGGCCGGGCAGGCCCCGCCCGAGACGCGGTGGGAGCGTCAGACCCCCAAACTGGCCACCTGGCCCCGGGCAACTGCACGCTCCCAAGGGCCTCAGGAGCGGCCTCAGCACTCGGGCACCCCTCAGTCCTGGCCCCGCCCCTCAGTGGATGGCCCCGCCCCTCTTCCCTGGCCCCGCCCTCACGGCCCCGGCAACATTCCCCCCACCATCCCGCGGCTCTGGTCCTGCTTCGCCTCCAGGTCCCTCCTTCAGACCCCCCCAGGCACCCCTCCGTGGACTAGAGCACCACCCGGCCCGCCTGCCAGACCCAGGCGCCCTCGAAGCCCCCTTCCTCGCCCGCCTCCACGCCCCAAACTCCGCCTCACTAGCCCCCAAAGCCACATTTCCCCGCCCAGACCCCGCCTCCCGCGCGCCTAGAGCCACGTGCCGATATCCAGGCCACGCCCCCGCGCGCCGAGAGCCACGTGCCAGGCAGGTTTTTTTTTCCCCCCCCATACCCGGCCACGCCTCCCACGGGCCCAGCGCCACGTGCCAAGCCCCAGACCCCGCCCCCATGCTGTGTACTAGTTGGCCCCGCCCCCCGCACAGAGCACTGGCTGGCCCCGCCCTCACGCACGAGAGCGCCGGCTGGCCCCGCCAGGCCCCGCTTCCCACGCGCTCAGTCCCAGGTGACCCTCCCTAAGCCCCGCCCCCGAGCCCCCGCGCCGCCTGGAGCCCGCCTCCTGGTGCCGGGCCGGGCTTCCGGCGCGTCTCCCGGGCAACGTTCGCCCCGCCCCGCCATGGCGCCCGAGGAGAGCGCGGAGGCTGCGGACCTGCTGCGGAGCTTCGAGCGCCGCTTCCTGGCTGCGCGCGCGCTGCGCTCCTTCCCCTGGCAGGTGGGCCGCGGGGCGCGGAGGGGAGCCGGGGAGCCGGCACGCCCGGCCGGCACGGCTCGGGGCCGTGATCCCGGGGCCGGCGCCCTCTCCCTCCCGCGGGGGTCCCAGGGCCCGGCCCTGCTGGACCACGCTGGTGTCGTGGGAGCCAGTCCTCGTCCCGGCCGTCGGATCGCCCCCGCCGCGGCCCCTTTCGGACGGCGCGCCCGGGGCCGCCCACGTGGCGGAGCCTGGTGACAGGTCTGGGACCCGGGCCCTGGGTCCTCGCCCGCCTCATCAGCACCGAGCAAGGCCGTCTCGGGCAGCTTGGTCGCGTGTGATGCAGGGCCGGGGGCTGCGGAGCAGCCCGCCGGGAGCTGCGTGGGGGGCCAGTGGCCCTGCGCCGCGCGCTGGGCTGGACCCTAGAAATCAGAGGCTCGTCTGCTCACAAGCTGGGCTGCCCCGTCATCGGGGCAAGGGTGAGGGTGGAGTCTGTTGGTCCATCAGCATAAAACGTTTCCCGGACACCGGAGGAATATGTAACCTTTTGCTTTGTGGCCGCCCCGGGCAGTGCTCAGGGTCGTGCCCGGTGGGGCTGAGGGAGACCATGCAGTTGATGGGGATCAAACCTCAGGGTCCTGCGTACAAAGCCAGCGCTCAGCCCACCGAACTCTTTGTCCATTGTTTCAGCCCAAAACGAAATTACCTTTGTAATAGCCTCCCCCGGCCCCGATTGAATAAGGGCTACAATTATTTATAAGAAATGAGCCTGATTGGGGGGCTGGAGTGATAGCACAGCGGGGAGGGCGTTTGCCTTGCACGCAGCCAACCCGTGTTCGATTCCCAGCATCCCATATGGTCCCCTGAGCACCGCCAGGAGTAATTCCTAAGTGCAGAGCCAGGAGTAACCCCTGTACATCGCCAGGTGTGACCCAAAAAGCAAAAAAAGAAATTAGCCTGATTCTGGGCTGGAGCAATAGCACAGCGGTAGTACGTTTACCTTTCACGAGGCTGACCCGTGTTCGATTCCTCCGCCCCTCTCGGAGAGCCCAGCAAGCTACCGAGAGTATTGCGCCCGTGCGGCAGAGCCTGGCAAGCTACCCGTGGTGTGTTGGATATGCCAAAAACAGTAACTAAGTCTCACGATGGAGACGTTACTGGTGCCCACTCAAACAAATCGATGAGCAACAGGATGACAGTGACAGCCTGCTTCTCAGACTGGCCCCAACACTGACGCCAGTAGTGGGGTGCGTTACCCCCCGGGGCGTGAGCACTAGAGGCTGTGCTGCTTGGGGTACAGAGAGAGCGCTCGGATAGCGGGTTGCCTGCGGCAGGTCTCTCCCAGACTGCAGTGGGGGCTCCTGCGGGACGGGCTGCAGGTGAGCTTCCTGGAGCCAGGCCCGGGCTGAGCAGGACACACTGCCCGGGAGGCCCCAGCAGGAGGGGGCGCCCGGGAACACACAGCCCTGGTCACACAGACACCCACTGGGCAGGGCCACTGCTGGCCAGCACGAACGCGGAGCTCTGTCGCGTGTCAGCACGCGGGAAGGGCTTTCCTCGCCCCTCGCTGCTCGGCGTTCTATTTCCCGGCACTACATTGACCCCCCAAGCCTTACCCGGAGTGGCCCCCAAACCAGAAGACACGAAGAGGGGCTGGAGTGATAGCACAGTGGGTAGGGCGTTTGCCTTAGACGCGGCCGACCCGGGTTCAATCCCCGGCATCCCAGTGAGGCTGCTGGCCGGGAGCTGCATGCTTCCCGTGCCCTCTTGACCCCAGACGGCAGGCCACGGCGCCCCCATGGCCCCGGCTGGCCAGGTGAGCCCCAGAGCCGGGCTGCGGCCCAGGCTCAGCCCTCCAGGTCAGGCGGTGGCCGGGGGAGGACCCCGCGCTCCCTGTCCGCGGCCTGTGTTTCCTGCCAAGTGTTCCCGTGCAACTCTCCAAACAGGGCCTGGAGGAGAAGTTAAAGGGGCCGCTGGGTTCCAAGGTGCTGCTGGACATTCTGCAGAAGGTGAGGACCCCAGACTCCCTGCGCTGCAGCCCCACCCCCACCTGGCACCCCTCAGAGGCACCGCCCAGCTGGGGCCCCTGTCCAGACCCCACAGCTGCAGGGCAGGGGTGGGGCAGGCGGGGCGGGGCAAGCAGACCCTTGTGTCTGGGCTCAGCCGGGATTGTGCAGCCTGTCCACCTTGTGTCCCTTTTCACAGACCGTCAGGCACCCCGTGTGTGTGAGGCACCCGCCGTCGGTCAAGTACAGACGGAGCTTCCTGTCCGAGCTTATCCGCAGGGTGAGTGCGGGGCCTGCCCGTGGGGCCCCCGGCCTCCTGCACCCCGAGTCTGACGTCAGCCTGGGGCCCGGGGCCACCCCAACACCACATGATCCTTGGCGCGCCCCCACACAGACCTGCCCCAGCCGAAAAGCCCCACCCCGTTTCCCGGCCCCTTGGCAGCACCTTTGAAGCGAGGGCGCGTCCCCACTGACCCGTGTCCCCCCAGCACGAGGCCGTGCAGCCCGAGCCCCTGGACGAGCTGTACGAGGCGCTGGCAGAAGTGCTCATGGCCCAGGAGGCGCCCCCGTGCCACCGGAGCTACCTGCTGGTGAGACGTGCCCCGCCCCCAGCCCCACTCGGCCTCCTGGGGCGGGTCCCCGCTCAGCAGCAGGGTCTCGGGAGGGCGGCCAGCCCCAGGGCCCGTTTCTGCTCTCCATCGGCCTGTGCCGTGGATGCTGTGTCCTACGGGGACCAGTAGGGGGTGCCCTTCTCAGTGAGTGTCCCAGGAGCCCGAGCAACGTGGGCGGCTGGGCTGCCATCTGCCCTGGGAGCAACTGGAAACCCCAAAGCCCAGAGAACCCCCAACCCCGAGTGTGGGGTGACTCCAGAAGGACCCAGAAAACCCCCAGCCCCCAACTCAGGGCAGGGCACCATGCGGCCTGGTGTGGGAACGCCCTGCACCTCCTTCCTGTGGACACACAGGCATAACTGGCGTGGCCCTGTGCGTGGCTCACACACGTCGTGCAGACGTGGCAGGGCGCAGACACAGCCGCTGAGCCGGCCCTGCCCTGAGGCGGGCTGAGGCCCGGGTGTGTCGCTGACTCTGCCCCCACCCCTCCCGGCGGGACAGCCCTCAGGGGACACGGTCACACTCACGGAGAGCCCGGCCATCGTGTCCCAGGGCACCACGGGCCTGGTCACCTGGACCGCCGCACTCTACCTCGCCGAGTGGGCCCTGGACAACCCGGACACCTTCGCACACAGGTGACTGGGGCCCCGGGCCGGCGGGTGGTGGCGTGCTCAGTCCCCAGTACCACCCCTGCCCCCCAGGACGGTGCTGGAGCTGGGCAGCGGGGCCGGCCTCACGGGCCTCGCCATCTGCAAGGGCTGCCGGCCTCGCGCCTACGTCTTCAGTGACGGCCACAGCCGCGTCCTAGAGCAGCTCCGCGACAACGTCGTGCTCAACGGGCTCACGCCGCAGGCGGACCCCGCGGACCCCGACCCCTGTGACACACAGCGCCCCCAGGTGGCGGTGGCCCAGCTGGACTGGGACCTGGTGACAGGCCCTCAGCTCGCCGCCTTCCAGCCTGACGTCGTCATTGCTGCAGGTGTGGGCCGGGGAGAGGGACACGCGGCGCCCAGCCAGCCCCCACGGCCCCCGCTAGAGCCTGCAGACCTGCCCCTGGAGGGCCCGGGGGCTGGACACAGGCCCGGGGGTGACCAGCTCTGCCTCACAGACGTGCTGTACTGCCCTGAGACCACGCGCTCCCTGGTGGGCGCCCTGCAGCGGCTGGCCGGGTGCCAGGGACACCTGCGGGCTCCTGACGCCTACGTGGCCTTCACCGCGCGCAACCTGGACACGTGGCGGCTGTTCACCGAGGAGCTGGGTGTGTGGCGTCAGGGTGGGGGCTGCTGCCCAGGGAGGGGGACTACAGGGGGGCACTGGTGTCCACTGTGAGATTCCAGAGCCGTGGCCCTCCCGGGCCTGTGTGGGCAGAGCAGCAGGGCCAGGTGTTGGGGTGCACAGGAGACCACACAGCGTCAGGCAAGGACACCCCTGAGGTCACACCTCAGAGAGAAGGGGCACCGGCAGCCGGGCGCCAGGCCAGGCTGAGCAGGAGGGGCCTGTCCCCCGCGTGGGTCACAGGGTGCAGGGTGGCCGCCCACGCCACGGGCCAGAGGCCAGCCGCTGGCAACACACCACCCGGCCCACACACTGCGACAGGACAGCTACACTGTCTGCCGCGGAATAACGGGCTTTTATTTGAACAGCCGCGGCCCATGGCTGCACAAGGGCCGGCAGGGGCGCCTGCCTGTCCCCAGGTCCTCCCTTCCCAAGCAGACGTGACAAAGCCAGCTCTGCGACGTCTGTCCTGAGGCCCTGGCGTGCGTCCCACGGGCCAGGCGTCTGCAGACACGGCAGCACCCTGAGACACGCTCGTTTCAGGCCGGGCCGGGATCCCGTGGGAGAAGCTGCCTCGGCACAGCCGGCGCCTGTTTGCCTACGACGAGGAGACGGTGGAGACGTCCATTCTGAAGCTGACGCTGGCGGCCCCCAGCCACGCAGGGGGCCCCCCTGGAGACCACCCGCCCCAGGACGGGATGTCTCTGGACACACACGGGGTATCCCAAACGTGCGAATAAAGTCCGTGCTGCTGAGGAGGGTCGCGTGCGAGTGACAGGCCCACGGGGCCCACAGGACTCCTCTGGGGAGCTGGGGGTAGCCATGTCCCAGGAGGGGCCCAAAAATCAGGGAACCAGGAGATGGAGACGAGGAGCCCGGAAATAAACTGGGAGCCGTGAGGCCCGCAGGCTGCAGCCCCAGCTCCCGCCACTGGGCGACGCCTGCAGCCCGCCGGGCTCACGTGTCGGCCAGCAGCGGGAGCACCGTCCGCTCCCAGCTCTCATCCCAGCGCGGCAGCTCCGAGTCCAGCAGGTTCTTCCGGAACTGGCTGAGTTTGCCGGCGGGATCGGGGAATTTCGAGAAAAGCATCTAGGCGGGAAAGACCAGAGCTGAGCCCCCAGCACCCGCGGCCTGGATGGGTGGGCCTGGCCGCCCCCTGCGCGGGGCTGACAGCGGGCCTCAGGGTACCTGGGCACAGCAGGGTGGACAGAGCCACAGGCCGGGCACAGCTCTGCACACAGGTGGCCAGGGCTCGACCCCTGGCACCCAGGCCCCACACCCCACACGCCTGGAAGTGACCCCCGCCCCCTGCCGGCCACAGCCCACAAACCTGGAACACAAGCGCCCTGTTTAAGACAGTGTTTGGGTCGCCGCGGGTGTGGCCCAAGGTCCAGGCTGAGCCCACTCGGCCCTGGCAGCCTAAGAAGCGCCTCTGGAACCCCCCCACCTCCCTGGTGCTGGAAGAAGCCCCTTTGCCCCACCCCAGCCCCACCGGGCTCCCAGCCCACAGAGGCCCCAGCAAAGCCTCAGCGGTCAAGGCCAACTACCTGCAGCTGGGCGGCCAGCTGGGCTGCATCCTCAAAGACCAGGCCGTTCTCCTCGTGCCGCACGAGCTCGTGCAAGCTGCAGAGAGACGCGCGCGGGAGATCAGGAAGAATCCAGAGGCCCCTCGTCATGTGCTCACTGGGCCCGGACACTTGGCCACCCGGGGTCAACAGCACCGGGAGGGGCACACACGGAAACCCCGACCCTGGAGAGGGACAGGGGCGCAGCGGGCCTGGCTGCTGCCTGGCCCGCTGCCCAGCGAGGCGGCATGGCAGGACCCCAGAGACCAGGCCCCAGGCATGCAGGCACACAGGGGAGCACACGCAGACAGGCCATGCACACATACACGCATGGACGGGAGCGCACACAGATGGGCACACACACAGGCACGCGGTGTATCCAGACGCACGGTGCACACACACGCACACATGGAAGGTCAGCACTTTGGGCTGATGGTGCCACTGACCCCCGTGCAGCTCGCAGAAGGCTCCATATTTCCCACCCGGCACTGCAGTTCCTAGAACCCAGCCAGACGCACCCCAGTGCCAGGCCGATCAGTGACAGCAGGTGACACTCCTGTCACGGACCCAAACCCCAATCCGGACAGAAGAAACACCGAGAGCAAACTACTCCGGTGCTCCTCTGCTCCGGGTCTAAGCGGTTTGCACAGCTGGTCTACACCGCGTGGGCCCCTGCATCCTGGGAGCCAGCCCCGAGCTGGGCGCGTGGGCCTCCCCCCGCCCCGTGGCACAGCGTGACCCGCACAGGGTCCCGCAGCCTGTCCCCGGAACCTCCCGGTCCATCCGCTCCTACCAGCGGAAGCTGACGGCGCACACGGGCAGGTGGCAGCCGAACATGTCCACCACCTTCATGGGCAGGTCCAGGCCGCTGGACGACTTGTGCAGGCACACGCCCAGGTCCGCCGACCCTGCGGGTGGCAGGGCCGATCAGCGCGACCCACCCACAGACCCCGTCCCGACCCGGACTTGGGGCTCCAGAGAACATCCATCCCCAAGTCGGGGCCCCACTGGCTGCCCGGGGGGCAATGGGGTGAGGCCACATCCCCTTCCGGAACCCCAACTCGGGTGTTCCAGCTGGGCGCTACCGCCTGTTGTTGATGGGGTTTGGTTTGGGGGTCACACCCGGCAGGACTCAGGGCTTCCCCTGGCTCTGCATGCAGGGATTACCCTTGGCAGGGCTCGGGGACCCTACGTGGGCTGCCAGGGATCGAACCTCGTTAGCCACGTGCCAGGCCAGTGCCCTGCCCGATCAACCTCGAATGGGTTCGGGGTTTGTGCCTGGTGGGGTGAGAATGTTCTGGCCACCGTGGCACCAACGGCCGGGACCGTGACTGTCCCCGCAGAGTGGCCTAAAGAAGGGGGTCAGGCCCTGCCCCCACCCCAGGCCCCCCGCCCGCCGCTCACCCAGAAGCAGAGGGTAGTCCTCGGGCTCCAGCCACGGCGTGCACACCTGGACGTGCCGCCAGCGCTTCTGGGCGATGAGGCGGCCGTAGAACTCCTTCAGAGGCCCCTTGCCTGGCGGGAAGGCGCCGAGTCACCCCCGCAGGCCCGGGGCCCCTTCCCCGCCTCGGGCTGGGAGCACGTGGAGGCGCTCACGGGGCGGACCCCAAGTTCCCCACAGGCCCAGTCCAGCCGTGAGGCTCTCTGAGCCTCAGTTTCTCCCTCGGGCATGGTTCTGGTGAAGCTGAGCAGATGGATGTAAGGGTCTCAGTGCCCAGGAGGGCCTGAAGGGTTCACAGGCCGGACCCCACGGCCAGCACCGCATGGTCCCCCCAGCACTGCTGGGAAGGGCTCAGAAACTAAAATGAGACCATCAGGGTCTAGGACAGCAGAGAAAGCTTGGCGGGTGGAGCACATAAAAGAGCCCTGGGGCTGAAGCGATAGCACAGCGGGGTGGGTGTTTGCCCTGCACACGGCCGACCCGGGTTCGATTCCCAGCATCCCATATGGTCCCCCAAGCACTGCCAGGAGTGATTCCTGAGTGCAGAGCCAGGAGGAACCCCTGAGCATCGCCAGGTGTGACCCAAAAAGCAAAAAAAAAAAGGAAAAAAAATAGCTGCCCTGCCTGGAGGGGCCAGTCTGAGCCCACCATGGGCACTGCAAGGCCCCAAACACAGCCAGGTCTGGGGGCTCCAATGTTTTTAATTAAAAAATACTTGAGAGACTGCATGCAGAACGGACACAGGAGAGGCTGTGTGACACCACACACCCACACCCACCCACACACACACACACACTCTCCGCCTCCATGACACCCACACCCACCCACACACACACACACACACACTCTCCGCCTCCATGAGGCCGGGACAGGGTGGTGTGTGTCTCCCTCCCTCCCTCCCTGGCTCCGGGCAGCGTCTCCCTCCCCGCCCTGGCACCTGTGATGGCACAGACGAGGGGCGGCAGGCTCTCCCCGTCACGAAGCAGCTGGTCAAACCCTGTCCGGAGACGAGCAGGTCACCAGATCACCCCTCGGGCCATGGGGGCCGGGGACTCGGAGCCCGGGCCTTCCCCCGCCCCCCCCCTCCGCCCCTGGGTGACCCCCGGGCACAGCCACACACCCACTTTCTAGCGCGGCCAGCAGGAGGGAGAAGTCCTCGTCCTCTGTGGAGAGCCAAGAGTCAGGGTGCGGCCCGGGGCCCAAGAGCCGCCCCCGCCCGGCCCGGGGCTGGCACCTGTCCAGCTGGTGCTGCTGACCAGCAGGGCCGGCCGCCCGTGAGGGCGCGTCACAGCCCCGCTCCGCACGTCCCGCGCCGTGAAGGCCGACCTCTCGGTGCCGGGGTCCTGGGGGGCGGCGCTGCAGACGGACGGCACTGAGGCCGGGGCCACGCGTGACCCATCCCCTTCCCCACCGGGTGGGACGAGGGCACCGTGGCCCCACCCTCTGCCCTGGGACATGAGCCGCTGCCACAGGACCCAGAGCAGGGACCCGGTGGGCAGCAACGTCCCCTCAAAGGGACACAGCCGACATGAGTCTTTGCGGGAACCAGCTCAGCCCCGAGATGTGTCAGAAACGAGGCTGGTGAGAGGGTGTGTGCGGGAGAGAGTGTGTGAGACAGTGTGAGGGAGAGAGAGACAGAGACAAAGTGTGAGACAGTGAGGGAGAGAGAGACAGAGACAAAGTGTGAGACAGTGAGGGAGGGAGAGACAGAGACAGAGAGTGTGAGACAGTGAGGGAGAGAGAGACAGAGACAGAGAGAGTGAGACAGTGTGAGGGAGGGAGAGACAGAGACAGAGAGTGTGAGACAGTGCGGGAGGGAGAGACAGAGACAGAGAGTGTGAGACAGTGAGGGAGGGAGAGACAGAGACAGAGAGTGTGAGACAGTGTGAGGGAGAGAGAGACAGAGACAGAGAGTGTGAGACAGTGTGAGGGAGGGAGAGACAGAGAGAGTGAGACAGGGTGAGGGAGGGAGAGAGAGAACAAGGAAGAAAGAAAGAGTGTGAATGAGACAGTGAGTGAAAGAGTGATAGTAAGAGAATGAGAATGTGAGAGAGTGACAGTGTGAGAGAGTAAGAGAATGTGAGTGTATGAATGACAGTGAGCGGGAGAGACAGCAGAATGTGTGACAGTGTGAGTGTCTGAGAGTGCCTGAGGGAGACTAGGAGAGTGTGTGACAGTGTGAGAGAGACACGGTGTGAGCGGGGAGAGACAGGAGAATGTGTGACAGTGTGAGAGTGTCCGAGAGTGCCTGAGGGAGAGTGTGAGTGTGTGCGAGAGAGAAGGAACACGCAGTGCCCGCGGGTGTGAGGGAGCAGCGGGCAGGCGGGGTTGGCCCCGACACCTACGGGCCCCGGAAGGCAGGGTAGGTGCGGCCGAGCTTCATGAAGAGCAAGTGCTGCGCGTCCAAGGGCGTCTCCCTGAAGAAGGAGGCCGGCTTGTCGTGCACGGTCACGGCCCTGCAAGGGGGGACGGGGGGCTGCAGCGAGGGGCAACGGCCACGGGGAGATTTCCGATGACCACAGAGTCCCGCGAGGCCCGGCCCGCAGCCCTCCGAGCTGGGCGTCCCCGCACCAGTGACCGCCCCCCGCATTCCCGCCCCGGCCGGGGCCCTACCTGATGGCCCAGTTCTCTGCCAGGTCCTCGCGCATCGCGTGGGTCACGCACAGGTTCAGGTGGGCCAGGCGCCCGCAGACCTTCTCGTACCTGCAGAGACACATCCCCTGAGTGCCCGTACCCCACCCTCGCAAGTCTGCGCCCCCCCAGCACCCCAGCTCTCCGCTCCCGCTCCGACCCCTCACTCTACGGCCCTGTGCGAACTCGGCGGCTCTCCAGGGGGGCAGAAGGGGCTCCCCAGAAGGCCGGGCCAGGGATCACAGCTGTGCAGCAAAGGGGGCTCGGCAAAGGCCAGGCCACGGCAAGCACCACTGGCCACACGGCGCAGCATGGGCCTTGCAGCGTCCCGTGTGCAGTGGGTGACTCGTGGCCCGCTGCTCACTCTGACGGACAGAAAGCGGGGACCGGCCAGGCCAGGACTGAGTCTGCGTCCGTCCTCGTCAGCAGTTCCCTAGGTCCCCCCAAAGCACTCAGTGCACCCCTTCTTCCCTCCAGAGTCAGCGTTGTCCGCACCTTCCCCCCTCGACCCTCACCACTTGGCCAGCAGAACAAGAGGGTGGCGGGGGCCGTGGGCCAGACCCATGATGGAGTAGCCATAGTTGTGCCAGTCGACGACGAGCTTGCTCCCACAGACGCAGCCCACGAGCCAGCAGACGGCAATGGCCGGCAGGCCCGGGGGGTTCTGGGAAAGACAGGCTTACGTGAAGAGGAGGTCAGCGACCCAGGGCGACACACGTGGCTGGTCGTGACAGAGCCCTTCTCCCGCGTGAACCTCCTCACCCTCCTCACTGCAGGAAAAAGAAGCTGAGAGACCCGGCCTCGAGGGCCTGAGACATCAGAGTCTGAGCACATGCTCAGACCAAACCCATGCATTGTGGGCTTTATTTTGTTTTACTGTTTGGGGCCACACCAGCAGGGCTCAGGGCTTACTCCTGGCTCTGTGCTCAGGGATCACCCCTGGTGGGGCTCGGGGCACCCTACAAGGTTCCAGGGATTGAACCAGGTTTAACCACATGCAAGACAAATGTCTTACCTGCTGCACTATCACTCCAGCCCCAATACATTAAAGAACACTTACATCGGGGTACAATGGAGCCCATTAAAAGAAGTGCCTCTACGTGTTAAAAGTAGTAACGGGGGGCTGGAGTGATAGCACATCGGGTAGGGCGTTTGCCTTGCACACGGCTGATGCGGGTTCGATTCCCAGCATCCCATAAGGTCCCCTGAGCACCACCAGAGGTAATTCCTGAGTGCAGAGCCAGGAGTGACCCCTGAGCATCGCTGGGTGTGACCCAAAAAGCAAAAAAAAAGTAGTAACGGGAAGAAAGCAAGAGCAGAACTTCAGGCCCAGACAAGCTGATCTGATCCCTGACTTGTGCACTTTCAGTGACCCAAAGGGCAGCCCTGACAGCCTCTCGGCCCCAGGTCTCCACATCCGAGAATGCAAATACTTCTTACGGTCGTAATGAAATTATCAGTGGGCTCATACATGTCAAACACTCAGAATAAGCACAGTGAGAAACCACCTGTAACGAATGCCCTTGAAAGGAGAATGGACGGAGAGACCCGTCACCAGAACGGAAACACGCCATAAGCTCCTACTCAGGTTTTCAAAACTTATATACATGTGAATATGCAATTCACTTACTAACAGGTGGATTATTAAAGGAGGAAAAGTCAAGCAAATTATTAACAGTGGTTGTCACAGAGGTGAGGCGGACATATACCTGGAGAAAGATGTAGGCTGCGGGCTCTGTCCACATCAACTTCCACGTCAAATGCACTGCCTGATAAATGACCTTGACCCCGTACTGGAGGAGGCGAGGCCCAACTGCAAGTCAAAAGTTAGCATTCAGGGGCAAGAGTGAGAGTACAGCCAGGAGGGCATTTGCTTTGCACGTGGCCCACCCAGGTTCAATCCCTGGCATTCCATGTGGTCCCCCGAGCACCACCAGGAGTAATTCCTGAGTGCAGAGTCAGGAGTAACCAACCCCTGAGCATCGCTGTGTGTGACCCAAAAAGAAAAAAAACAAGTTAGCAATCACTACTCGGTGCTTCTGGCAATTTGTAGAGCCGCCCACCCTATATCCAAACCCATCTGCTCCCACCCCCTTGAGGACTCAGAGAAGCAGGAGCCGACTGCACCCTACCTGCCAGTCTCGGAAGGTCCGTCAGACTCACAATCCGGATTCTGTCATTCTGCAGGAGGTCATCGTGAGGCTTGGAGTCTGCAAAGACAGTCCCCTTTTACGGTATGAGCCACTCCAACGAGTCCCCAGCTCAGGCTGACGGGTCAAGAGGGTTTTGGAAAAATAAAACTTTGCAAGCCTGTGTGTTCCTCAGCAGCCAGAACGAGAATGGGGCCAGAGTCCACTAAACGGCCAGCCCAGGAAGGGTGGGACCCGTGTCCAGCTCTCCCCAGTGCGACGCCCGGGACATCGCAGGCTCCCCCGTCTCTCCGTGGACTCGCGAGGAGGGGACCGTACGACTCTGCAACCAACGTGTGGCCCTGCCCGGCCCCCCCATATGGCAGGGTTGGGCGCGACCCGGCCCCTGCCGTCCCGCCGGACCCCGGCCCGCCCGGCCCTGGGGGCGCGGCCCGGCGGAGGAACGAGCACGGCGCGGGTCCGAGAGCCCCGTCGCCCCGCCAGCCCCCGCCGCACTCACTGCAGAAACCCAGGAGGGTCACGGAGAAACCGCTCTTGGCCAGCGACAGTGCGTGGTACTGCATGCGGGGGCTGCGGCCCACGTCGCCCAGCACCACGACCGCCACGTGCCGGACCGCGCGGCCCCGCGCCCAGCGCTTGCGGGCGACGAGCAGCAGTGGCGGCAGGAGAAGCGCCACGGCCGCCAGGGCCACGCAGGACGCCGCCATCTTGGCCGCCGCCGGCGGTCACGTGACGCGCCCCCGCGCAGCCGCAGACCGCGTCTTCAGATGGGCGGGGCCGGGGTGCGACGGAGGCGCGGCGGGGGCGGGGCTTCGGGGGCGGGGCTTCGGGGGCGGGGCCGGCGGGAGCCCCTAGGCCGGGAATTCCTTGGCTGATGCCCTAGCTGGTACCAGCAGCTGCGGGTCTGGGTACCCCCTAGACACTCTCAAGCTGAAACCCGGTCAAGGGGTGCTCTAGGGGCACCGTGCACGGTAGCAGGAAAGTGGAGTTAGCCTGAATGGATCCAGTGGTCGGCCTGGGGGCGGGTGTTATTGCAGGAGCCTTCCTGGCTGGTTCCTGGAGGGCCCCGCTCAGCCTCTCTCTGTGGTCCTGCTGGCCTCCAGCACTGCTTTTTTATTTTCAATCTTTATTTATTTTGCTTTTTGGGTCACACCTAGCGATGCTCAGAGGATACTCCTGGCTCTGCACTCAGGAATTACTGGCGGTGCTTGGGGGACCCTATGGGATGCCGGGGATCGAACCCAGGTAGCCCACGTGCAAGGCAAACACCCTCCCCCCGTACTATCGTTCCGGTCCCCAAAGGAAAACAGCACTGCATTTAAGCACCATTTGGGAGCCCCACCCCCCAAAAGAAATGCCATCCTAATACCTGCCTCAGAGTGGACAAACCTCGAACGCACGGTGCTGAGGTAGCCCGCCCGGACAGAAGAGACGAGATCCCGTTTCTGCAAAATATCCCCAGTCCCAGAGACACAGAAAGTGCAGGAGCGGTTGCCAGGGCGAACTGGCGTGGGGGGCTGGGGGTGATGGCTAGCCCACAGGCCAGGGGTGTTGAGTGAAACGTAGGCGTGCAGATACTCACACGCCTTGGTGCGGGGACCTAGACGGGGCACCGTCCTTCCTTTCTGTTCGGCTCCAGTTTTGACTGGGGGCTACACCTCGTGTTTACTCTGAGGCTGCGTCTGGCTCTGTGCTCAGGGGTCACTCATGGTGCTTGGAGGACTGCACGGAGCCGGGCATCGAACGTGTAAAGCACGTGCTCCCTGCGGAGCCTCGCTCCCACGCCACTGACCTTAGCCTGGGGGAACGAGGACGGGGCCGTGGCTCGGCACAGTGCACGTGGCATGGTGGTTCTGTCCGTGACCTCCGTGGCCAGCCACAGGCTCCTGACAATGTCGGCTCACTCTGTACTACTGCACTTGGGGCAAGGGGCCACACCCAGGGGTGCTCTTCGCTCGCAGGACCGCAGCTGGGTCTCCTGTAGGCAAAGGTGCCTCAGCCCTTCACATCACCATCATCATCATCATCATCATCATCATCCCGTTGGTCGTTGATTTTCTCGAGCAGGCTCAGTACCGTCTCCATTTGTCCTAGCCCTGAGATTTTAGAAACCTCTTTTTCCCAACGCCGCCACATGGAGGCTCTTTCAGGGTCAGGCGAATGAGACCCAGCATTGTTACTGGTTTTGGCATATGAATAGGCCACAGGGAGCTTGCCAGGCTCTCCCATGTGGGCGGGAAACTCTCCGTAGCTTGCCAGGTTCTCCAAAGGGGAGAATTGGGCTATAAGGTGTCGAGCGGCTGCAAAGTGCAAAGCGGCCGTGCTTCCGGAAGCTTGGTCTTATAGTCTCTGGGCGTTGGCCGTTTGTGGGATTGCACGGCGCCGGGGGCAGTTTCTGGGTGTGAGCGCCTAGCTACTGGAAAATGGGGGATCTGGGTGGAAGAGGCCCAGTCCCGATCCAAGCAGGCTTGGAGATCTCGGTCCCGGGTCCCACACACCTGGGTTCCTCTGCCGGTTCCTTCATGCATGTGGCTCGTCCGACCATGTGGAGCAGGGGCTTGAGCATGCCTGTGGCCGGGTTCCGGAGGTCCTCAGCCATGGGGGCTCTGCTCGGGACGGGGAGGGAAACTCAACCCACCCCCTCCAGGGGGCCCCGGTGAAGACAACCAGGCGTGGGGGCAAGAGACTCTGTGTCGCTCTTTCCCGTTAGCCCTTCACATGCTCCCTAAAATCTATTTCCAAACAACTTGGCTCTGCAGGCTGGGATTCGCAGATCGTAGCTGCAGCTGCTAGATGAAAGCCGGGCCCGGGGTCTGGTGAGGGGGAACTGGGTGGGCTCCGCTCTCTGAGGCTGACCACTGGGTTGGTCTCTGCTGCAGCTGCCCTGGCCACCCCGGGCTGTGGGACCAGCCCGGGGCGGAGCCCGCCTCTTGCCCGAGCTGCAGGGGAGGGAGGGAGGGGGGCAGGCAGGGGGCGGGCTGGCCTGAAGCACATCCCGCCAGTCTCTGCCGCGCCCAGCCATGTCCTACCTGGGCCTCCTGCTCCTGCTCTGGCTGCTGGCACCGCCGAGACCGTGCCTGGCCTCACGGGCCCCCCTGCACCCCCACGACGGCGAGGCCACTGTGGCTGACCTCGTCCTCTCGGCGCTGGAGAGGGCCACCGCCTTCCTGCGGAGACGGCTGCGGGAAGTCAACCTGGACGGCGTGCTGGGCTTCCGGGTGCTGGAAGGTGGGTGCCTGCCCCCTGGGGCCAGCCCCCCAGACCACCCTCAGCTGGCCGCCTCCTGCTGCCCACAGTGCCTGGGACTGGATGGAGGAGGCGCCGGGCACTGGCAGGGCGGGGGGGAGGGGGGTCCTGGGAGAGGAGGATCCGTGGCATGTGGCCCCCTCCCCGCGCCCCCAAGGCCTTGAGGGGAGGGCATGGCTGGTCAGACAAAACGTGGACCCTCCCGATCTGGTTCCAATCGCGCTCACCCACGCCCAGCCCCTGAGACCCCCCATGAAGAGCTGAGTGTTTGTTCAGCTTTGAGGGATATCAGATCCCTGTGAGAGCCTGGAGCCTGGCCAAGGCAAGCAGGAACACACACGCACACACACACACACACACACAGACTCGCACTCACACCATGTACACACACTCACACACACACAGACTCGCACTCACACCATATACACATACACTCACACACACACTCACCCTGTACACACACACACTTACCCACATACACACAGTCACACACACAGTTATACCCCACGCTTCCCCCATCACCCCTCCCCACAGATGGCAGAGTCCCAGCCAGAGGAGGGGTGCAGGGCACGCACCCTCACTGCCTCTGGACCCCCGTGTCCACCCCACATTCCTCTGCCCCCCAATCCTCATCCCGCCCCTGCAAGCCAGGATCAGACACAACAAGCCCCAAGTTGTGACTGCCTGCTGGAATTCCTCAACACACACACACACACACACACACACACACACGCAGAGATACACACACAGACACACAGACACAGATATACACACACACAATCCCACACACAGTTAGGGAACCCTCCCCAGGGTGGAAGGGGCAGGGTGGGCCTCACCCTGGCACTGCTCCGTGTCCCCCACCCCAGTGCAGCTCGGAGGCGTCCGTGAGCAGTGGGCCCGGGACCCGGGGATGCGGCCGCTGGGCCTGCGCGCGGAGAAGCTGGCGGAGGAGCTGGCGGGGCTGCTGCAGGGGGCCACGCGCTACCTGGAGCAGAGCGACGCCCAGTACCTGAGAGGTGGGCGCCCGGCCGCCTCCTGCAGGGGCACCTGAGAGGTGGGGGCTGCCCGGGCCTCCGCCCAGGCCACGCGAGGGACCGTTCCCTGCGGGGAGGGGCCTGTCTGAGGCAGGGGTGCCCACCCCGGAGAGGGCAGTGCTGGCGGCTCCCCTGGGCATTCTGGGTCTCCCCGTCCGGGTCTGCAGGGAGGGGGGTCCCGACGCCCTCCCCGCTCTCGCCCAAAGGCCCCGACTCCTTATGCCTCAGAACGTGGTCCCTAGAGATTAGAAATTGTACAGGGGGCCCCGTGCTTGGCCCCCGGGACCCTGGGGTGGTCCTGACGGCCCCAGCATCGAGCACCTCACAGGCTGGGAGCAGCACCTCTGGGACGGGCCCGGGCCCCTCCCCCAACTCCTGCGTGTCCAGGTTCACTGCGGAGCCCTGGGCGCACAGCCAGGGTGGCCGCAAGGGGGAACACCCGGGGGTGGGCCCTGGGGGCCACAGCAGCCCCCAGCCCGGGCCCCCTCTGTGCCAGAGTTCCGGCCCACCCTGCTGCCCGGGTTCTGGAGGCTGCCGCGCGTCTGGACGCTCACCAACGCCTCCCTGGCGTACCCCACGCTCGAGAAGCAGGACTCGTTCTCAGAGGAGCAGAGCGACGCGTGCCTGGCGCAGCTGCTGGGGACCGGGTACGCCCCGCCCAGAGCCTCTCTGCGCCCACTCGTCCCACAGCACCAGGCTCTGCGCCCGTCCCCACCGCGGGGGTCTCAAGCCCCCCCCTGCAGGGCCCCCGACGTGCAGCTCCGTGCTCAGCCCCCGTCTGCCGCACCAGGAGGGGCCCCCCAGCCCGAGAGGCCTCCAGCCCTGGGCCCCCAGCCCTCCAAGGCACCTCTCCCTCCCAGCCCTGAACTCTGGCCCTGGGGGTCCCCTCCTGCCCACCTCGGTGATGGCAATATCCAAACTTCCTCTGGAATGTTCCCTGCCTGACCAAAAAGAACTCGCCGGCCACCCCTGGGCGGGAGGCAGGGCCCGAGCGTGTCCGCCTGACTCAGTTTCCTGTCTCTGTGCATCCGTCACAGAGGGGCGGGCGTGAGACCCCAGAGCTGTCCGGGGTTCCCATGGGGGCTGCAGACCCTGGCACCACCCACCCACCCCCGGGCCCCTTCCCGTGCGCAGGCACCTGTGCTCACCTGGCGGGTGCCCGGCCAGGGGCCTGGAGCCACTATCGGGGGGTGGGGGCGGGGGCGTCCGGAGCTCAGGGCGCCTGTCCGCAGGGTGGACAGCAGCCAGCCCTGCGCGCTCTCGGACGCCTGCGCCTCACTCATGACCAGGCCCGGCTGCACGGGCTACGCCCTGTCCCACCAGCTGCTCTTCTTCCTCATGGCCAGGATGGTGAGTGGCGGACCCGGGCCACGGGGCTGGGGGCGGCAGGGGACTCGCTCTCCTCGTCCACGAGAAACCCGAAGCACGCTGAGGGGGGGAGGGGGCTTGGCTCTGTGCTCAGTGCTCGCTCCTAGTTCTGTGCTCAGTCATCCCCAGCTCTGTGCTCAGGGCTCGCTCCCGGCTCTGTGCCAGGGCTTGCTCCTGGCTCTGTGCTCAGGGGTGATCCCTGGCCGTGCCGGAGGGAGGGGGACATTGGCGGCGAGCTCTGAGCAGGAGCGCACCGCCTCCCCTACCATCCTCCTGTCTTCTCCTGTTGCTACTGCTGTTGGGTTTTGTTGGGGAGAGGGTGGGGCTGCTCCCCGCGGGCACCGTCCCGGGACAGACCGGGACCCTGGCATACACAGCCGAGACCCAGCCCCTCCCACTCTGCCCTGCCCTCCCTCATTTCCGATGCCACATTTCTTATTTCTTTGCAAGCCATCAGACCCGAGTTTTCGCGAATGCAAGATCAAGCGGGTTGATCTGACTAATCAAATTAATCAGCTCGACGAGTGGACAGTGACCCTGACACTCTTCCTGCCGCGTGTCCAGTCCACAGGGGCCGGTGGGCAGCCCCAGAGCTGGCACTCGGGGGTGGGTGAGCCACCGAGCGCATCTGACTGCTGCACAGCGCCCCCTGGTGTCCAGAGGCCCTGCTCGCTCCCACCTGTCCAAGCGCACCCTGGGTCGGCTCAGCTGGACCACGCAGCTGAGACGCGAGCTGGGCAGGCTCAGCGGCTGGGCGGGATGCAGGAGAGAGGCAGGGATCAGCCTTAAAGGCGGTGGCACTTGCCGCCCGCCGAGAAGTCCGTGCGGGGGGCTGCGCCCGACCCCCATCCCCGTGCCCTGGTCTTTGCAGATGGGCTGCACCGCTGGGCTGTTCGGCCAGAGCCAGCACTACATGAACCGCTTCTGCGCCAACATGCTGCTTATCAACCGCAGGGTGGAGGCGGGGGGGTACCCCCCCATCGCCCGGGACATCTTCTGCGAGAACAGTGAGCTGACCTCTCCGGGCTGGAGCAGCGGGGTGGGCACACGCAGCCGGGCTGCCGGGCGTCGCAGATGAAGCCCCGTGGTGCCCAGTGAGGCCCAGACGTGGGGCCCATCACGAACGCACCGTTCGCAAGGGTCCACCCCGGCACTGCCCGGGCGACACTGACGTGGGGTTGGGGGAGACGGGGGCGTTCTCAGTCCTTGTTTGCTCAAACTTCAAAGTTCACCGGGTGCCCGCGACACTCCATGTCCCGCCAGTCACTGCTTCCCGCCCCCAGAGGCAACCACTGCGCCCCGGCTGCAGGTGACAAACCGCCCACAGGCCTGAGACAAGGGGACGGGGTTCCGGTGGCCCTGCCGGGCCTGGGTGCTCTGATCCCCCATCCTGACTCTTGTCCGGACGCTTTAGCTCAGGGGAGGCTCCAGAGAGCCTGCCTCGGGGGACACGCCTGCAGGCCCCCGCCTTGGGGGACACGCCTGAGGCACCTGCCTGAGGCCCCCGCCTTGGGGGACACGCCTGAGGCACCTGCCTGAGGCCCCCGCCTCGGGGGACACGCCTGAGGCCCCCACCTTGGGGGACACGCCTGAGGCCCCCACCTTGGGGGACACGCCTGAGGTCCCCGCCTTGGGGGACACGCCTGAGGCCCCCACCTTGGGGGACACGCCTGAGGCCCCTGCCCCACCCCTGCTCTGTTTGCAGTCATGTTCTGCGGAATCAGTGGCTTCCTGGACTTCTACCGGCCCGGGTGGCTCGAGACCATCCTCAGCTGGCAGCAGGCCCCGGAAGGCTGCTTCGGGAGGGCGGGTGAGCTGCCTCCGCCCTGGCGAACAGTGGAGGGTGCGGCCAGGACACCGCGGGCAACAGGGAGCACTGCAGACTCCACGCACAGGAGCACGCGGGCACAGCAGCACACGGCACACACAGACACAGCACACGGCACACACACACAGCACACGGCACACACACACAGCACATGGCACACACAGACACACAGACACAGCACACGGCACACACAGACACACAGCACACAGACACACAGCACACGGCACACACAGACACACAGCACACGGGCACACACAGACACAGCACACGGCACACACAGATGCACAGACACAGACACACAGCACATGGCACACACAGACACAGACACACACAGACACACAGCACACGGGCACACAGACACATAGCACATGGACACTCAGACACACAGCACACGGGCACACAGACACATAGCACAGGTGCACACACAGCACACACAGGCACACACAGCACACGTACACAGGCCGTGATGGGCTCGCAGACTCTCCGGGGCGGGGGGCAGTTGGGAACCCACGGCCCCTTCCGGCACAGGGAAGCTGGGGCGGGGGATGCTGCCCCCTGCGCGGGGCCCCCACATCTCAGCCTGGGTGGGACGAGCTTAGCTGCCGCCTCCCTGAGCGGGCGCAGCCGGGGCAGCCCTGGCCAGGGTCGCTGCAGGAGCCTGTGCGTCCTGCAGGGCCAGAAGTTCCAGATCGATGTTTGCTTCCCAGAGGGGCGGGCCAGGGCGCGGGGCACAGCAGGGGCGGGCGCCCGAGAGGCCCCTCGGTCCCCCCGTGGCACCTAAACAAACAGAGCAGAGGAGCGTGTTGGGGCGGAGAGGCCGCGGGGGGGCACTGGCCTGGCTTGGTCCCCGCACTCCACAGGGTCCCCCAGCACAGCCGGGAGGGGCCCTGCGCACTGCTGGGCGTGGCCCTCCAAAGACACAGAGGAGAGTGAAGAATGCAGGTTCCCAGCGGAGGGGGCTGAGGGAACTGTGTTTGGGGGGCTCCTAGCGGAGGCCCAGGCCCGCCCGTGGTTCTCGGCCGGTCAGGAGCAAGTTCAGTGCCCTGGGCGCGAGGATGCTGGGGACCCCTGAGCACCCTGCAGTGCTCGGGGGCCCGGGGGCGCCCACAGCGCTGTCTCCCCAGGGCGGGGCGGGGGGTGAGTCCCGTGTTCCCTCTCCCCGCAGGGGAAGGGGCGGCCGCGTCCCCGCACAGCCCGGCCGGGCGCCACTCTCTGAGGCGCGTGAAGCGGAGAGACAAACAATTCACAGGTGACGAAACGCCCCAGGTGCCCCGGGCGTGAGCCAGACCTCGCAGAGGCGCTGGCGGGTGGGCCGGGCGGGTGGGGGTGCTGGGACCCCCCCAGCTACAAGGCCTGTGAGTTTCCGGGAATCACAGCCCCGGCCCAGGGATAATCAGGAGACTGGAGCCACCTGGGGGCAGGAGGGAAGGGGGGAACCCGGCTCACAGGGGCAGCGGGCGGTCAGGGGAGCTGGGTGAGGGGGCTTGGAAATGGCCCGGAAGTGGACACTTGGCTCTGACGCCCCGAGCAGCGCAGTGTTGCAGCCGTCCAGGGTCCAACCTGGACCCCGCCCCCCGGTGGGAGTGGCTGCCCCACTCCCGGCCTCAGTTTCTCCATCTGTAAAGTGGACCTAAACCGAGTGTCAGATCCCAGAGCCCCTCGAGGGGGCGACGGCCCCAGGCAGGCCGAGAGGGGGGCCCTGCGGGTTGAGAGGTGAGCGCAGCATGGCCACCCGGCCTCAGCCTCCCTGCCTGCAGGACAGGGGCACCCACCAGGCACTGTCCCCGAGGGCCCAGGGTGGGGTGTGGCCCCTCCGCGGGACCAGCCCGGCAGCCCCGCTCTCTCCCCAGATGGCTGCTCCTCCCACAACACGGCCGTGGCCGTCTCGGCCCTGGGCGGCTTCCTCTACGTCCTGGCGGCGCGTCCCCCTGCTCCCGGCCGCTGAGAGTCGGGCTCGGGGGCCCTGGGGCCCTGTCTCGAGCTGGACTCCCCCCGCCCCGGGAAGGAGACGTCTCCCCTCACCCCCTGGGTAGGGGGAACCGGCAGAGCCCGGTGGGAGCGGGAATAAACTGATGTCGGGCATGGCCGCCAGCTGGTGTCTGGGTCTGTGGGCATCGGGGCCTGGCGGTGTCAGACGTCACCAGCCCCAGGCACCTTCAGCCTCTTCCCGCCTCCTGACAGCACGTCCAGAGTTAACGCTGAGCCCAGGGGACGCTGCATCCTTCACGGGCGGGGGGGGGGGGCTCAGAGCAGCGGCTCAGCCCCAGCCCTGGGCAGGGCTGCCTGGACACAGCAGCACCAGGGATGGGCCTGGGACACCCCCGCCTGGCCCAGCAGCGCCTTCCCGGGTGTGTGCGACCCCCGCAGCCGACTGCCAAGTCTCCTTCCCTCACTGGTCCTGAGCCCGGGATGCCCGAGGGCTCGAGGGGACTCCAGCGCCCCCCAGGGGCCCAGAGATGGCCTGAAGGACAGGGGTGCACAGGGGAGCCCAGGTTTGACCCCAGCCCCGCACGGGAATGACCTGAAGACCAACCTCACAAACGTCCTGAACATGGGGCTAGAGCAATAGCACAGTGGGGAGGGTGTTCGCCTTGCATGCGGCCAACCCAGGTTCGATCCCCAACATCCCATAGGGTCCCCCTAGCACCGCCAGGAGTGATTCCTGAGTGCAGAGTCAGGAGGAATCCCTAAGATTTGCTGGGTGTGGAAAGCAAAAAAAAAAAAAAAGCAAAAAAAAAAAAAAAGCCCTCGAAGGGATCCAGGAGCTGCCTGCGGGGCGGGAGGGGGGTCACTGGGAAGGGAAAAGTGTCTCTGACTCCCGTCCCTGGGCTCGGAGCCTTCTAAGTCACTTAAGCCACTCATCTTGCTCCCCTTCAAAGGTGAAACTAGATCCGGACATCCTTGTGTGTTCAAACACTCTCCGTGCCTGTGGCCCAGTAATGGCTGGGGGGGTTTCAGGCTGACCCGAGGGGCCTCCGTTCCATCCACACACACAGGTCGAACCCTCTCCTGGGCGTCAGGCCGTGGCGGATGGAGGTGCCGAGCCACCCAGGGACCCACTGTAGCAGCGTGATTTGCTTCCGAGGGGACCCCAGCAGCCACCTGGCACTCTGGATACCCCAAGGATTTCTTCCATGTCCCCAAGAGAGCAAACGCTGACTGCGATGGGCACACAAGCCCCAAAGAAGCCACATCCACTCCGGGGGGATTAAGGGGGATAATGCCTCCCCACCCCGCCGCCTTCCCTGACTCTGGGCGGATCCGCGCAGCCTGAGAGCTGAGAGTGTTTAAATCCGGGAGGGAGGGACTCCAGGGAAACCTGAGCTTTAAGTCACTTCCAAAATAGGAAAAAGAAAGTTCCTGGATGTGGTTAGGGGGGCAGGGCAGGGGGCACTTAAAGCACTTGCCTGGCACGGTTAGCCCAGGGCTGCCTCTATTCCTGGCACCGTAAAAGAAAAATCCACCTTCCCTCCGTCCGTCAACACCCGGGCCGGGTCGGTGCAGGAAACACGCTTTTGCTCCGTCCCACGGCCTGTGGCTGTGAACACTGCGGGGAAACTGCAGGAGAAAGCTCCGTGGGCAGAGCCGCCGCCCCGGGAAACAGGCTGAGGGTCGAGCACTGCCCAGCGGGGGGCGCAGGAGGCCTTGGTCTGTCCCTCTGCCTGGCTCCTCGCCCCCACCCCCGCCCGGGCCGCCTCTGCCCTGCCCCACACGATCCAGAGAAGGGTTCCTGGTTCCCGGACCTCGTCTAACCTCACTGCACAACTTCCCCGCGTGCGCCCAAATGTGGCTCTCCCAGCGGGTTTCAAACGGAGCAGCCAAGCACCACAGCCTCCCCGTCCCGGGGCTGCAATCCAGACCGGCCTGTTGGGGCTCTGGGGCACCCCCCTCTCCTCCCAGCTAACCCCCCCTCAGACTCCTCTTGGCACCAGCACCCGAGTGGGGGGCGTGGGGGAGGCGTTCCCTCAGCTGTTCCCAGCTCCCGCCCCTCCCCCCCGCGGTTCAGACAGCTCCCCTCCGCCTCCATTCTCAGTCCTGCCGTGTCCCGCTGTCCCCGCTGCAACAGTCTCCTGTGACCGCCGTCACAGACCGGAGCTTCCCAGGCCCAGCGCTGCCCCGCGCACGCAGGAGACCCGGGTTCCATGCCCAGCACCACTGGGCTCCCCAAGCACTGACCAGACTGACCCTCGGGGAGTAGCCCCCGCACACCTGCAGGGCGGCTGACAAACAACCGCAGCTTCTGGCCAGGGCTGCCGGGCCCTGGCCCCTGCACCCGCGCCCACCGCTGACAGGCCCAGCCCCGGCCTGGCCGCCTCAGGCCCCAGGACGCTCTCCCACAGCCGAAGAGGGAGAGTCGGCGCCATCCTGCTGAAAATGGCGCAGTGACCAGAGCAGCAGGAGGGTCAGTACCTCTGTCCCGCCTGCAGTGGCCGTGATCAGAGCCGCAGAAAGGCTCTGGGACTATTCCAGGTCGGGGCCCAGAGAAATGGAACGCAAGTGGCACCGCTGAATGACACTCACAGGTGGGGAAAAGCTCCAATACAGGGGCTGGAGCGATAGCACAGTGGGGAGGGCGTTTGCCTTGCACGCGGCCGACCCGGGTTCGAATCCCAGCATCCCATAGGGTCCCCTGAGCACCGCCAGGAGTAGTTCCTGAGTGCAGAGCCAGGAGGAACCCCTGTGCATCGCTGGGTGTGACTCAAAAAGCAAAAAAAATAAAATAAAATAGAAAGAAAGAAAAGCTCCAATACTGATGAGAGCGCGGGCGGGAGGCGCCTGCTCTGCCACAGGCGCGACCAGGCTCTGCGGATCCCTGGAACCAGACGTGGGCCCAGGGCCACCACCAGGGGCAAGTCTTGAGTAAGGAGCCAGAAACAGCCCCTGGGCACCAGAGGAGCCATTACAGGCAAACCATGGGCGAGGCTGGAATGGTCCCGTGGATCAGAGCGCCGGCCCAGCGCCTGGGTTGGGTGGGAAAATGTCCTCATTCGGGGACGCATAGCTGGGACATGAGGGAGCATGAGGTCTGCAAGGGATGGCAAGCAGTGAAGGAAAAACTGTGTACTGGGGGTTGGGGAAATAGTACAGTGGGTAGGACCCTTGCTTTGCACGGCGGGCCTAGGTTCGATCCCTGGCACCCTTTATGGTCCCCTGAATCCCTTCAGGAATGATTCCTGAGCACAGAGCCTCGAGTAAACCCTGAGCACTACCAGGTGTTTCCTCCCACCCCCCCCCAAAAAAAAAGAAAAGGAAAGAACAATGTATATGCGTAGGGGAGCAGAGAGATAGTACAGCGGGTGGGGCATTTGCATCGCATCTGACCGACCCGGATTTGATCCACAGAATCCCATAGGGTCCCCTGAGCACCGCCAGGAGCTACCCCTGAGCATCGCCAGGTGTGGCCAAAAAAAGGGAAAATGTAAATGCATAAACTTCACCCGGCAAAGTAAGTTTTAACGGGAAGAAATAAATGAAAATATGTGGAAGTTGGGGGCCGAAGCGATAGCGCGGCGGGGAGGGGGCGTCTGCCTTGCACGCGGCCGACCCGGGTTCGATTCCCAGCATCCCCGAGGCTCCCCGAGCACCGCCAGGAGTAATTCCTAGCGCAGAGCCAGGAGTAACCCCTGTGCATCGCCGCGGGTGACCCAAAAAGCCAAAAGAAAAAGAAACCACGTGGCAGCCCCTCCCCGTCGTCTCGCCACGCTGAGTGTCTGCAGCCAAATCCACGGGAACCTGAGGTGTCGCCGCCAGGCTCCTCCCCCAAACGCGACCCCGCAGCAACCCGCGGTACCTGGCGCCCGGTAGCGGCGCCGAGCGGCGAGCCGGGCCTGCGGCCTGGGTCACGTGGGGCGAGCGCACGTGACCGGACATCCGCGTCCAACATGGCGGCCTCCATGGCCCGCAGGCTTCTCTTGCTCCTCGCGCTGCTCAGCCTCCTCGGCGAGGCGTCCGCGGACGTGGGCGCGGGGTGAGTGCGGCCCCCCGGGGCGTGGGCAGTGCCCCCCGCCCGGGGAGCCGCCCCCCGGCTCACGCCCGCCCGCTCCCCGCAGGGCCTCCCTGGAGGACGACGTGCTGCTGCCCTACCCCCGCGGGCGCGCGCGCCTCGCCCGGGACTGCGCCCGGGTGCGCGCTGGCCGGCGCGAGCACGAGAGCTGGCCGGCGACCCCCGGCGCCCGCGACCCGGATGTGCACACCTTCGTGTCGCACTTCGGGGACCGCGCCGTGGCCGGCCACCTGACGCGGGTCGCCGACCCCCTGCGCACCTTCTCGGTGCTGGAGCCCGGCGGGCCCGGCGGCTGCGCCACTAGGCGCCGCGCCACCGTGGAGGACACGGCGCGGCCGGCGGGCTGCCTCGTCGCCCAGAACGGCGGCTTCTTCGGCACGGAAACGAACGAGTGCCTGGGCAACGTGGTGAGCGACGGGCGGAGGGTGAGCAGCGCCGGGGGGCTGCAGAACGCGCAGTTCGGGATCCGCCGCGACGGGACCCTGGTGACCGGGTGAGAGGAGGCGGGGCGCCCGGGCACGGTCGAGGGTCGGAGATCTGGGTTCCAGCCGGGCCGCGGCGTGCAAGCCCAGCGTCCCTCCCCGCAGCGCAGGTGGGGAGCGTCCTGCCTTCCTTGCCTCGCTCGTTTGCCTCGTGGCGTTTCTCTCGCCCCGTGCCAGGCGGGAGGCCGCGCGCCGGAAACGCAATAGTGGACCTGAACGTGCAGGTTTTGCCTTCCCCCATCGCTCGGGAAAATAACCAGGGCCCAGGGAGATCGCTGAGAGGCGCGCGGCCCGGGAGGCGTCGGGGGCAGGAGGCAGGGCCGTCCGGAGAGCCGAGATACTGGCGGGGCCGGGCAGAGCGGAGGACGGGAAGGAGTGGCCGGCTGGATGCTGCGAGGGGCCCGGAGGGAGCGGACTCAGCAAGACAGAAATGCCTTTGCTCCCGCTGGCCCGGCCTGGAGAGCAGGCGGGGGGCCAGAGCAGAAGCAAAGATTCAGACTTTCGGGCCTGGCCCCTGGGACAGCGCCCAGAGCGGGAGCTATTGGGGGCTTTGGGTTTGTTCAGTTTTGGGCCACAGCCGGCCGCACTTCGGGTTCCTCCTGGCTCTGCTCAGGGATCACAGCCTGAGGAGCTCATGTGCTGAACGGGGGGGCCCAGGTTTAATCCTGAGCAACCCGGGGGTCCCCTGAGCACCAGCAGGAGTGTACCCCCGTCCCAGGCATGGCTCTGCTGCATTCCAGGCGTCGCCCCTAGGTACTGCAGAGAACAAGAGTGTTTAAGGCTGGGCAGATGGTACAGCCGCTCAGGCACTGCTGCGGGCTCAGTCCCCAACACCACACAATCCCCCTCACCCAGAACCTCCTGGAGTGACCTGAGCACAGAGTTGGGGGCAGCCCCCCACACACACACTGCCATGTGTGGCCCAAACACCACGACAAATGACGTTCTTTAGGAGGAGTTTCAGCACAGGGAGGGTGCGAGGTGGCTTGGGGACGGCTGTCAGTTAGGTGAGGTGTGGGCGGGCACCCCAGCCATGGACAGCGGGCAGAGGCAGGGAGGGCAGAGCCCCGCTGCCCACAGCCTTCCCTGCAGCTGAGTGAGCCTCGCCCCCGCCGTGCCAGGTACCTGTCCGAGGAGGAGGTGCTGGACACGGAGAACCCTTTTGTGCAGCTGGTGAGTGGGGTCGTGTGGCTGATTCGCAACGGAAGCGTCTACATCAACGAGAGCCAAGCCACCGAGTGCGAAGAGACGCAGGAGACAGGTGTGTGTGCATGTGTGCATGTGCATGCATGCGTGTGTGTGTGTGTGTGTGTGTGTGTGTCCGTTAGTACAGCCCGAGACCAGGACCAGCGGGGCTGGATGGAGGAATCAAACCTTCCCACAGATGGCACCATGGGAACGGGGAAGGGCACGTGCCTCGTGTGTGGCTGGCCCCGGTCTCGCTACCCAGCCTCCACGACGCCCGGCGCCTCCCCCGCCTCACCCCTGCTGCTCCCCTCAGGCTCCTTCAGCAAATTCGTGAACGTGATCTCGGCGCGGACAGCCGTGGGCCACGACAGGGAGGGGCGGCTGGTGCTGTTCCACGCCGACGGGCAGACGGAGCAGCGGGGGTGAGTGTCCAACCCTGGGAGCCGCCTTCTCTGAGGACGCCCACACCCACCCGGGGCTCACTTTGTCCCCGGGAGAGGGTCCCTCGGGTCTGTCCCGCTCACTCGCTCTCAGACTCCCCAGCTTCCGCCCCCTCTGTCCGGAGCCCCGGTGGGAGTGAGAATTAGGGGGAGAAGCCTCCCTAGTTCCTGCCCCAGCCCCGCCGTCTGCGGGCTGTGTGGCCGCGGGCAAGACCCTGAGCCTCTCTGGGCCGTCCCTTCTGTCTCAGCAGCCGGTGCCGGTCTGAGTCACTGCCCCACAGTGGGCGCAAACAGCACCCACCGGGTCAGTCTGATTCGCGGGGCCAAGACCGGCAGGGCTGCGGGGGTCCTCGCTGCTGTGGGCTGTCCGTGGGCGCTGCCCCGCGCTCCTCTCCCTGCGCACCCGGCCTGTCTGCAGCCCTCGAGGATGCGTCCCCAGCCAGAGGGGACGCTGTGCTGTCACGGCCGAGAGACCGGCTCCCGGTGTGGCGTGCGGGTGCCTGGCCGCCCCGTGTGGCCGGGCGCTGAGGTTCTGTTCGCCACAGCATTAACCTGTGGGAGATGGCCGACTTCCTGCTCAGACAGGACGTGGTCAACGCCATCAACCTGGACGGAGGCGGCTCCGCCACCTTCGTGGCCAACGGCAGCCTGGCCAGTTACCCGTCAGACCACTGGTGAGCGCCCACGGATGGGCAGGGGGTTAAGTCCAGGCGTGTTCCTCCTGGGCTCCCATTCCAGTGCTCAGGGTTCCAGAGCCACAGTCTCTGCTGCCCCTAGGCAGGGGGTGGAGTGGGGCACCAGCCCTCCCCTCCTGTGGGCGGGGCTGGGGAGGGCCCCCGCGGGGACAGCCCTGTGGGGGTGGGGGGCAGCAGTGACCCCTCCTCTCCATCGGTCCCCCCGCCCCCTCCCCGCAGCCAGACCAACAGCATGTGGCGCTGTGCGCGGCGCGTGGCCACAGTCGTGTGCGTGCACGCGCCCCGCTGCCAGCCCCCCGACTGCAATGGCCACGGGACCTGCGTGTCCGGGCGCTGCCAGTGCACAGGGCGCTTCTGGCGGGGTGACGCCTGCGACCAGCTGGACTGTGGCCCTGCCAACTGCAGCGGGCACGGACTCTGCACCGAGAGTGAGTGGGGGCGCCCGGGAGGCGGGCCCCCCCCCCCCCGCGGGCACCCACCCCCGCCCTCCCGGCCCTCACCTGACTGCGTCCTGCTTGTCTTGGCAGCCGGCTGCCACTGCGACGCGGGGTGGACAGGGCCCAGCTGCGATGAAGGTGAGAGCCATGCAGATGGTGGGGGGACAGGGAGGGAGCACGCGTAGGGGAGCACTGGGAGGAGGGGAGCATTGGGAGGAAGGGGAGCTCAGGGAGGAGGGAAACAGGGGAGCAGGGGGAGGAGGGGAGCATGGGGAGGAGGGAGCTCGAAGAGGAGGGGAGCAGGGGGATGGGGAGCTCGGGGAGGAGGGAAGCTCGGGGAGGGGAGCGGGGGGATGGGGAGCTCAGGGAAGAGGGAGCTCGGGGAGGGGACAGGGGATGGGGAGCACGGGGCGGAGGGGTGGCGGTGGGGGAGTGTGACCTGCTCTGTGCTGAGCCCCACCCAGCCTCCTCAGCTGTCCAGGGAGCCGGCCCAGTGTGGGGCGCCCGGGACGGGGGCAGAGCCGAGCGTGCAGGGTCCCTCCCCCCGGCTCCGCAGGGGCGGGCGGACTCTGCCCACCCGGCCTGTGCCAGAGCGGAGCGGCCTGGGGCCCGTCCAGGGCACCTGCTCCTGCCCCGGGGCTTCCCCGAGACACCAGTGCGCCGGGGGGAGGGGTGCGTGAGTTGGGTGGTCCCTGGAGAGGGGTGGCCGGGACCCCGGCAGCCCCTGAGTGCGAGCCCAGTGCCCTGCGACCCCCGTCTCTTACAGCAGAGGAGTGCCTGCAGCTCCCCGAGGGCGCCCCCCGGACCGCAGCCCCCCCGCTGCTCACAGGGTAGGTGCCCCGCGCGGGCAGGAGCACCCACGGCCCGGGACACCGGGAGGGCAGTCCCCCGACGCCAGGTGGGGCCGAGCACTCGCCCTGCAGGCTGAGTCGGGTCTCCCCTGCCGCAGGAACGCCTGGCTGGGCCTCACCCTGGCCCTGGGCTTCCTCCTGCTGGTCAGCATGGCGGCCAACGTGGCCCTGGTGCTGGGCCCCAGAGCGCAGCGCAGCCGGCACCTGGACGGCGCCTACTTCTACCACCCGCTGCGGGAGGTGAACGGGGACCTGCCGGCTGCAGACAAGGAGCCGCCCGGGGACGCCCGGAACCTGTGCCGGGACTGACCGCCCGCCCGCTGCCTGCCCCCGCGGCCTTGGGAGGCTGGTCCCCGCGCTGGCCTGCTTCCGCAGGGCCACGACCCTCCGGTGCCCCCGCGGCCAGGGCCCAGCCAGCACGTGGGCCTCACCGGGCCGCCACCGCTCTACAGCGCCCCCTGGAGGAGATAGGTTTTTCCTGCAGGTTTGCTCTGCAGCGCCCCTGGAGGAGACTGTTCCTTCCTGTTGCCCTGGCTCTGCGGCGCCCCCTGGAGGAGATTGTTACTTCCTGCTGCCCTGGCTCGGCGGCGCCCCCTGGAGGAGATTGTTCCTTCCTGATGCCCTGGCTCTGCGGCGCCCCCTGGAGGAGATTGTTACTTCCTGCTGCCCTGGCTCTGCGGCGCCCCCTGGAGGAGATTGTTACTTCCTGCTGCCCTGGCTCTGCGGCGCCCCCTGGAGGAAATTGTTCCTTCCTGCTGCCCTGGCTCTGCGGCGCCCCCTGGAGGAGATTGTTCCTTCCTGCTGCCCTGGCTCTGCGGCGCCCCCTGGAGGAGATTGTTCCTTCCTGCTGCTCTGGCTCTGCAGCGCCCCCTGGAGGACATTGTTCCTTCCTGCTGCCCTGGCTCTGCAGCGCCCCTGGAGGACAGTGTTCCTTCCTGCTGCCCTGGCTCTGCAGCGCCCCCTGGAGGAGACCATACCTCCCTGCAGGCCTGCTCTGCAGCGCCCCCTGGAGGAGTCTGTTGCTTCCTGTCATCCCCACTCTGCAGCACCCCCCAGAGGACACTGTCCTTACTAACGCCTCCTGGAAGCAACCATCCTTTCCTGCTGCCCCCATGCTGCAGCCCCCTGGAGGAGACTGCCCCTTCCTGCAGGGCCCTCTGCCAATGACGACCGGAACTTGCTACAATGGGGTCAAGTGTTGGGGTGGAAGAGACTCAGGACCTCACTGCCATCCACCCCCCAGACCTCACTGCCAACTTCCGGGAACACAAGTGCCAAACTTGCCAGCTTACGTCCGTTTCCCGTCTCAGGCCACTCCCCAGCAGGGGAGAGTCCTGCCCTGCACCCCCGGGGAGGGGGGCGTGTAGGCTGGAGTAATAAAAGGGCGTACTGAGGGGACCGGAGCCTGGATTCTGAATCACGACGCCAGGAGGCCCGAGGGGGGGGCTGTGACGGACAGGTCCCCATGAGCATGCCATGGGGGCGGGGAGTGGCTCCGAGCAGAGGCCGTGTCGGGACAGGTGGTGGTGTGTGCCGGGGAGCTTGGCCTGGGCAGCGGGCACCCCACACACGTCCCCATTCCTGCATCTGGTTCCGGAGCCCGGCTGAGCCTGGTTCAGGTGCTAGAACCCAGGGCCAGGACACGGGGCACCCCCACAGCTCACCCACCCTGTTCGGAGGTGCTGGAAGCAACGTTGGAATGAAGCATGTGAGGAGGGAGAGCTTGTGTCTCCGCCCCCCACAAAGGCCCAGAGGCAGCTGCCCCCCAGGGACCCCGCAGTGGCTGCCTGTCCTCAGGGAGGCGGCTGTGCCCAGGCTGACGTCAGCAGCCACCCGCAGCTCCAGGGAACTCCTGACCCCCGCCCGGCAGCCCCCGAGGGGACGCGCTGTGTGCCAGAGAGAGGTGGGGGCCGGGCAGGGGGGCCACACAGGAACGGCCCCTCCTCCGTGCCCTGCTCTGAAAAGGCCGCCGGGGCGCCGAGCTGTGCGGCTCTTCCCGCAGCCTCCTCCCTCCTCTGCCTCCCAGTTAGCTTCTCTACTTTCTGAGACAGTAACCAGGGCCTGCAGGAGCCCCTCAGCCCCTGGACAGGGCCCCACCCGCCTCGCCCCACCTGGACACCCTCCTGCCCTCGGGTTGCCTTTGTCTGTAGGTTTTTTGTCTTTTGGTTTTCAGGCCGTTACCGTGGGGCCGCGTGTGGCTCTGGGTACTGGAGCCAGGTCGGCCCGAGCAGGGCAGTTCTTTTTTTTTTTTCTCCTTCTTTTTGGTCAGACCCGGCGATGCTCAGGGGTTACTCCTGGTTCATGCACTCAGGAATTACTCCTGATGGTGCTCGGGGAACCATATGGGAAGCTGGGAATCGAACCCTAGTTGGCCTCGTGCAAGGCAAACGCCCTCCCCGCTGTGCTATGGCTCCAGCCCCGCAGGGCAGTTCTTAACCCTGTGCTGTCTCCAGCCCCCGCACCAACGTTCTTCTGTTTGTTTTTGTTTTGGGGTCACAGCCGGCAGTTGCTCAGGAGTCAACCCTGGTGGCTCGGGGGCCGTCTGGGATGCGGGGATTGAACCCGGGTGGGCCACATGCAGAGCAGGCGCCCTCCCTGCTGTGCTGTCGCTCCAGCCCCCCCCCCCCATCGGGACTCTTGAGCTGGCTTTGCTGTGGGTCCCCGAGCTCCAGCCCCGGAAACACGTCTGTGGTTCTAAGGTGCCAAACTGGGGTCACTGGTGAGCGCAGCGCAGGGCTCCTGGCACAGACCCAACTCGGGGCCTAGATGCTGCGGGGCCTCTGCTCGTGCCCCCAAGCAACGGGCACAAAGTTCTAGAGAGAAATCGTGCCTTGGGAAGACTCTTGAGCCTTCTAAGCAGCAGCTGACAAGTCCCCCCCCCCCGCGCCCCCCAAGGCCCAGGGAGCCACCTGGGTCTTAGAAGCCGGCGACAGAGACGCTTCCAAATCAGAGGTTTAATGCTTCTGTCTGAAGGGGCAGGACAAGAAAGCGCGCACTGCAAACCAAGGGGAGGCGGGGACGCCCCGCACCCTCCTGCCCACCCCCGGAGCTGACGGCCGAGGGGCCGGCTCTCCCGGCGACACGTCCCTCTGTCCTCTGCCCAAGGAGGCGGCAGCGTCTGCAAGGCTGCGTCTACGCGCCCCTCAGCTCTGAGGGTAGCAGGGCCAATGCCATCATTCTTTGGGTGCACAGGGGGGTCACCCCCAGTGGGGTTCAGAGGTTGAGCCCAGAGCTCCCGCGTGCAAAGTCGTGTTCGGCCCCGCACCCCACTTCCGCCCTCAGAAGGAGGAGCTGTGGCGGCTCGCAGGAGACCACCCCCCCAAACACACTCAGCTTCCCTACGAGGCGCTGCGCCAAGCCCTTTACGGCCCAGTGGATGAGGTAGGCACTGTCTCCCCGCCTGGCAGATGGGGAAACTGAGGCACAGAGGTGCAGTCACCTGCTGGAGGGCCCACAGCCAGTGAAAGGAAAGGCTTGGTTTGGAAACCACCTGCCCCCCCTAAAATGGAAAGCCCTGGTGCTCCTACCACAGTGCTCTCTGCCCCGGCCGAGACAGAGAAAGGAATAAGAGAGGGCTGGCTGGGCAGCTCTCCCTGGGCGCAGGGTGCAGTCGGAGCTCCCCAGGGGAAGGACCATGGAAGGTTCTAGACTTCCTGGGTCGCTAACTGCTGACTGGGAGTGTCCCAGGGGCGTGGCGGGAGCTCGGAGAGAGGTTCTCTTCTGCAGCTGCACTGAGGGGTGAGGGAAGGGGGGGTTCTGAGGAAAACGGGGTCCCCTGCGTGGCAAAGGCACCTGAGAAGGGGCCACCCAAGGGCCAGCCGCGCCCGCGGCACCCGCAGCCCCCAGACTCGGAGGCGGCCTGTCCCCCGCCTGACGCGGCTCTGTCCTGGCAGCGGCGTCATCGCACCGCGGAGCCCGCGTGGTCCCAGGCTTGCTGCGGGCTGCTCCGGCCGCCGGGGGCTCCGCCCCTACCTGGAGGCCAGGGAGCTGCTGTGCGACTGGCCCGAGGAGGACGAGGAGGTGGCGGCGCTGAGCTGGGAGAAGCCGCTGGTGCACGACTCCAGGCTGGACATGGAGCCCCTGGGAGGAAGTGCCCGCGTCAGCCCCGCGGCGCCCGGAGAGCTGCAGGCGCCGCAAATGAGGCCCCGGGGCTGCCTCCCGGCGGGGCCGCCTGGAGCACTGAGGGCTCGCGCCGAGGGAAAGGCCGCGCGCGGGCCCCGCGGACACCGCCCCGGCTCCTGCCCTCACGCCCACCTGAAGTCCTCCGACGCCAGCACCTCGTAGTAGTACAGGAGCTTGCACCGGGGCCCCGGGCTCTGCGGGGCCTCGTCCCCGCCCGGGGCGCTGTGCATCGTCCACTGCAGCACGTACACGCCAGGCCAGCGGGTCACGTGGGAGCCCTGCAACACAGCGGCCAGGCCTGACGGGCGGGTGGACGGGCAGACGGACAGAGGACGGACAGACGAGTGGAGGGACAGATGGATGAACAGAGGGGGGAGGGAGGGAGGGACAGAGGGAGGGGCAGACACGGGAACAGACAGACGGACGGACGGGCACCTCCCACCCCAACCCCACTGCGCCCTCTCACGTCCCTGAGGCCATCCCTGCTTCCCGCAGCTGAGGGCGTCCCTCAGAACATGGGGGAGCCTGGGCTGGGCTGGGGTGGCCGCAGGCACCGGCACTGCTGAGCCGGGTGACGGGGACACGCGGGGTCCCCGGCGGGGGGGAGAAGCGGCCACTCACTGCTCACTGCTCGGTTGCAGCATGAGGCTGGCACCCCGGGGGTGCAGGCGAGAACAGTACCTGGGAGGGGGGTGTGTGCACAGGTGTGCCTGTGTGTACTGCTCTGTATGAGGTGTATGCATGTGGGGTGCACTGTGTGACTGCACATGTAGGGCCAGTGTACGTGAGTGTAGGTGCAGCTGTGTGCACGAACGTGTGCATGTGAGGTGTGTGTGTGGTTTACATGTGTGTGTGGTGTACATGTGTGTGACTGTTACTACATATGGTGTGTGCAAACAGGGTGGTGTGCATGCATGTAGTACGTGCAGCTGTGTGCATGCGTGTGGTGAGTACATGTGAGTAGTTGTATGCATGCTATATTGCATGTATGTACAGTGTGCATGTATGTGGTGGAGTGTGCACACCTGTGAGTGGTGTGCATGTGTGGTGCGTGCATGTGTGATGTGTGCACACATGAGAGCGGTAGGCATGCATATGTGATTGTGCATGTAGTGTGAACACCTCTGTATGGCATGTATGCATGTGTGTGGTGTGTGCATGTCTGTGCTATGCACGTGTGTTGTGTGCATGTGTGTGCTGTGTGCATTCATATGTCATGTGGTGTTTCCTGCAAGCACAAGCCGCGGGAAACACGAGGTCAGCTGGGGCAGCTCGTGTCCCGGGCCCAGGTTCTCCTCCCAGGCCCACGGCTTCTCGGGGGCGGGGCTCCGCGTCAGAAGTCCCAGGGAGGGGCGCTCTAGGGGCTCCTGGGGAGATGAATCTTTTCGGGGGGAGGTCTGGGGCCACCTGGTGGTGCTCAGGGGTGACTCCTGGCTCTGTGCTCAGGGATCACTCCTGGTGGGCTCAGGGGACCGTGTGGGGTGCCAGGGAACCCCGGTGGGCCGCGTGCAAGGGAAATGCCCGCTGTGCTATGGCTCCCTAGCCTGCAGCCTTGACCAGAGCTCCCGGGTCCCTGTGCCCGCCGGCCCAGGTCCTGGTCTGCCCACTGCGGTGCCCGCCGTGCAGGGAAGGCGCACCTGGATGCTCTCCCCCTCCCGGCACACGAGCGGGGCCTCCACGCGGCTGCAGTCAGCGCCCGGGGCCCAGCCATGCTCTGGGCGCTGCCCGGCGGCCCCCGGCTCCCGCGGCTCTGTCCTGGGCGGCAGGCGCGTGTGGTACAGGCTGAACACCACGTCCCCCCGGAGAATGTCGAAGTCCCAGGTGATGACTGACGCCCCCTCCAGGATCTCCACGGCTACCTGCAGGGACAGGCGTGTTCTGAGGTACAGGCCCCGGGGACCCCCCGCTTCCAGGCCCCTGTGCCCACCACCCGGGCTGCCCAGAGGTTGGAGCAGACCCAAAGGCCCTGCAGACCGGATGCTGCTCACGGCCACCTCCCCGGGGGGGGGGGGCAAAGCTGCCTCTCGGGCTCTGCTTTGGAGGTCCCAGCCGGCACCTGGTGGGGGGCTCCGCGGAGCACGCTGGCTGCCTGGTAAGTGTCCCGCCACTGCCGCAGCTGCTCTGCGTGTCCCTGCTCCTCCTCGGTCAGGTAGAGGGACTTGGGGACCAGGCCTCCTTCCGGGACGTTGCACTGGGGACAAAGGCGGCAGGTGAGAGCTGGGTCTGAGCCGCAGGAGGGTCTCTGTGCTCCCCGGGACCAGGGCCCCTTTCTGAAGTCCCACTGACCAAACCTCCAGCACCAGCGATGCTATTTGCTCTCCCGTCCCGCAGAGGAGGCGGACAGGCTCAGAGAGGTCAGGCCGTGTGCCTGAGGTCACACAGCAGAGAATGGCTAAGCCGGGGTAACACCCCCACCCCACACATCAGACCCTCACCCCTGTGCTGGTCTGGACTCAGGGTCTCTTTGACATCATCCCTAGGCACCCCTCGGCTGGGAGGGATATGTTCCCCAGGAGATCCCTCCTCCTTCCCGCTTGAAGAATCACCCCCCACCCCCAGGCCTCTGGGGTTCTAGAAACTTCCATCGAGTTCTGGAAAGTTCCCGCATCTATGCTGGACGGGACCAAGGCTGGGGACTCTGTTCTGAGAGCAGATGCCTGTCTCCGGGGAGCCTCTGAAACAAGCGCTTCCCCCGACAGCCAGGCGGGAACAAGCACCCACCGGACGGACACCCCCGCCGCTGACCCTCCGCCCGGCCCCCCGCCGACTCTCACCACACACTCGCCGCCCAGGAAGTCGGGAATCACGTCCTTGTCCAGGTAGTCCACGAGGCCGCCCGGGCCCTGGTAGTTGGTGCCGCTGTAGATGAGGAACTTCCGCCTGGTGTTCTCGTGGATGAAGGGGCTGACCTGCGGGCGGGCGGGGGCACTGCTCAGGCCACACGCGCGGGCTTTGCTTGGCGTGCGGGGGGTCAGGCCTGGCGGTGCTCAGGGGCCGCGTGGGCAAGGGCCGCTCCTGGCAGCGCTCGGGAGACGGTGCCCAGGGCCAGCGACTGCTGCCCAGCCGGAGGAGGAAGGAAGAGGCTGGTGCGGGGGCAGCACCCACCTGGCACGGGACCCACCTGGATTCCCTCCGGGACCCGCACCTGCCCCGGAGCCCCCAGACCCGCCAGGAGCGGCCCCGGACACACACAGAGCCAGGCGCCAGCCCCACACTGCCCCGCGTGGCCCACTCCCCCCACCCCGCCCCAGCAGAGGCGCGCGTGCTCACCAGCGCCCAGAGCACGGGGAAGACGCGCGGCGCGCGCACGATGAGCAGCCGGCCCAGCGTCTCAGGGTAGTTGCCCTCCACCACCTCGATCATGCGCAGCAGCGCCTTCACGCCCGGCCGCCACAGGTGCCGCATGTTCAGCCCCTCCAGGTCCACCAGGCACGTCCAGGAGCTGCGCGGAGACGGCCCGAGCTCGCTGCCCGCGGGGCCACCCGGCCGCACGCCGCGAGGTTGGGCCGGGGGACCCAGGGCGCAAGTTTGGGGGCGCCGGGCAGGGGAACGGGGGTCCTGCCGAGAGGGAGGCGCAGCGGGGCAGGTCCCGGGAGACAGGTGAGGGGCCCACGCGGGGGCGTGTCCGGCCCAGCGCCGCCGTCCCCCGCCGGGCCACCTGCCCGGCCACCGCGCGGGCGTAAAGACGAGGCCAGGCTGCCCCGGGGCGCTGGAAGGGCGAGGAGAGCGGGTGCCCCGCGCCCCCCTGCTCCGACCACTTCCAGGGCGGGACCCCCAAGCACCTACCTGATGGGCCGGCCCAGCTGCCTGCTGTTCCCCTCACAGCGCTTCTGGCCCTCCTCGCTGACCGACAGGACCTGGGCGAGGAGAAGGTTCAGGCACCTTCACCTGGCACCTTCCCCCCGAGCCTGCGGGCGCCCCTCCAGGGCTCCGGGAAATGGGGTCCCCCCACTCACGTGCTGCAGCAGGACGTCCTCCCCGACCGCCTTCATCAGGCCCTTGGTGTCCATGTGACCCAGACGCAGGATGTAGAGGGGGCGGCCCTCTGGGTGGGCAGCAAACGGGCGGCACTCAGGGGGGCTGGACCAAGGCGGCCCCTGGCAGTCGCCCTCCCGGCTCCTCCATAAGGGGCCCCGAGGGGGTCAGCACGGACCCAGCGGCCCCTGGAGTCACTAACACCCGCCTGCTCCCGAGAGGGGGGTCAGGCCCACCGCGTCTGGGTCGGGCGGGACAGATGTGCTAATGCCTCAGATCTGGGGGGCCGGGGACGTGGTTCCCAGCCAAGTCCACACGCTGCATGCAGGAGACCCGAGTCCGGTCCCTGGAGGCATCGGGGGACAGCCCCGCCCGGGACTGCCAGGCCCAGTCAGCTGGGGAACACTGGGTGTAGCTCCTGTTTTTTGTTTTAGAGGGGGAGACCGAGGATGTGGCTTAGCAAGCAAGCGCCTCGTCTGCGTGAGCCTGGGTTCAATCCCCAGCACCTCGAAAAAACTCAGAAAAAAAAATTGGCTTGGGGAGTGGGGGTGAGGGCTGAGCCACACTCGACAGTGCTCAAGGCGCACTCCTGCTCTACACTCAGGGATCACTCCCGGAGGTGCTCGGGGAGGTGCTCGGGGACGCCGGGAACTGAGTCTGGGTCGACAGTATGCAGGGCAAACGCCCTCCCCGCTGGAATGTTACTGGAATATCCAGCCCCAGAACTTGTGGACCTCTTAGCTTCCCGTCAGCCCAAGCAAAAAGGCAACAGGCTTCCATAGTGCGGACTGGCTAGCACAGCGGGGGGCAGGGGGGCTGCCTCGCCCTGCCCAGCCCGGGCTCAGTGCCCTGAGCACAGAGCCAGGAGCAAGCCCTGAGCACTGCCAGGGATGGCCCCAAACCAAACCAAGCAAGTGGGGATGCGGCAGGTGGGGAGAGATGCTGCGGGCCCCGAGGCTTGGAGAAGCGGGACCCCCACAGCCCTGCATGGGCCCTTGCTTCGGAGTCGGCCCACCAGGGCTGCGTGCGGCCTCGCCTCTCGTCCCGTGTCCAGCCCGGCCTGCAGGGGCCCACCTGTGTCCTGGTAGTGCCAGCCCCCCGCGTAGAACTCTTGCAGCAGGGCGGGGGGCCGCCAGCTCTGCAGCAGCAGGTCCACCCGGTGCAGCTCCCGCCAGCTCAGGCTGCGGCACAGCATGTCCCGGGCCTTGTCCACGTGGAAGTCGCGGGCGCGCAGGAAGCGCAGGATGTGCTCGTCCTTGGGGATCTGGGCGGAGAGCAGCGTGCTAGAGAACCACGCGCCACGCCCGGTGGCCGAGGGGGAACAGGCCACCATGCCGGGGATCGTGCAGTGCCCAGCAACCACCCAGGGACCGTGCAGTGCCCAGCGACCACCCGGGGGCCGTGCAGTGCCCAGTGACCACACTGGGGCTATGCAGTGTCCAGTGACCACCCCGGGGACCGTGCAGTGTCCAGCGACCATGCCGGGGGCTGTGCAGTGCCCAGCAACCACCCGGGGACCGTGCAGTGCCCAGCGACCACCCGGGGACCGTGCAGTGCCCAGCGACCACCCTGGGGACTGTGCAGTGTCCAGCGACCACCCGGGGACCGTGCAGTGCCCAGCGACCACCCGGGGGCCGTGCAGTGACCAGCGACCACCTGGGGACCGTGCAGTGCCGAGCAACCACCCGGGGACCGTGCAGTGCCCAGCGACCACACCAGGGGCTGTGTAGTGCCCAGTGACCACACTGGGGCTATGCAGTGTCCAGTGACCACCCCGGGGACTGTGCAGTGCCCAGCGACCACACCGGGGGCCGTGCAGTGCCCAGCGACCACCCAGGGACCGTGCAGTGCCCAGCGACCACACCGGGGGCTGTGTAGTGCCCAGTGACCACACTGGGGCTATGCAGTGTCCAGTGACCACCCCGGGGGCCATGCAGTGCCCAGCAACCACCCAGGGACCGTGCAGTGCCCAGCGACCACACCGGGGGCTGTGTAGTGCCCAGCGACCACCCGGGAGCCGTGCAGTGCCCAGCGACCACCCGGGGGCCGTGCAGTGCCCAGTGACCACCCGGGGGCCGTGCAGTGCCCAGCGACCACCCTGGGGACCGTGCAGTGCCCAGCGACCATGCCGGGGGCTGTGTAGTGTCCAGCGACCACACTGGGGGCTCTGCAGTGTCCAGCGACCATGCCGGGGGCTGTGTAGTGCCCAGTGACCACACTGGGGGCTGTGCAGTGCCCAGTGATCACCCCAGGGGCTATGCAGTGTCCAGCTCACATCCTCACACATGCCATCCTGTTCCGCTGAGCTCAGAGCCTGACCCCCTCCCCCCCGCCAACTACTCATGGATCTTTGCACCACCCCAGCTTCCCGTTTCCCGCTGCCCAACAGGGGGCCGGCAGCCCGCCCTCCCCAGGACCCGAGGCTGGGCAGCTAACTTGTGCCCCAGGCCCGGGCCCCTGGCACCCACCTTGCCCCTGTGGGTCTCCTGCAGCCAGAGCCGGAGCTGGATGAGGCAGCTCTCCTGCAGGGGCGTGAGAGGGCCCAGACACCTCGCGATGTACTCGGCGTCCAGTTTGCCTGGGGGACGAGAGGGCTCAGGACGAGGGGCGACGGCCAGGGTCATCTGAGCACTCAGTTCCCCCTCCCCCACCATGGTCTCGCCGCCCCCAAGTTCCCGCCCACGGATTCTCAGGAATAAAGATGGTCCCAACCTCGGAGAATCTCGAGCCCAGGACAGGACCAGGGCAGAGGCCGGGAGCACCCTGGGGCAGCCTAGCCTCTAAAGTGTCTTTCAGAGACAAAGTCGAGGCCGAGAGAAGTCAGGGAACTGGGCCGGGCGTCCCGAAGCCCGCGGCCGGCGTGGGCAGAGCCCAAAGGCAAAGCGGACTGGGAAGCTCAGTGGTTCTGCCATGTGCCCAGGGGCGCCTGACAGCGGCCCGGGCAGGGGCACCGTCCTCGTCTCCCGGGCAGTTAATTCTTTTCCCCCAGCCACGATCGCGCGTTCCTCAGTAATGAAGGCAGAGAAAGGGGGGCCGGGAGTGGGAGGGGATCTCGGTCCCGGCCCAAAGGAACCAGCTCTGGTCCTCGGGCTCGAGGGGCGGAGGAGGCCACGGTGGGGGCGGCAGGCGTCGCCCGAGACCTACCGTCTGTGCCCACCATCCTGGGAACGAGGTCCGGGGGGCTGCTGGGCTCGGCGGCCTCTGGGGGGGCGGCGTCCCTGGGTGCAGCCTGGGCGCGGGGGTCCTCCTCCCGGACCGGCGCGGGCGTCCACCGCGGGATGTGGGAGGTGCCCTGGGAGACGAGCTCGTTCAGGTAATACTCGATCACCTCCTTCCCCTGAGAAGAGAGCAGGCAGGGCCCGGTGGTCACGGCCTGGAGTCCCCCTGGCCCCCCTCAGCCCCGCTGAGTCCCTGAGCAGTCCCCGTCTGAATGGAGAGCCGCGTGAGGCGGATTCTCATGGGGCCGGGGAGGTGGCCCGAGAGGCGGGTGCGAGGCCCAGGGTACGATCTCAGCGCTGCACGGTCCCTAAGCACCGCCATGAACCCACAGCGGCCCCCCAAGCACCACCAAGTGTGGCCCCCACAATATGTCACGAGGGGCAAGAGACTGCATGTGGCCAACCCAGGTTCAATCCCCGGTAAACCATGTGATTCCCTGAATCCACCAGGAGTGATCCCTGAGCACAGAACCAGGAGTAAGCCTGAGCACTGAACCAGGAGTGATCCCTGAACACAGAGCCAGGAGTAAGCCTGAGCACAGAGCCAGGAGTAAGCCTGAGCACAGAGCCAGGAGTGATCCCTGAGCACAGAGCCAGGAGTGATCCCTGAGCACAGAGTCAGGAATAAGCCTGAGCACAGAGCCAGGAGTGATCCCTGAGCACAGAGCCAGGAGTAAGCCTGAGCACAGAGCCAGGAGTAAGCCCGAGCACAGAGCCAGGAGTGATCCCTGAGCACAGAGCCAGGAGTAAGCCTGCGCACTGCCGAGTGTGGCCCACAAACACAAACAAAGCAAAGCCAAAAAATAGTCATGGGCCATGGCAGTGGCTCTGTGGAAAAGCGTGTGCCTTCCACGCATCCAGCCTGGGATGGATCCCGGCGCCACACACAGACACACAGAGACACGGACATGCAAAAAATGCACACAGACACATACACACACACACATGCACAAAGACACATAGACATGTATACAGACACACACAGGCATACACGCATACACACATACACAGACATGCACACAGAAAGACATACACATACACACAAAGACACGCACAATCCCAAGGAAGAGTTCCCAGACATCACCAAGTAAAAAACATAAAATAGCCACGAGTAAGTTTTATACTTCAGACTTAAAGTTTCAATCCATTAGATAAAAAAAACATTGTTTCCTGAGGCCAGAGCCATAGGACCACATTTACCTGCATGCAGCTGACCTGGGTTTGATCCCCAGCATCCCATGTGGTCCCCCAAACCCACCAGGAGCAATCTCTGAGCACAGAGCCAGAAGTAATCCCTGAGCACAGAGCCAGGAGTAATCCCTGACCACTTCTGGGTGTGACCCCTCCAAAAGAACTATAATAATAAAAAGTATCGGGGCTGGAGCAATAGCACAGCGGGGAGGGCATTTGCCTTGCACGCAACTGACCCGGGTTCAATTCCCAGCATTCCATAGGGTCCCCCGAGCACCGCCAGGAGTAATTCCTGAGTGCATGAGCCAGGAGTAACCCCTGTGCATCGCCAGGTGTGACCCAGAAAGAAAAAATAATAATAATAAATAAACAAAATAAATAAAAAGTATCACTTCTTGCCCGTTGGCCTGCCAGGAGTGATCCCTGAGCACAGGGCCAGCAGGAAGCCCAGAGCACCGCTGGGTGACTCCAAACCTCCCCGCTCCCGTCACGCCAAAGGACTGTGGGAGCTCTTCCGAGCCGGCGGCTGCCTCGGTCACCACCTGTGCCCCCTGTCCCGAGTCACCAGCAGGATCTGGACGAGAAGCTGGTGGCCGAGGAACCGTCTGTGGCGTCCCGTTCCCACCCCAGGGACAGGACTGGCCACTCCCCTCCGGGGCCGGACCCCGAGTGGCACTCTGCGGCGACAGGGCCTCACCCTCTTGATGTTGGCCGTGTACTGCTTCATGGCGATCTTCTCCAGGGCACTTTCAAAGCCGAAGAAAGAGCGGATGTCCAGCGAGGCCGACTGCTCGAAGGATGTCCAGTCCTGGTTCTCGGGGTGCACCTGGAAGCCAGGAGGGCCTCCCTCTCATCTGTGCTTGGGGATTGCTCCTGGCTCTGTTCCAGCCCTCTCACCTGTGACCTGGGCACCCGCGGCCACTGCCCCCCGCCCCACAAGCTCCCTCCACAGCCCAGGACAGTGGGGGGGGGCGAGTCTCTGTGTCATTTGGGGAGTCGGGGTAGAGCAGGGCCTCACACGTGCCAGGTCTGCTCCTCGCGGAGAGAGGCAAGAGGCGGCTGGAGGGCAAGTGTCGGCCAAACAGGCCAGGAGGGGGAAGCCAGGGGCCTGGGGCGGGCGGCCACTGCCCCTGGACGCTCTCCCTGGGCCGCCTGCAGGAGGCGCTCCTGCTCACACCCACACCCCGTGCTCTCCCCGCCCCGCCCACAGGGGGCGCTCCCGCTCACACCCACACCCCGTGCTCTCCCCGCCCCGCCCGCAGGGGGCGCTCCCGCCCGCACCCCCACCCCACCCCCGCTCTCCCCGCCCCGCCCGCAGGGGGCGCTCCCGCTCACACCCACACCCCGTGCTCTCCCCGCCCCGCCCGCAGGGGGCGCTCCCGCTCACACCCACACCCCGTGCTCTCCCCGCCCCGCCCGCAGAGGGCGCTCCCGCCCGCACCCCCACCCCACCCCCGCTCTCCCCGCCCCGCCCGCACGGGGGCGCTCACCCGGTAGCTGCAGTGCTCCTGGACCACCACGCGGCTGGCGAAGGTCTCGTTGTGCGCGTCGATGAGCAGCGTGCGCTCGCGCCAGTTCAGCACGTTCCTCTGCACGAACACCACGTGCTCCACGCCCGCGATCTGGGCCGGGACGGGGTTGCTGCAGGACGCGCGGGCCGGGGCGCGTGTCCCGCCCGGGCTGGCCCTGGCCACCCGCGGCACGTCCCGGGTGCCCGCCCGGGGCCCGAGACCCACAGCCTCCCCCCACACACACCGCGAGACCCCCTCCGGCCCCGCGCGGGCGGGCGCCCACCTTGCGCAGCAGCCGCGGGGCCTCCACGCGCAGCCGGCAGCTCCGCTCCACCACGTGCACCGCCCCGTCGGCGCTGCGGGACTCGCTCAGCACCTCGCTGCCCAGGAACACGGGGATCTGTGGGCAGGTGGGGAAGCGCTTCTCGTAGGCCTGGGGGCAGAGCTCGGGGTGAGCAGCCGGACACGGGGTGCGGGGCCCCCCAGCAAGGCCTCGCCCCGCCCGCTGCAGCTCCCCCATCTCTGCAAGGAGAGCATCCCCAGATCCCAAGCGTCAGGAGGAGGGGCGCCCTGGGGGGGGCGGGCATCATTTGATTGATTTTGTTTTGGGTAACACTCCTGGTTCTGTGCTCCGGGATCACTCCTGGTGGGGCTTGCAGGATGGTAAGAAGTGTTGGATGCGGGCCAGACCTGTGCCCTCACCTCTGTACTGTCTCCAGGCCCCCGATTTATTTATTTTATGTCATTCGTTCATTTGAGTTTGGGGACCACACCTGGTTGGTTGTCTGGCCGCTGCTCCTCACTCAGTGCTCATAGTTCACTCTGTATGCATGGACATACCAGCCCTTGAGTCCTCTCCCAGCCCTGGGCACCATCCTATTTGGGGACCACACCTGGCTGTACTCAGGGCTTACTCCTGGCGGCACTCAGAGGACCATATGTGGTGCAGAGGATCGAACCCAGGTCAGCTGTGTGCAAAGCAGGTCCCTTCCCCACTGTACCATCTCTCCAGCCCCTGGGGCACATCTTTTTTGTTGTTGTTTATTTGTTTGGGGGTCACAATGGTGATGCTCAGGGTTACTCCTGGCAGTGCTCGGGGGACCCTAGGGGATGCCAGGGATCGAATTCGGGTTGGTTGCATTCAAGGCAAATGCCCTCCCCTCTCTCCAGCCCCAACAAGTGCACCGTTTTGAGGGGTGTCTGGGAGAAGCTCGGGGGGAGCGATGCTCTGGCTTCAACCCCTACACAGCAACGTCCCCCAGGCCCACTGGAGTGACCGAGCACCAGGCCAGGAGTAAGCACTATGAGGCGTGGATGGACCGAGAGAAAATGTAAAGAAGGGTCTTTCACGGGGGAAACTAACAACGTCTAACGCTGTTTGCGATTTAGAAAATAAAGAGTGTCCCTCGCCCAGATGGACCCACTGAGGCCTGTGTCCTCGTCTCTGGGGGCAGGTGAGGGCCCGACAGCCGGGCTGCCCTGTGCCCACCTCCAGCCAGTGTGGGAACTGCAGCTCCGCCCAGGCATCGGCAAGGAGGAGGCGGAGTGGGTGGTGGGTGGCCCTGCCGCTCAGAGCCGGGGTCAGAGGGGCATGACGCTGTCCAGCCTGATGTCACAGCCCAATGGCCCGGAGTCGGAATCAGCCTGAGCTCCGGAAATAGCGCTGGCACCCGAGGACGCAACCTCCCCCTGCCTCCCGCAGCGGAGAGGGGCACCCGGAGAGACACTCGGCAGAGGCGGGCTCCACGCAGAGGCGCCCACGGGGCTGGTCTGTCCCTGCCTGAGGCTCTGGCTGTCGTCGTCCCCAAACCCTGAGCGTGCCCTGCTGAACACACACGCGCTTCAGGCCTCACCGCCCTCCTGCCGGCCCAGGCAAGGACGCCAGGGCTGCCCACCCAGAGGGCGCTGCCCGGCAGGGCTGCTGGCCAGGGCCAGGCAGGGCCCCCAGGAGCTCCCGTGGGCGGCTCTGCGGGCGGCTCTGCTGGCTCAGCTCATGCCCCGCTGAGTCACCCTGGGCCAGCCCCTCTCTGAGAGGGGGGCTCCGGGGCCCTGCAGGCGGCTCCTGGGACGCCTGACACCTCCAGAGACCCCCAAGTGCTGGAGTCTGAGAGTGCCTGGACCCCCACCCTGCCCCGCCCCAGCCCGGTGCCCGGTGCCCAGGACAGTCACGGGCGGAGGCAGCGGGGCGGCATTGGAAAGAGGCAGCCCACAGAGGGCCCACATGGCCGGTGCCCCACGCAGGCGGGCAGCGGCTGTGCTCAGGAGCGCCCCTGGTGGTGTTGGGGGCCCCTCTGCTGTCTGTCTCAGCCCGGCTCCCAGAAGTTTCTGTTCCGTGGAGACACGATTCTCAGGCCGCAAAATCCACCCCTTTCCAATGATTCCAGGGAGCTGAGCCCCACGCTGCTGAGGCGCTAGTTCTGGAACATTCTACCTCCTCCGTGTAGTCCGGTGGCAGCTACCCTCGTCCACTTCCTCTTTCTCTTCAGGGTTCGAGAGACTGGTGTCCGGGACCTCCCTTGCTTTCCTCCATGCTGTGGCACGGGGCATTCTCTTGTTCAGGGCTGAGTAATAGTCCTTGGTGTGGAGCCCCCGATGCTGGGTCGATGCGCCCGGCCGCAGCCGACTGGAGCACCCTGGGCAGCACCCGGCTCACAAGGGACACGGGCAGGGTTGGAGCGGGCAACAGACACCCTCCCAGAAGCCCTTGGGAATGGCCCTGCCCAGTGATAAAATCGGGAACGCCCAGATGGCTCCATCGCGGAGGACGCGGCCACCAGTCTGGGGACGCAGACCCCAGGCACCGCGGGAGAGCGAGGCTGGGCGGGGGCTCAGGCCCGGGGGCAGGCGCCTCCACGGCTCCCCTTCCTGCCCCTGGTGGCCGTCGTGGGCGCTCTGTGGCCTTCCCCGGGGTCTCTCACTCCCCTGGGGCCTTGCAGAGCTCGGCCGCTCTGAGGGGCACGTGGGCTGCACCGGGCTCAGGCCCACGGCTTCCTGCGACACGAAGTTACCCCCACGGCCCCCCACAGAACACTTCTCTTGTTTGTTTTTGAGGGGAGGGGGACGCCCTTGGCAGCTTCCAGCTCTGTGCTCCGGGGCCCCTCCTCGCAGTGCTCAGGAGCCATGCGGTGCTGGGGCTGAACCTGGGGCTCCCACATGCCGTCCCACACGCAGCGTGTTCCTCAGTGGTGCTCAGGGCTTCCTCTGGGCTCTCTGCTCAGGTGGCACCTCGGCAGAGCTCGGGGGAACCATGCAAGGCAAGCGTCCGACCACCGGGCCGTCATTCCCGGCCCTGAAATGGCCCCTCTTGTTCTCTTCATCCTTTGGTCCGTCTCGTGGGCGGCTGGACCCACAGGGAGTGTGGGCAGGCCCGTGTGCTCACGGGCGGGGCTGTCCCTAGGCCTCTCTCCACTAGGACCGCAGGAGAGGAGGCTGCTGTCTACACCGCAGACCCCCCTGCAAGAGCAGGAAGAAGGTGCTAATCTCCCGATGACTCAGCTCCAGCTTCCTCTGCTCTGGGGTGCTGACTCAGCCCCCACACGGCCCTGTTGTCGTCTTACGTTTATTCTGGGCCAGAGGGGCCACATGTGGTGGGTGCCAGGGGGTTACTCCTGGCTCTGGGCTCAGGAACCCAGACATGGTTTCTGGAACTGAACTGGGGTCCAGCTGCGTGCAAAACAAGTGCCTTCCCTCTGCCCCCACTCTACACGCCCACATTCATGCACATGCACACACGTGCAGGCACACGAGATGCACATGCGTGTATGTATACACATACACATTCACTTGCATGTGCACACACATATACCCTGTAACTGCAGGGAGGCAGGAGCTACTCTGGGTCCAGGTCCAGGGACCAAGAGTCCAGTCTCAGAAGAATCCGCCCCTTGGGGCTGGAGCAATAGCACAGCGGGGAGGGCGTCTGCCTTGCACGTGGTCGACCCAGGTTTGATCCCTGGCATCCCACAGGGTCCCCCAAGCACTGCCGGGAGTCATTCCTGAGTGCAGAGCCAGGAGGAACCCCTGAGCATCGCCGGGTGTGACCCAAAAAGAAAAAAAAAGAATCCGCCCCTCTCCGAAGCCACTTACACTTCCAAGGCCCGTGCAAAGGCTCGACCCCACCTCCGGCCCCTGGTTTTAATGAAAAAGATCCGTATGAGCAAGAGAGCGGGCACATTGCGTGGGTGTTGGGGACCCACCCGGCGGTGCCCCGGGATTACTCCAGGTGATTCTCGGGGGACCCGAGGCAGTGCCAGATCAGCAGCTTGCGAGGTGAGGGCCTCCCCCGCCTCCCCCGCGGGCCCCTCTGCTGCCAGGAGGAGAGCAGAGCACACGGCGTGCCTCTGTGCGGCTGCTCCGTGCGCTGGGGGCAGCTCCCCTGCCTGCCCGCCTGCCTGGGCGCTCGCACCCACAGTGCCCGCCCGCCGGGCTCGCGGGTACTCCGCCTTCACCTCTGCAGGAGCCCTACCCGGCCAGGGCGGACGCCCCTGGGCGCGGGGGCCAGTGTGCAGCCCCCTCCCTCTCCCAGCCCAAATCAGAGCCCAGCGGGGTGCGGGGCCCTGTCAGCCAGCCAGGGTAGAAAGCGTTGCTTCCCTTAATCTGTTAGCAACGGGATCAGATGACAGGCTCCGGGGAACTAATTTAAACTCATTTTAAATGAGGCCCCTGCTGCTTTATTAACACTCGCTGCTAACAACACGAGCGGGAGGGAGGGGCTCCGGGCCCGAAGGTGTCTGCAGAGGGTGCCCAGAAAGTCCTTGACCCCCAGGAGAGGCAGGTTCTTAAATATTTCACTCCTTAATTGCTGAGGCAGGCCTCTCGCCTCCGCAGCCCGGGAAGGCTGGGGAAATTCTAGCCCTGCAGAGGTGCAGAATCTGATCTCCTCAGGCTGCCGCCCCCACCGGGCCGGGCAATGACAGGAGGTCCTTGGTGAAGCCTCGGGGGGTGCCATGGGGACACAGACGCCCCCGGAGCGGTGGGATCCCACATGTCTGGCTGTGAGCACAGACACAGACCCCCATTCTAGGACCTCGAATCTCTGCAACGGAGCTAGAGAGCCCCAGGGGGGAGGGGGGAGGCGCTGCCCTTGCAGACTCTGCCCAGCTCTGTCCGAATACCAGTGCTCCCTGAGCACCGCCAGGTGTGCCCCCAAGCTCCCCAAAAGAAATGCATGAGGCCCGCCTTGCACCCCGAGGGTCGTGTGGGACCCAAAGCCCTGGGCATCTTTCAGACAAGGTCACGCAGGGCCTGGAGTTCCAAGCCCCTGGTGTGGGGGTCTGTTGGCATTCTCGAAAGCCCCCGCCCCCCTGAAAGGCCGGGTTCTATAGGCCTGAGGGGTCCTGAGCGCTGAGAATAACGGCCCAGCGGCACCCAGTGACCTCAGACCCGTCTCTGAGGAGTAGCCTGGTCAGCAGTGATGAGGTACGTCCTGCCTACAGCGTCCCCCTCGGGCCTCGGTCGCCCCCTCGGCCCCAGTGAAGCAAGGCTCTGCCCCCAGAACCTGCCTCGTGGGGCGAGGGACACTAAGAGAGCGGCTTGGGTAGGACAGTGGGGAAGGTGCTATGAGGACGGGCAGGGCTTCAGCCCCCGCCCCCAGCATCCCACAGGAGCCCCCAAGCCCCCCGCCAGGCTGACCCTTGAGCCCAGAGCCAGGAGTCAACCCTCAGTACGGCCGGGCACGGCCCCACACAAACAACGACAGTGACAACATCAGTGATTAACCGAAGTAACACCCGCGGCATTAGCGACGCTCCGGGCTGTCTTGGCACCTGCTTCCCCTCAGTGCTCACTTGGGTGTTTGGAGAAGCCGGGCCCTGACCGGCCTCTGCAGCGGGGGAGCCCATCCCCCAGGCTGATCACACTCTTTGGGGGAGGAGGGGACTTAGGGCCACACCAGCGATGCTCAGGGTTACTCCTGACTCTGTGCTCAGGGATCACTGGCAGCGCACAGGGGACCAGATGGGGTGCTGGGGACTGAGCCTGGGTTAGCCATATGCTGCACTATCTCTCCGGCCCATGGGCACTCTCTTTTTTTTTTTTTTTTTACTTTTTGGGTTCAACCGGCGATGCACAGGGGTTACTCCTGGCTCTGCACTCAGGAATTACTCCTGGCAGTGCTCAGGGGACCATATGGGAAGCTGGGAATTGTACCCGGGTTGGCCGCATGCAAGGCAAATGCCCTACCCGCTGTGCTATCGCTCCAGCCCCGGTCACTCTTTATTTATTTATTTATTTATTGCTTTTTGGGTCACACCCAGCATTGCTCAGGGGTTACTCCTGGCTTTGCACTCAGGAATTACTCCTGGTGGTGTTTGGGGACCATATGGGATGCCAGAGATTGAACCCAGGTTGGCCGCGGGCAAGGCAAACGCCCTACCCGCTGTGCTATCGTTCCGGCCCTCACTCTTTTTTTAAATGAAAGATGGAGAAGATGACTGTGAGGATGACATTGAGTTAATTAACCCACAGTCGAGAATGGGCCAGCGGCGGTGCCCAGCAGCGTCCACATGCTGTGCAGGTCGAGGAAGGTTCTCACCGACCAGTCCCACCGGGCTCAATCAGCTTGGTGCAGTTTCAAGAAATGAGAACCAGGGGCTGGAGTGATAGCACAGCGGGGAAGGCATTTGCCCTGCACGCCGCCAACCGGGGTTCAATTCCCAGCATCCCATAGGGTCCCCCGAGCACTACCAGGAGTAATTCCTGAGTGCAGAGCCAGGAGGAAGCCCTGGGCATCGCTGAGCGTGACCCAAAAAAAAAAAAAAAAGAAATGAGAATCAACTGGACCTCAGCTCAGTTTCTTCAGAGAAAAACAGAAGGCGGAGCACCAGTGCCAGGGAAGGGCGGCAGAGCACACAGCCCAAGGCGCTTGCCCTGCACACAGCCCGGCCACCCTAGGTTCGATCCCTGGCATCCCAGAGGGTCCCCCGAGCACCGCCACGAGTCATCCCTGAGCCCTGAGCCAGAGAGGTGAGCTCATCTGCCACGGGGGGAAGGGTCGGCACCTCACCCCCGCCGAGGGCCAGTGCCCAGCTGAGGAACAAAGCCGGACACAAGCGCAGAAAATCCCCTTTGTGCCCACACAGAGCGCAAGTCACGCCGGGCTCTGCAGCTATCTGGGGACAATGGTGTTTTGTAAACAGTCAGCAAAGTGGCTTTGTTGCTGCGGTTTGGGGCAGCCAGGCCTGGAAGAAGATAAAGCCAGAGAGAGGCTTGGCTGTGTCTGGACTCCCGCTGTCTGCACCCCCCAGCACCCCAAGAGGGTGGCACCCCCTTCACTGGCTGCATGCTTCCCTGCCACCTCTCCCGGCTCCCTCCGCCAGCGTGTTCTAAGGAGTGGCGAGGGCAAATTTTTTCCGGAAATCCAAGCAAGCTAAGTGAAGCTTCCACGGAGCCCAGGCAGATAGTAACATATTCTTAGCTTCCAACCAGGAGCTGGTCTCGGCATCGTGGCAGAGAAGAGTGGGCACCTACAGCGTCCCAGGGGAGTGGACAGTGCCTCTCGTCTACGAAGCGAGAGAATGAATGAATGAATGAATGAATGAAGCCTAGAGCCTGAGATACATGAGCTGCCTGGAGCCGTAGGTAAGTGCCCACTTCTCATCTGCACAGTCCTGTCCAGTGCCTGGGTTAGCACCTGCACCATCGCCTTTGATCCTATAAGCAGCAATGGCCTTAGAAGGTTCTAGAAGCATCCCTGATCTACATATGAAGGACGTGTATTGAGGACTCAGCGATGCTTCAAATCACAGCCCTGGTCCTGGGCCTGGTCCTCCTTCCCCAGGTTCAATCCCCAGCACCCCCGAGGGCCTCTCAAGTGGTGCCAGGAGTGACCCCTGAGCACTGCCAGGTGTGGTCCCCAAACAAAAACTAAATAGATAAATAAAAATAAAGACATAGGCAGATAGAGTCTTACAGTAAGCCTGTCCAGAACACACATACGCAACACACACCAGTCACACACACACACAAGCACACACAGGAATGCAGACACACATACACATGCATGCGCATGTGCATATACATGCATGCAACTCTCTCTCTCTCTCTCTCTCTCTCTCTCTCTCTCTCACACACACACACACACACACATGCACACATACACACACACACACAGGACATCACTGGATATCCAAATCTGCAGGGGAAGGGGGAGCGGGCAGGAGGCTGGGCAGGTTAAGGAGTCACTCCCTGCTGATACAGGCGGGGACAGGACCGTGTGGTGGAATGACAGGGACGGCCGCCTCCCATGAATGCCTCCGTGTGGCAGCCCCGAGGGAGAGACCCGGGCAGAGCCCACTTCTCACCACGGCCACCAAGAGGGCGTGTCTCTAGCAGCTGCCCACCTTGTGTCCAGGGCCAGAGCGACTGACCCACAGACCCCGGGGCTGAGCCCAGGAGCCACACCAGGGACGCGCCGCCCCAGCCCAGCTGGCACCTGATGCACTCGGACTCAGCCCTGAAGGACGGTGCCCGCCCGTGTCCCTGGCTGCACCTGGGGAAGGATGGGGGAGAGGGACGGGGGCAGGACTCAGGGTCTCCACAGGCTTCAGGCCCCTTCCCTGCACCCAGAGTCAGCTCCGCAGCACTGATGTGGGCGGCCTGAGACCGACGCAGACGAACCCCGTGAAGACCCCGTGCGTCCTGCTGTGAGCCTCGGCCTCTGCAAGCGCGGTCACCGTCACCTCAGCCTCACACGAAAGGACGGCACGGCCTGGCCTCGGAGCCTAGTTCTCTTGGGGTGAGGGACGTGAGGGGGCAGGGATGGAAGAAAGGGCCCAACTGCAGGAGGGAAAGGCAGGCCCTGTGCTGTGGGCAGATCTAGGGTGACGGGAGCAGAGGGTCCCTGCTCTGGGAGCTGCCTGGGCAGCTCAGTCCCCTCCTCTCCTCTGAGGCACCTGAAGGGACCCCTCTCCTTCCCGCCACGCCTACTCTCCTGCACCCACCGCCGTCACCCAGGCCTGAGACTCAGGGGCGCACTCACCGCCATGACCAGCTCAAAGGGGTACTTGTAGACGCGCACCGGAGACTGGTATTTCTGTACCATGGCCTCGCGGGGTGCCTGCAGCAGCGGCCGGCGCAGGAGCGGGGAGCCTGGGGTGAAGTGAAGCCGTGAGAGCAGGAACCCCGCCCGTCGCCCCCATCCACACTTCCTCCCGGTTTGCAAAGCCACGGAGAGCATGTGGTCCCCCAAATTCTCTGGGGCCAGGACCCAAGCACTTGCCCTGTTCATTGCCCCGCGCCCTCCAGCCCGCACTCACCCCGCCTCGGCAAGCAGTCAGCACCCCCAAACTTTTCCCTTCACAGCAAAGGCCTCGGAAGCTCCCTGCACCCGCCCACATGCGCGCACGCTAGCAGTTCTTGCATTTCCAGGATTCACTTCACCCACGCGCCGGCAGTGCCACCCAGACATTCTGACCCCGGGTCCCCGCAGGAATCCTGCCCCCGCCCTGCCGTTTCGCTCCGAGCCATCCTGACACTCGCGCACACTCACCTCTCTGCAGACCACACAGCTTGGCACCTGCCCCCAGCTGCCGCACGCCTTCACCCACCCAACTCCGGAGGGCGCAGAATGCCCCCCGGTGCGCACACACGCGCACACGGGCACGCACACACGCACGCACGCAAGCACAGCCCGCTCACCCTCGCCTTCGGGGGCGGGCACGGCCCCAGAGCCGCGCCGGGCTGAGCCCGCTGGGGTCCCCGCTGCACGCTGGCGTTCCGCGCTGCACGCGCGCCGCGGCCTTGGGTGGGGCCCGCGGGGCCCGCAGCAAGGCCTGCCCGCGGGAGCGCTCCAGCACCCGGGACAGCGGAGCGCCGGCCTGGCCCCGCCCCCGCCCCGCCCCCGCCAAGCCCCGCCCCTCACTCTACAAGCTCCTCGTCTTGACCACGCCCTCACCCCGGCCCTGACTCTTGATTGGACACGCCTCGAAGGCCCCGCCCCATGCTTGCTCCGCCTCTGCGAGCACTCAGCCAACCGGACGGCCCGGCCCTGAAAAGGCCCCGCCCCAAGACTCCGCCCCCAGCGTGACGCGGCCTCCCCGGGGCCCCGCCCGTGCAGCGTTCATTCACGCTGCATGCATCCACCACCGGGCGCCCTCCACGGTCACCGAGCGTCACTGATTACTAAGGAGGAAACGGGCATCTTTCCCTCGTGGAGGGTTTATTGCGGTGGAGGGGACAGACGGTAGATAAGGCCAGCTTAGAAGATGCCAAGGGAAAGAAAGCAGCCGTGGGGCCAAGGCAGGAAGGCGGCTGGCACGTGTGCGGTCCGGCAAGAGGGTGGCATCTGCCCACCTCATTTGAGCTCGCACCGCAAACGCTCCCTCCCAGGACGGCCGCGGGACCCCATCTCCCCACCAGCCTCCCTCTGTGATCTGCAAGCGTCCGAGACTCGTTTCTGAGAAGCCCTGCCAGTCTTGTGTTCCTTTATTGGGGCTTACTGAGCACGACGCAGTCCCCTGCGACCCACGGTGCTGAGGGCGAGGAGGGTATGGGGACACCAGATAAGTGCATCTGGGCACAGTTGGCTGCCCGAGTCACTCTGATTCACTCGGATCTTATCTGCTTGTGTGTCATTCCCTGTCTCGCCGGGGTTACGTGTGTGCTCTGCGGGGACACGGATTTCTCTGTACACAGGGTCTCCCTGGGCTCCTGGGACACAGCAGCAGGTGGTGGCAGGGTCGGGTCGCTGAGGATGCAAACCAAGCACGAGACCTGTGTGGTCACGAGGGGGCAGCAAAGAACAGCCCATGAGCCCATGAGTCTGCCCAGCTGCGCGCTGTCCAGGAGTGACCACCAGGGACCTTTGTGGTAACCCCAAGAAAGCCTGAAGGAAGCCCCCAGGCTCCCTGGAGACAAACGTCCATGGCCCAGGCTGAGCAGAAGCCCGGTCATCTGTTGTTAAAGCACAGAACAGATGTTGGGCTGGCACAGACTGGTCAGCCGCAGATGCACCGCCTGGGGGATGGTGGCGGTGGGGGGTGTCCGAGCCCCCAGGGGTCCTAGCACTGCCTCAGGCGGTGGGTGTGGAGAGGCAGATTCCGAGGCGGGGCTCAGGAGCGCTGGGAGTTCCCTTCACAAGCTCCCCAACTGGTGCTAAGTAAAGAGCCCCACCCCCACCCTCCCCTGCAAACGAGCAGGTTGGGGGTCCCAGGTTGCCCCCTGCATCTGCTCGGTGGAGGCGCCTCCAGATTCATCCCACCCGATCACCCCTGGCGGCAACTTCCTGGCTACCCCACCCCCCATGTGTCTCCTGTGCCACAGGAGGTGACAGCTTGGGGGAGCAGGAACAGGCGTGGGAGATGGAGAGAAAAGGCCCCCGGAAGAGCTGAAAGGCGCAGAGAGGCACCTCCCCGCCCCTCCCCCCTCCTCCGCTGTGGGGGAGGTGCCAGGCCGCCTCCCCCGCTCCTCCCCCACTAAGGACCCGACTGGGTGCGGGACAGAGAGCTCTGAGAGGGGAGAGGGGGGCGACTCCCACCTCCAGGAGCCCCAGGGGAGTGCGTAATAACACCACCTCCATGTGTCCCACCCTAATTATTCCTCCCAGTACCCAGCGCTCTGGTACTTGCTGTACCAGGCGCCCTCCTGAGGCCTAAAAGACATTCATGGCATTTAATTCTCAGAAGCAGCCTCCACGCCCCACCCCCTCCACACACACACACACACACACACACACACACACACACACGCAGATGCAGAGAATGTCTGGGCATTCCAGGGAGAGGGGGGTGTCGCCCCACACTGGCTCACACACAACCACACAGTTCACAGACGTTACACGGCTGCACCCAGCTGAAAACCAAAACCAGAAACAACCTTTCAAGGTCAAACTTTTATTCTGTTTTGTTTTGGGGCCGCACCCAGCCATACTCGGGGCTTCCTTCGGTGCTTTTCGTTTGAGGTTCACACCCCAGCAGTGCTCAGGGCTGGTTCTTGACCCTGAGCTCAGGGATCACTCCTGGCAGTGGTCAGGGCACCGTCTGGGGCGTGGGGGTCAAAGTCAGGATGACTGCATGCAGGGTACGATCTCTCTGGCCTGAGGGCAAAGTATTTGAGTCCTTGTTTTACTCATTTTAAGGGGGGGCTCCCGAACAGGGCCCGGAGGGCCTGGAACCTCGCTGGCGAGTCTCAGCTGACAGTGTAGCTACAGCACCGGAGAACTGAGTGCCCCCGCGCAGAGACGGGCGAGCTCCAGTGAGGGCTGAGAGAAAGAAGAAGGGGGCCCTGTGGGCATGAGAATGGCACAGCCACCAGGACACAGGGGTTCCTTAAAAAAAGCAATGGGGGGCTGGAACAATAGCACAGCGGGGAGGGTGTTTGCCTTGAACAGGGCTAACCCGGGTTCGATCCCCAGCATCCCATAAGGTCCCGGAGCACCGCCAGGAGTCATTCCTGAGTGCAGAGCCAGGAGTAACCCCTGTGCATCGCTGGGTGTGATCCAAAAAGCAAAAAAAAAAAAAAAAAAGCAAGGGATGAAGAGCTAGAACATGCCCAAGGCCCTTGCTCTGCACAGGGCCGACCTGAGTTTGACCCCGGCACCCTACGGGATCTTCCAGCCCTCCTTGTAGGGGTCAGGGGACCCCCCACCCCCACTGCCACGAGAGCAGGACCAGCAAGCACCCCGTTCCCCGCCAGCAGTGGGTGGTGAAGGACGGGCAGCAGGTCACCACGGCCAACTCAAAGGCAGCAGGCACGCCTCAGGGTGCGAAATAGGTGGGGCCTGAGGTGATGCCAGCCGGAAGTGAGAGGGAAGTGAGGGACAATGGCCGGATGTTTCCCTCACCTCACGGGCCTGAACTGACTGAACCTGCCCAGCCCTGCGCCGCTCAGCTCAGCGCTGGGCTCTGCGACTGGCCAGGGGGTGGGAGAGGCAGAGGACCTGGGGGAGGGGCTGCTTGGGGACTTTGGGAGCCCAGGGTGTGTGTGTGCACAGGCAGATGCGCTCCCGGAACTCCCCTGGTGGCGGAAGCCAATGATGAAGCCTAAGACTGGGGGGCGTGGGGGGGCACGTTGGGCAGAGGGGCTCAGGCCCGACCCTGCCCGGGTTTCCAGCTTCCACAGACCCCTCCTGTCCTCTCTGGGCCCCAACACGCCCACTCCCGCGCTCTCATTTCAGCCTCCCTCATGTCCTCCTTTTCTAAGATATTACTTGGGGTCTGCCCAGTAGCACTCAGGAGGCCGCGGCTCCTCCCGGTGGGTCTCCTCCACTCAGGGATGCGGGGTTTCCCAGACCAGCCCCCCAGTACCACGGACCCCTGGGCCAGCCTGCGGTGGCCGGGAGGGGGGTGCTGAGGCCAGACCCGGCTCGGCCACGTGCAGTGCCTGCCCCATCCCTCCGCCCCCCTTCCTTTCGGGGCGACACCGACCCAAATCCAGGGCCATCTGCCCTCAGAGCAATAGACAAGGACCCCACCTCTTTGCGCGTGTGGGTGGCGGCCACGACAGCTGTGAGTCCCCAAAAGGATGGACAGAAGGAGGAAGCCCGGGGCTGGAGCGACAGCACAGTGGGGAGGGCGCTCGCCTTGCATAGGACTGGCCCGGGTTCGATCCCCGGCATCCCAAGGGCCCCCCCAAGAGCTGGCAGGATGATTCCTGAGGGCAAAGCCAGGGGTGACCCCTGAGTATCACCAGCTGTACCAGGCGCCCTCCTGGTACGGTGCCCTGACCACTGCCAGGAGGAAGCCCCGTCTTCAGGGGCTCAGACGGGCAGCCCCCCTCTGGGCGCCCTCTCGGAGCTGGTGGGGCACTCGGTCTGGGAGAGACTCTAGCACTGGAGCCGGCCACCCCACAAGGGGTCAGCCCTGCCGGGTGTTTCCCCTCCAAGCCAGGGGCCGAAGAAGGGGCTGCACAGGGAGGCTCCAGAGACACCCCAACCCCACTGGGTTCCTGATGTCCCACTTGTGCAACCAGTACCCCAAGGCGCTCGGCCGCCCCCACCCTGCTGCCTGCCCCCCCCACTGACTTTCCGGGGTGCCAGTCACATCCCAGGAAAGGGCATGAGCAGGTGGTCAGTCTGTCGGTGGGCAGATGGAGGCTGGCCGCTGCCTCCCAGCCATGGCAGCCCGGCGCGGCGGTGGATCCGTGGAACAGCTCCGTGGCAGGACTGGGGGGGCGGGGCGGGGGCTGGGACAGGGCAGGAGGAGGGGGAGTTTGTCCAGAGCCAGCGGGGTGACTCATGGCCCCGAGCCTGCTCCTCCACCTGGGATTAAGCCTGAGCCCAGAGAATGGCCGGAATGCTCAGCCTCAGCGAGTGTGGACAGAAGCGGGGCTCGCCCCGCCCCCCGCCTCGCGCAGGACAGCGGCTCCGGCTCCCGGCCACGGGGCAGCTTTGACTTCAGACCATGAAGAGCGAGACATTAAGAAATGGAGGTGGGTGGTCTGACACACCCAGCTGAGACCACTCCTGGCCGCGCGTGGTCTTGGAGCGCAGTCCCCCGTGGGCTGGCAGAGGAAGCAAGAGGCCACAGTCCGCCAGGGACGGGGCTGGGGCTGCACGGAGGGACGGGAGGACACCAGCGCTTCCTCAGCCCCAGCCAGCACCTTTCTCCCCTGTCCCAGGCCTGGACCTTGTGGGGGACCCTGGGGAGGTGCCTCACCCCCCACAGGCAGTGCCAAGGCTGTGCTGGCGCCAGCCCACCCCCACCCTCTGTCACATGCTCCCTAGGACCAGAAAATGTCCCTGTGCTCCTCGGAGCCACACAGGAAGTGCTCAGCCAATGGCCCATGCAGGCACGAATGGACAAGCCCCTTCTCTCCCTCCCCTGTCCTCTGGAATCTGTCCCTAGGACCCCCACGGTGTGTTCACCTCTCAGACACCCACCCACCCACCCACAAGGCACCCTCTATCCACTCATCCATCTATTTGTTCATTCCTTCCTGTACCATCCGCCAATCTGTCTGTCCATCCATCAGTCCATCTGTCCATGCATCCATTTGACTGCCTATCCATTCATCTGTCCATCTATCCTTCCAGCCTTGCATCCAACCCTATGTCTATCCATTCATCTGTCCCTCTCCATATGCATCCATCTACTCACCCATCCATCCGTAATTACATCCACCCATTCATCTCTACGCACATTCGTTCACTCCCTCATTATTCACACATCCACCTATATTAATTCATACTCACATCCACCCATCCATCTACCACCCATCCACCCATCCATCCATCCACCCATCCACCCACCCATCACGCATCCACCATCCATCCACCCATCCATCCATCCACCCATCCATCACCCATCCACCAACCATCCACCCACCCATCCATCCACCCATCCATTCATCCATCCATCCACCCATCCATCACCCATCCACCATTCATCCATCCAGCACCCATCCATCCATTCCTCCATACCTCCATCTATCCCCATCCCTACATATACACATCCATTCACCTATCCATCTATCCATCTATCCACCATATATTTATTCGTACCTACCTTCATCCATCCCTCCCTCCATCCCTCCACCCACCTATCCATGTCTGCCTCTACCCATCCCTCCACCCCTCCCTCCACCCATCCACCCATTCCTGCATCCTTGCCTCACTCACTCTCATCCATTTATGCCACAAGGCCTCTGGCCCCTGCTTCGGGTTCCAGAGTGGGGTGCAGGGACACGGCCCAGGCTGCAGGTCTGAGCCCTGAGACCCCGCGTGCCTTGGGCAGACATGTAATATCTTTGCATGTCAGTCCCCACACGTGTGGCTGGGGAGAGGAGGAGGCTGGTCCCACGTCTCCGAGCTGGGCACCCACGTCCACTCTCATCAGGATGTGGTGCCAGGCGTGTCCCTCCAGCCCCAAGCTGGCAAGGGCAGGGCACGGCTTCCCTGTCTGCCCCACACGCTCCGAGTCCCTTCAGCCTCGTGTGCGAAGCCAGGGGGGCCCCGAGCGCCAGGCAGAAGCTGCGGACGGAGCAGCGGGACCCTGTCCCGGACACACCAGACTCATTTGGTTCCGTGGCCGGCCCTTGGCGGCCTGCCCTGGCCCCCTGCTCAGGAGGGCACGGGGGGGGGAGGGGAGGGGAGGGGGTCCTGACCTCTTGACCTGCCCATCTCCCGGTGGTGCCACGCCTGAAACCTGGGCCCAGAAATGCCACCCCACCAGTCTGGTCACCGGCAGGCCCTCAGGTGGGGTGGAGGGAGGGAGGAGGGAGTTTTGGGGTGGGGCTGGGCAGACCAGAGTCCGAGGGGACCCACCCGGCCCTCTCAGGCTGACGGTGTGACCTCCTGGCCGTGTGCCCCGGGGCGGGTGCGGGGCCGGGCTCACACAGCTGCTCCCGCCCTCCCTGTCTGCTGGCCCAGGAGTGCACCTGCCTCTAGGGAAAGCTGCGGGGGCAGGGGGGTAGCCAGGTGGGCGCTGGCAGGGGTGCTTGGGGGCGGGGGGGGCGGGGGGGGCCAGGCACATTCCTGGGCCTGACTCACAGCCGCAGAGTGGGTGACTCAGCCTGACCCTCTCACTCTCGCCAGGACCAGCCCCTCCTCTGCTCCAGCCGCGGGCGGGGCCTCAGGGAAGCACCAGGTCCCCGGCCTGGTGTGAGTCACAGGCTGGAGGGCCAGCCTGCTTTTCCATCCCTCCCATTGTTCTGCAAGAAGAACAGTAAATACATGTTACCAAACTCAGGGGTGACACTGTGCCAGCCCCTGTCCCCACCCCCCAGGACAGAGGGTGGAGGGCGGGGAGCCAAGGGCCCTCCGTGCCAGAAGGCCACACACACACACAGACACAGAGACACAAGCACACACGCACACACCCCCTTCTGGCTCTCCTCCATTTACAGGTGGGAAATCTGAGGTCCAGAGAGGGCAGGCCACTGACCCGTGCTCACACAGCGTCACACAGTGGGTCACACACACTTGCAGGCTGCGGGTGCTGACAGGCCCAGGCTGGCCGAGCTTGCTGCGCAGAGCCCCCCTGGGGACCCAGAGTCCTTCCATTCTGGGGTCCCCAGAGGCTCAGGGAGACCCTGAGCCCTGCAGTCCTCGGAGCTGCCAGAGTGGGGAGTGGCCCTGGGCCCAGGTGGGTGCAGAGATGGAGTACCCAGGCAGCGCCCTCCCCCAGGGGAGTCTCCATCCCGCAGAGCCCGGAATGCTGTCCTTCCGGTTTCCAACTGGTTCACAGAGCAGCCGCCAGCCTGGAGGGGAGAGGCAGCTCCCTGGGGAAACAGGGCAGCCCCGTGGGGTGCCGGGGCTTCCTCTGGACCTGCTGCCTCCTGGGACACACAGCCCAGCTGCAGGAAGGGAACCGGGCTCAGGCCGAGGGGGCCCAGGTTCCTTGGCGCCTGGCCCTGCAGATACCCCGTAGCCCTCCCCACTGCCCCGGGAAGGCCCACCCCTCGCTGGGCGATGAGTCACCTGGCACGCAAGGGGCCGGCAGAGCCAACAGGCCCATCTGCCCGATGGGGCGCTCGGGGCCAGGCCGAGCACGGTCCTGCACACGTGCACCGTCACACGTGTGTACGGTGGTGGGGGCACATGCAGCCACCAGCCCAGCTGTCTCAGGGGTGGCGGGGGTCTGGAATTCTTCACTGATTGGTCCCTTCTTCCCACTGAGCTCTGGGCGCGCCCCCTTGAGTCAGGGGGAGCGGGGAGCGGGGCGGGGGGGGGGCTGGGTGGGGTCCCTGCAGGAGGAGCCGGTGGCGGGGCTCCCCGCAGATGGGAAGGAGCCTGTGCCACCGGGTCGGGTGCTCGGGAGAGCCCGTTGCCGGGCACATGTGGCTGGGCAGGAAGTGACCAGCAATAAACCTCACGGGGCAGGACGAGGGGCAGGGCAGGGCTGTCCCTGGGGCCTCCCTGCTGCTGACCTTCAACTCTCTAGGCGCGCCGGGGAAGTTTCGGTGCGGCTAGAGTCCTGCCCGGCCGGCCAGGCCCCTCCCACTGCAGGGCTGGGGGACACACCACATGGGGTCTTCCCGGTGGGGGGTGAGGGGTCCTGCCCATCTCCCGAATGAGGGAAGTGGCGCCCATCTGGAAAGGACCCACCTGGGACCAAGCCAGTCTCGCCGGCTGCCCCCCCCCCCCCGTCTCTTCTTGGAGTGCAGTTTTTCTGGTTGGTCCTACTGTGCGCCTCTCTTTGCCCCTTTGACCTTCATGAAGGCACCCCCTCCCTCAACACACACACAGAACACATGTGTGCATGCACAGTGACACATGCTCACACACACAGAGGCACATGTGCACAGACATATGCTCACACAGAGACACACATTCACACAGAGAGAGACACATATGCACAGACAAACTCTCACACAGAGACACACACTCACAGAGACACACACTCATACAGAGACACACGCTCACACAGAGACACACGCTCACACAGAGACACACGCTCACACAGAGAAACACACTCACACTCGCTTACACAGACACACACTCACACACAGCAGACACATACACACAGACATGCGCTCACACACAGACACTTGCTCACATACAGACACACACTCATACACAAATACATGCTCACACACAAATGTGCACACACAGATACATGTTCACACACAGACACGCTCATATGCACACAGACATACGTGTGCACACACAGGCTCACACAGATGTGCACACACGGGGGCTGGAGCAATAGCACAGCCGGTAGGGCTTGCATGCGGCAGACCCGAGTTTGATATCCAGCATCCCATATGGTCCCCGAGCACCGCCAGGAGTAGTTCCTGAGTGCATGAGCCGGGAGTAACCCCTGAGCATCGCCAGGCATGATCCAAAAAAAAAAAAAAAAAGATGCGCACACACCCTCTCAACACAGAAAGGTAAGGGGAAACGGCTGGGAACTTTCTTGGGAAACTGGAGGCCCCGCGGGGTGCAGGGTGGAGGTGCGGCACCCCCGCTGACTCCAGGGACTGCAGGATTCGGACCCCAACCTGCTGGCTACTGGAACCTGAACAAAACCGGGCCCCGAGGGCCAGAGCAAGAATCGCAGGGAGGGCGCTGGCCTGGATTTGATCCCCAGCACCCCAGATGGTCCCACGAGCAGCACCAGAAGTGATCCTGAGTGCAGAGCCGGGAGCAACCCTGAGCATCACTGGGTGTGACTCAAAACCAAAATAAATAAATTAATTAAATTGAATTAAATTGGGTACTGAGGAGGTGGACTTGCCGGGGATTTTTGAGTCAGCGATAGAGAGGAAAATCCTCCCCTTGCAGCTGCCTTTGGCCGGGCCGCGGGGAGACCAGGCCATCGCTGTCCTCTCCTCAGCAAAGACCAGGGCCAGTGTCCAGCAGCTGACCGCTCAGCAGCACGACTCAGGCCACGCGTATGCATGTGGCAGGCGCGAGCCTGACGCCCAGTGCCACGTGCTCTCGAGCACCCCTGGGTGGCCCCTGGAAACAGTGTGTGTGTGCCAGGACCCCTGGCTGCCTCTGGGCTCCCTCCCGCCCTTGGAAAGTGCACAGGGGTCCGCTCGAACCCTGACCTGGCCTGGGAACTCGGAGAAGCCCCAGATCTGGACAGAGCCCAGAGAGGAGGCTGCAGGGCCCGAGAGTTTGGCTGGGGAGTGGGTCTGTAGAGGGGTGGGGGACTCAGCCCTGGGGGTGGGGTGGAGTTCTTAAACTTCCAGCTCAGCGTCTGGAGATAGCGGAGTGGGAAAGGCTCCTGAGCCCACAAATGGCCCCCAAAAGACGGCCAGGACAGACCCTGAGCACCGGCTGGGTGGTCCCTGAACCCCCCAGCACCTCGCGGGCGCACAGGCCTGTTTCCCACTTGACTTGAGGACTCGTCCCCACGGCGGAGCTGGACCCTGGCATCCTGCCCCCAGTGCCAGCGCCTGCCCGCTCTGGGGACTCAGCCCGCAGGACTGCCGTGGCCGAGGCCTGGAGTTCCGTTCACAGGAGGTTTTGTCTCCCCTCGTGGCTCCATGACAGGGATAAAAAAATTCCCTGTTCGTGGGGGTGGCTCGGTGTTGTGGTTTCCGGGTAAATGACCCCCCTACCCCCCAGTCACCTCCGAACCCTCTGGAAAGGTCGAATGCACTTTCCTTGCCTGTGGTCAACCCAGGTTCAACGCCAACACCCCCTCGGGTCCTCTGGGGCCACACCAGGAGCGACCCCTTACCAGGAGTCAGCCCTGAGCACCGCTGGGGGTACCCAAAACAAACAAGCGAACGGACAAATAAATCAACACAAATAAAATTAGTCTTGGGACGGGGCAGGTGTGGCCAATCTGACACGGGAGGAAAGCAAGGCTGCTGCTGGGGAGGGAGAACTCGGGCAAGGGCCCCCCTTCCTTCAAGGCCGGCCACGCTGTCCCCCTGCGCGCCTCTAGCTGGTCCCCGGCACCCCTGTCCGGGCGCGCAGGGCGCGCGCGCGGGGCGCGCGGGGGACAAGGCGGGCGGCCGTGCAGGGGAGAGGCTCCTGCACCCCGAGGTGCGGGCCGGGGAGGGGGTGCCCCGGGAGTCCCCGCCCCCCGGCCCCGCCCCCGGGAAGGTAAGCGCCACCTCTGGGGTGCGGCCGAGAGTGACCGCCGCGCCCGCCCGGCCGCCGCACTCGGGCTCCCGCCGCCGCTGCCGTCCCGCGCCGGCCCCACCATGCACTCGCTGTTCAGGAAGAGGAACAAAGGCAAATACAGCCCCACGGTGCAGACGCGGAGGTGAGCGGCCGGGGTGGCCAGGCCGGCGCGGTGGGGGGGGGGACAGTCCAGTCCGGCACGCGGCGCCCGGAGCGCGGAGGGGAGCGCGAGTGAGCGGGCGGCGAGCGGGTCCGCGCGTGCCTGTGTCGCTGTGAACTGGGGGGCCAGGGAAGTGCCCCCCCGGAGGGGCGCGGTGTGGTCACTGCCAGAGTCGCCTGAAGAGACTCGGAGGTGTCCCGAAGGGCAGCGGGGGTGGCCACACCTGCCAAGCTGGAGACCTGGCGGAGGGGGCTGGCCGCTCCTCCCCCTCCCGCTCCCGCGGGGTCTGCGTGCTGGGGCCCCTCCAGCCCTGGCGGCAGGCCTGTACCCAGGTGCCCCCCAACCCCCAGCCGATACTGGCCCTCCCAGGCGGCCGGCGGGCAATGACAAGTCTCGATGCGTCTGCTGTCACCGCGGCCCACGGCCGTTTTGATAAGCGCGATGCAATCACCTAATAACCAGTTTCTGGAGCCCAGTGGAGATGCCGAGATTGACGGGGCCGGGCTGCGCGGCCGGGTGGCCGGCTGGGTAAACCAGGGGGCTGCCGACTGCCCCCTGCCTGGCAGGGGCCGGGCTCCTGGCACCGGGGGCACCCGCCGCCCCAGGAGGCCGCAGGAGAGGGCGCCCCGCCCCGCCTCTGCTCGGGCCCAGGCCGACCTGTCAGACAGGTGTTGCGGGGCCCTGCAGCTGAGCACCCAGCCCTGAGCCCAGCCCTCAGGACCCCCACCCACGCCCTGCGCGTCCCCCTGCCCCCCCTCGCTCCTTCACTCGGAGACACTCCCACCCTCCGCCCCTCCACTCCCCTCCGAGGCCCCGCTCCCGGCTCCCCCCTCTTTCACAATCCCAGAGGCCGGGCAGGGCCCCGTGTGTCCAGCGGGGGCCGTCCAGTCCCTGAGCCATGCTCCAATTGCACAATCGGGGCTTCCTGCCAGCCTGGAGGCTGTGCTGCCCCCCAGGACTGCCCGCCCCCCTGGTCCCCACACGCACACACCCACACACCAGGAGATGGGCCAGGCTGCCCTGTGTCCAGCCCCACCCACTCTTTTGCACTGGGGGGGGGGGCCTGGGGCCTTCCCAGCAGAGGGCCAGGAGGGCGGTCCCCAGCCTCCGCTGCTTGAGGACCCGGGGCTTGGGTGGTCGGGACACGGGCCCTGCCTGCTGTGTGCCCAGGCAGACACCCTCTGCCCTGGGCGGGCAGTCACTGACCCTGGACCTCTTCCTGCAGGAAGCCTGCCTTGTTTCTCCCTGGAGGGTGGAGTTCCCGTCTTCGGGTCTCTTCCCAGCTCAGAGCAGGTGCCCCCTGCCCCTGTGAGGTCTCCAACACGCAGTTCCCGGCTCTCCCCTGGGCGGGGACACACTTGAGGACAGGACTGTGAGGTCGAGGGCAGCCTCCAGACCACCGACCCCAGGAGAGTCTCTACCTGGTTCAGGGGGTTGTTTGTTTGGCTCCATGCAGGGGCGTCGGGGTCACTACTTGGATGTCTGAGGCCTCCCCCCTGCAAAGCTGTGTCCCTCGCGGCCCCCCCCCCCAGACAGCTCTTTGCACCCGCCGAGAACCTCCTTTCGGGCCGGAGAAACAGCACAAGTTAAAGCACTTGCCTAGCATGTGGCTGGTTCTGGTTCAATCCCCGAAACCACATATGGCAGCCCACGAAGTGCTAGGCATAGTCCCTGAGCACAGAGCCAGGAGCCAGCCCTGAGCACCACTGGGTGTGCCTGCCCCCCCCATAATATCTTTTAAATTGCATTTGAGGGACAGGGCTAGAGCACTAGTCCAGGAGTTAAGGCGCTTGCCTTGCGTGCCGCTGACCTGGTTCCATCCCCACTACAGCCAGGAGTGACCCCTGAGCACTGAGCCAGGCATCAGCCCTGCGCGTAGCCTGGTGTGCCGCCCCCAGGAATAACTGTCTGATGGAGGTGTGCACAGTCAGCGTTTGACTTCAGATCTGATCGATGTGTCTGGCCACCTCTGCTTGCAGTTTTCCTCCTGTGACCAGAGTGTCTGGGAATTCAGCAGCTTGCAAACACACAGCTCTTCTTCTTTTTTTTTTTGGTTTTTGGGTCACACCCGGCGATGCACAGGGGTCACTCCTGGCTCTTCACTCAGGAATTACCCCTGGTGGTGCTCAGGGGACCATATGGGATGCTGGGATTAGAACCCGGGTCGGCCGCGTGCAAGGCAAACGCCCTCCCCGCTGTGCTATCGCTCCAGCCCCACAGCTCTTCTTCTTCTTCTTCTTCTTCTTCTTCTTCTACAGAGGTGTTCACAATGTTATTACATTCAGGATTCCAGCACCAGTCCCAGCGCCATCATTACACCTTCCCCTCACCATGATTTTAAGTTTTCCCACTACCCCCCAAGCCTGCCCCAAAGGCAGATCCTCAAATAATTTATTTTGTATTGCTTGTTATGAATAATCTGCTAAAATTGATCCAAAAAAATTTCCTTAGAGCAAAGTGTGTGAGGAACTGCTGCATCTCACCCTGGAGACATTAAGCTCTAGTAAAAGATATTAGTAACATGTTGTTACAAGTTGGGCCTGTGTGCTAATATGTATATGTATTTATATATATATTTTGGACTGAGATCAGTTACCTTCTACTTCACACCCATTAAATGTGATGTACTACTCCTCGTACATCTGTGGCTTAGAATTCTCGGCCACACGCTCCAGGAATTCTAAAAGTTGAAGTAGGGTGACAGAGCACACAGCTCTTCTTTACAATTGTTTTTTGGGGTTTTTTTTTTTTTTTTTTTGGCATTTTTTTCTTCAGGGCAGACCCGTCAGTGCTCCGGGGTTACTCCGGGCTCTGCACTCAGGAATCACTCCAAGCAGGCTTGGGGGCACAGATGGGCTGCTGGGGATCGAGCCAGGGTCTGCAGCGTGCAGGACAACACCCCACCCGCTGTACATTGCTCCGGCCCCATTTTCTTTCCTTCTGGTGAGAAAACTGAAGGTACGTCCAGGTACCAGCTGTTCCTCACCTGGCCCCAGGCTGGCGGAATAGGCCTGGCCTTCCCGGGGCGAGACTGGGGGTATGTCTGGGTCCCTTCTCCCTGAGCCCCTCGGTCAGACACCCCTGCAGCTCTGAGCTGCCGTCCTCGGTCCCGGGGTGCTGACCCCCTGCATCACTCTTTCACCCTGACTTTTGTTTGTTTGGCGTTCACCCTCGGTGGTGCTCCAGGATCACTCCTGGAGGGCTCAGGGTGTGGTTCTGGGGGTGGAACTGGGCTGACTGTGTGCAAGGCCAGCGCCCAGCCCTGGTGCCCACGCCTGCGGCCTCAGCCTGGCTTTGGGGGTCTCTGCTGGCGTGTTGGCGGGGAGGCCCTCCAGCCTGGCTTCTGTGGTGGGAGTCAAAGCTGGGTGGCGCTGTGGGGGGCTGCCAGGCGGGGCGAGTCCGCACAGGGGCACCGCCGGTGGGAGCAGCTCACCCTGACACCGGGCGGGAGCGCTGGGTGTGGACGCTGCAGTTACACCTGGCTGGTGACAGGCCGGGCCGGTGCTGCAGGCGGCCAGGGACAGCGTCCAGCGCAGCAGGGAGGGCCGGGAGAGGGGCGGTCACTGCCGGCCCCGCTGTGCCCTGGGCTGGGGCCCTGCGGGCAGGAGCTGAGGCCAGGAGGCTGCGAGTCAGGCCTGGACCCCGCGCTCCCCGCTCTCCGCGACCCTTGGGCCCATGTGGGGGCGTGGCGGGCATCTGTGGTGGGCTGCACAGAGGAGCAGGCTGGGCCCTGCTCAGCTCCAGGGGGGTGTCGGGGGGAGGTGGTGTTCCTGTCACCATCGGGACCCGTCTGGCTGCAGGACTGTCTCAGAGACACAGCCTAGACAGACGGGGGTTTCTGGTGCCGCATGGCCTGCTGGGGCCGTGGAGATCAGGGAGGGCTTCCTGGGGAAGGCGTCTAACCTGTCTGGAGCGGGAGTGAGGTGAGTGGTAGCGTACTGCTCTGCTCTCACTGCTTGGGGGGGGATCCAGCCCGGTGCCCCCCGTACTGACGGGCTCCCTGCATCCCTAGAAATGGGGTGTTCAGCCTCGGCTCCCCAGAAATGGGGGCGTCCTGCCCGCCACCAAGACCCGGGTCCCGGCAAGCAGCCTGGCCTCACCCCAACTTCATCTGGGGAGGGTCCCCTGGGAGCAGCCCCCGTGGTGGGCGCGGGCGGCGGGGAGGGGCGGGGCCGGGTGAAAGGTGTGAACAGTGCTGCCCTCTCGACTCTGACCGCCACGCTCGCCGGCCCCTCAGCCCCTCACTGCCTCCTCGGGGAGAGGGAAGGGCACCCCGGGGAGATTGTGGGGGCGTGTGCACACACGAGGGCACGAGAGAGTGCGTGTGCATGTGTGTGAGTGTGTGCAGGTGAGTGTGCGCATGTGAGTATCTGAGTGTGTACGTGGAGGGTAGGTGTGAAACTGAGCATACATTCATGTGTGTGTTCATATGTTGTATGCACATGTGTGTGCTGCCTCAGTGTGTAAGCCGGTGTGTACGTTGTATGTGAGTTGTATGTGTATGTTGTATGTGAGTGTTTCTGTGGTCATGGCCACTGGCACCCTCCCCCGGCCCCGGCAGACGCATGGACACCCTGGGGCAGAGACAGCTGGGGATGCTCCTGACCCGAGCCGCCCTCCTGGAGGCGGCGGCCCACTTCACGGGCTGAAACACACCGCCGGTGCCCAGAGCCTGGTGGCGGCTTGGGGCTCGTGTTTGGCGGGAGGACGGTCTGCCCACGGCCCGGGGAGGGAAAGTAGGTCTCCCGGCCTCCCGGGCCGGGGGCGGCAGCGGGTTGCAGGGACTCCAGGGACTGCCCAGGGCCCTGTCGCCTGGACTCGCCGTGCCTGGCTGCCCGCCCCCACTCTGCCCCCACTTGCCCGGCCTTCTCCTGGCAGCGCGCGGCTGAGTGGAGCCAGAGCTCTGGCGAGGTTGGCACTTCCTGCCCTCCCCCCGGGAGCACCCTAGTCCCTCTCTCGGGCAACACCCAGAGGCAGGCAAGGCGCTGGGGGTGTCTGGGCTCCCTCGAGAGGACCCAGGGCACTCTGGGCGACTGTGCCAGCCCGTGCCCCCCGACTCTGCCTGAACCCACCTGGTGAGGTGCGACAGGGACCGGCCGCTGCTCTCTGCGCTGCCCGGGGAGGGGGATCATCGTGCCACCTCTCACGGGCCTGGGTGCGGCCCTGGCATTCCACAGGTCCCAGCCCTCACCTGCGCCCGGTCCCCTCCTCCCAGCGCCCGTGCCAGGCCTGGGCCCTGCCCCTCTGTCCCCAGGCCCTCCACAGCCAGGCGCTCTCTGCAGATCCCGTCCTCTGTCCTCTGCTCATCCCCCTCCACCGTGCCCACCCCCTCCTCTCTGCGCACAGGAAGGCGGGTGGGTCTTCCTTGAACTGTCCGACCTTCTGCTTCCCTGGCTGCCTGCAGAGCCCAGTGTCCTGGCCCGGGCCTGTGGGGGACTGGGAGCGGGGTGGGGTGGTCATCCAGCCAGTCTGGGGGCTTGGGGCGGCCTCACAGCCTCGCCCCTACCTGCGGGCCCCGCCCCTGATGCTGGCCCCGCCCCGGACCCGGACCCGCCCCTGGCGCTGACCCCGCCCCATCCCCTGGCCCCGCCCCTGCCTGCTGGCTCCAGCCCAGCTAGCACGCCTGGCTGCTGGGCGCAGTGTCCGCGCTGACCATGCTTGGCTTTGTTCCTCTGTTCCTGGGTGGGACTTTCTGGGTCTGGTGGAAGGTTCAGGAAGGATTCTGTTTTGTACCGCCAAGGACAGAGCTTGCTCTTGTCCCACTGCCCAGAGACAAAGCCAAGCTCTTCCCGGGGCATCAAAGGGGCGCTTGTGGGAGCTGGTGGCGCAGAGAGCTGGGCGCGGACACCGCACCCCGACCGCAGGCCTGTCTCCCCCCGCCCCGGGCCCCTCATGAAGCAGGGTGAGCCTGCCGGCTCCCGACCCTGTATGTGGGGTGCAGGTCACAGGCGGCTGGCCGTGCTGGGCAGGTGGATAGCCACAGGCATGGCGGTGGCATGGGGGTCTGTCCTCCCGGCCACGTGTCCAGAGCACAGGGGCTGCGTGAGCCCCGCTGCGGCCGGGGAAGGTCTGCAGGGATGGGGAAGGGCCACGCGGGAGTCTGTAACATCAGCTGGCGACCAAACCGGCAGAAGGACCGTGGCTGACTGGAAGCCCATCATGGTTTCCTGCGCGGGAGGGGGGTACTTCCCCCACCCCGCAGAGTCACCTGAGCAGTTCTGGGGGGCGGGGCCAGGCTGCCCCCGAGGTTAGGATCTGCCGCCCCCGGACTAATAGCCGGGTGTAGGAGAATTTATAGTCTAATTAGCATGGAAGTTTCTAGTGGCGAGAGTATCAGGCCATGCCCGTCACTCGGGACTTTACGGGGTGCTTCCTGGGTGCTGCTTTCTCACGAGACTCCTTTCCGGATGTGCTCCCGGGGCAGGAGCCCCGACTCCATCTCCCGCACCACGTGGCCCTCCGAGCACTGAGCTGAGAGTAGCCTTCCCAAGCCCCACACTGTTGGGTATGACCCCTAAAGAAACCTCCCCCCAGAGAGACCTTGGGGGTCTGCGTCCTCCTGCCTGCTTCCCTGTGGCCCAGAGTGGGCGTGGCCTGTGCTCCCTCCCCCCTTCTGGGCCGGCTGCAGGCGAGAAGGGCCCAGAGGGCAGCGGTGGTGGAACCACGCTGCCCCGGACGGCGTGAGTCCGTCCCCTAGGACGGTCGCTGTGTCCGCCCTGCCGGTGCGTCCTGCTTGCCTGGCCCCTGGCTGGCAACCCTCTGGTCAGCCTCGTGCCACGGAGCCGGAGCCGTGTTTGCGCTCAGCTGCCCGCTGGTCCCGGTGGGGGCCTCACAGCGCAAGGGGCCGAGGGGCTTCGCGTGTGCCGCAGGCCTGGCCACTGCCTCCTGGCTGCCCTCCCCGGCCCCGAGAGTCCAGCCTGCACCAGGCCTGGCCACGGCCTCCTGGCCGCCCTCCCCAGCCCCAAGAGTCCAGCCTGCACCGTTGCTTCCTGGTCCCCAGGTGTTTCGGCCACAGATGCTGCAGGGTTAGGGCTGTCTGTCGCCTTCCTGGTTTGATCCCGGCACCCAATGGTCCCCGAGTGCCACTGGGGTCACTCCTGAGTATCCCTGGGTGTCACCAGAGGATAAACAAAACCCCAAACAGCAGAGTTCCAGATGTGCTCCCCAGGCAGGAGCCCCGACTCCATCTCCCGCACCCTGTGGTCCTCTGAGCACTGAGCTGAGAGTAGCTGCTCTGCCCCCTCCTGTCCTCCGCTGTGAGGGGCTCAGCTGGCGGTGGGCTGGTGTCGGGAATGACACTGGCAGGGGCTTGGGGCACACGTGAGGGGCGAGGTGTGGTGGGCGCGGCCAGTCTCGAAGCCTCGTTCTGGGAGCAGGCTCCGGCCTCTCCAGGCGGGAGTCCTGCGGTGGCTGCTCGGCCCCCAGCACTGGGGCTGCCCGCTGGCCTGGCCGGGGGCGCCCCGCATCCTGCTGGCCACAGCCTGCGGGGGGCACTGACACCCCCACCCGCCCGTTCTGGAGAGATGACTCTGGCCGCTGGGAGTTGGAACCTGCTACTGGCTGTGTGACCTCGGGCTGTTGTCTTCACCTCTCTGGGCCTGGTTGTTTCTGTCCCGACAGTGAGCAGAGGGCAGTGGCTGTCCTGCTCTGGCACCCTGCTGCACTGAGCGCCCCGAGGGAGATGGTTGTCTGAGAGGTGGGAGGGAGGAAGGGGAGTGCCCGGGCCGAGTGGGGGATGGTCCAGTCAGGGGCACTCAGGGGCCCACAGCTGTGCTGCTCGGCCTTCACTGCTGGACACCCCGGGTGTGCCCTGTGGGACTGTCCAGGCCTCAGAGCACTGGGGAGAGAGTCTGCAGACACACATCCCAAGGCCAGCACCCTGGGCACCTCCACCAGGTGGGGCCCCGGGCGGCTGTTGGGGGGTGCAGCCCCCGAGCATTCCAGCCGTTCCCACACTGCTCCCCTCCCCTGCACGTGTCCCTGCGCCCCACGGAGGCAGAACCGGCCCCAGAGGCAGGAACTAGCATCGCCGTGGCCCGAGTCAGGGAGAGGGGCAGGGTCGCCCCCCGCGGGCCTGGGCAGTGCCCAGCAGCTCCCGCCCCCGCACGGCAGCAGGAGGCAGACGCCCTTCTGTTGGGCAGTCGCTGGACTGTGTCTGTCCCCTGGGTGCCCGAGCCGGGGGGTGTCGCCGGAGCCCTCGGAAGTCAGGCCGGCCCAGGCCAGGTGTCGGGGTGCCCGGGCCGGGGGCGGAGGCCAGGACAGTGGGCACTGTGCCGGGGGCACCTGAGTCTCTGCCCGCCTCCTGCCACGGCACCCCCAGGCGCCCCCAGAACCGTGGGGCCGCTCGGGGCCCGCACTCGGGGGAGCCCGGCGCGGAGCGGTCCAGAGAGCTCTTGGCTTGAGGGACGGAAAAAGAACATGAAACGTGCTGTGACTCATTTTTCTGGGCACCAACTGCCAGAATGTTCTGTGCATCTGGCTGAAAATCTTTTGTGTTTTGGAGTTTTGGTGTCTGGGGCCACACCCACCGGTTCTGCGGGCTTATCCTGCCTTGGGGCCGAGGGGCCGGGACAGGCCCTGGCCCGCTGCTCTGTCTCTCCAGTCCTGCTTGTGACCTTCAAGTGCGTTCCCGGGACAACCCTGCGAGTCTTGGTGCCCTTCGCTGCGGCCACACAGCAGGACCCCCTCTGGGCCGGGGTCATCGCTCAGCCACACGCTACCTGCTTCTACTTGCTTCTCGGGGGGAGTCACCCCCTTTCGGAACCGGGAGTTGGGGGTCAGGGGAGAGACCCTGAGCCCGACGAGGCTGCTGGCACTGTGGACGTGTGGCAGGCGGTGTCCTCCTGGCCCCGGGGCCTGCGCCTGCGCCTGCAGGTTGGGAGGTGACCTCGGGGTCTCAGCCAGAGGTGCCCTGTGGGTGCCCCCGGGCAGACCCACAGAGGCCGGGTAGCAGGAAAGGGTTGTGGCAGGGGTGGGTGGGGAGGAGGGGCAGGGGTGTCTCTACCCCGGACAAGAGGAGCAGAGGAGAGGAGTCGGGGTGCAGGGTGGCGGGGCTGTGACTGGGGCGGGAGCCGGGTGCGGGGTGGCAGGGCTGTGACACGGGCGGGAGCCGGGTGCGGGGAGGCTGTTCCCACGTGGGTCCGTGAGAGACCCGGGGAGCGGGTGGGCCTCGGCTCCCTCTGCAGAGAGAGTTTTGGGAGCACGAAGAGCCTGGTGGGGGGGGAGGGAAGTGCCCCGCCCCCTCAGCCCTCCCTCCTGTCCCCTCTCTGGTGCCCCACGCCATGACGACCCCCATTCACAGGGACACCGAGGCTTCGCGTCCAGGCACACACCTTCTATCCCCAACCAGCTCAGACGCCGGCTGCCCCCGACGTGCCCTGGGTGGGGTCCTCAGTCTGCTCACCCATGTAATGGGCAGGTGGGGCTGGGCCATCTCCAAGGCCTCAGTGCCAAGGCCACTGCCCGTGCCCCTGCGTGCAGCTCCGGCTTCCCACTGGGCAGGGCCTGTCCCCTCCCTCAGGAGCGGTTCAGTCCCCTTCCTGGGGGTCACTGGGCTTTTCTGGCCCCACGGGGTGGCACCATCTCGGGGGCCGGGGAGGGCCAGAGGCGGGCGCAGGGCCCTATCTTGGTGCCCATCAGCCCCTGGGCCCCGTGTCTGCTGCCTGTGTGGCTCATTAGTGCCATGAAAGCTGGACTGGCTGGGCCAGATCCCGGCCTCCGGTGACCCGGCCTGTCCCCCCGGTGGCTGCCACTCTGCCCGGGTTCTGGTGGGTGTCCATGGCGCCCCGGGGGCTGGGAGGCAGGACCCCAAACCTAGATGGCAAAAGCGCTGGGGCTGTCTCCAGGGGCCTGGGTTCAAATCCCAACCCAAGTGTGCTTCCTGGTAGTGGACTGGGCCCAGGTTCCCGAATGCCCCTGGCCTCAGGTTTCCCGTCTGCCAAGTGGGGAGAACAGTCGGGGGCGGCCAGATTCCAGGAGCTCATGCATACGGGACCCAGTAGGGGTGTGGCTGGCCGGGCACGCTCGGCTCCCAGGCAGCTGGGCTGCTCGGTGCCCACAGGGCGTGGGGTACAGGGAAGCAGAGAGGGGGGAGGGCAGCCGAAATGACCCCCCCCTGCTCTGGGCTGGGGGCGTGGCCTGGTTTGTCCTGATTCTCAGCCAATGACCCAGCGTCTCCCCCTCCCCGCGGCACCCTGAGGGCCCTTGCAGACCCCACTTTCCCGCCCGGGGCCCCTGTGGGGTGCAGGGGCCGATGGCCGGGGGCTCCTGGCTGCTTCCATGACGGTTTCCCTCCGGGACCCTCTGAGGGGGCCCTGGGCCTCCCTGTGGGCTGCGGAGACCGGTTCCCAGAGCACCCCGGCTGCTGGCCTGCGTCTCGGTGGCGCGAGACCCCCCCAGCCCCCTCACCCCCTGCTCTGCTCACAGCATTTCCAACAAGGAGCTGTCGGAGCTGATCGAGCAGCTGCAGAAAAATGCGGACCAGGTGGAGAAGAACATCGTGGACATGGAGGCCAAGATGCAGAACGTGAGTCCCGCCTCCCCAGCAGGGCTTCGGGGTCCCGCCCGCTGGGCTCCCCCGCCACAGCGTTATTTGGGGCGTGGGCAGCCCCCGGGCACGGCCAGAGCCGCCCAGCGCTCGGCTGGCTGCGGTGCTGGGCCTGGCCTTGGACCCTGGCACGCGGGAGGCTCATGCCCCGTGCCATGGGCCCCCCGGGACACTGGTAAGCCACAGGGGGGCGTCCACAGATGGGCCCCGTGGGCGAGAGCAGGCCGGCTGTCCCGAGCCTGACGGGTCCCAGGGTCCTCCCCACCCAGCCCCAGCCCCAAACACCAGCAGTGCCAAGGGGGTCCCTGCAAAGAGCCCCTGACACCAAATTCCTGCCGTGAGGTCCCAGAGCCAGTAGGAGAACATGGTCTCGGCCTGGTCTTCATTCGCCTCCGGTTTCACCCCCTTGCTGTGTGAGCTTGGGCAGCTCGCCTCCCCTCTCTGTGCCTGCGGCCCCTGTCACCCCCGTCTCCCGGGTGGCCGTGAGGACTCTGGGAGCAGGTTTGCCCTCACCTCTCACATGCACGATGCCCCCAATGAGAGAAGAGAGAGTGGTGGCAAATCCTTAGCCCCTCCCTGTGCCTCAGTCTCCCCTTCTGTGACCCAAGGCCCAGAGAGTCACACCTGCTGGTGAGCTGCCGATGGTCCCCTGACCAGGAGCCCCTCCGGCCCGCAGGGGTGGCTGGGGAAACGGAGCTGGGGTCCCAGAGGCTGAGCAAGCTCGCAGACACGCCCACGGGCCCTGCGGGGGCAGCAGGCGGGGCCCTCGGGGCTGTGGCAGCTGGAGCCGGCAAATCCCTGGCACGGCTGCCCGCGAGGCCAGAGGCGGGCCCAGGGGACCAGGGCCGCTCTGTCGGGGGCTGTGTCCCTCCCCCTGACTGCCCGGTGTCCACTCCGCCATGGGCCAGCAGCGCGAGGGCAGGAAGTGGGGGTGCCGGGGAGGGGGGCAGTCAGCTCCCTGTGCCCCCGGGCTTTTCCGGAAGCCCCTTTTCTGGCCTCTGCGCCCCGAGCCCCCTGCTGGCCTCCTCCTTCCTAATGGAAACAGCCTGTGGGGTGTGTCTGTTTCCCTCCAGCCAAGTGGGCTGTGTTCCTGCAAACATCTCAGGGCTGAGGAGCAAATGGGTGAAGCCAATTAAAGCTGGGAGTGGGGTGGGGGGGGTGGGGGGGAGCTGCTGCCTCCTGTGCCCCTCGGACCACATGTGCGTGTGTGTGCATGCATGTGTGGGCTTGTGTGTGCGTGTGTGTGATTCTCTGAGCATAAGTATCAGAGAGTATGCATGGGAGTGTGACTGTGTGTGCGCGTGTGCCCGAGTGTGTGAGTGGCTGTGTGTACACGTGTGAGTGTGTGTGAGGCGGGAGGGGCGGAGGGGAGGAGGGGAGGGACCGGGACTCGCCCTCTCCTTTATTCGCTTTATGATTCCAAGGAACAAGGATGTTGGGAGGATAATTTTGAGATGCTTTTAACTTCAAACGAACTGAGCTGCAAAGAGACCGGCTTTGAATGAATCAGAGGACCCCTCCCGCCTCGCTCCCCCTTCCTCTCCCCTCCCTCCCCTTTCCTCCCTCTTTCCGGAGACTTCATTAGGACCCAAAGGATCCGGAACCTTCTTTTTTAGTAGTGAAATTCACACCAAGTCACCCGCAGTGGCGTGTAGCACATGCACAGCCTTGCATAATGTTCTGGAACATTCTCCTGGTCCTGAAGGGACCTCCACATGTGTTAGCTGTTACTGCCCCCCCGCCCCCATGACTGCTCCCTGGCTCGGGGTGCACTTCCTCCGGCCCCCCCCCCCCCCCGCCCCTGCTGCCCTCGGCTCATGGGCTCCCCAGGGCTCCCTTTCTGGGGAGTGGAGGGAGCCTGTGTCACCGGGGCCGGGTGCCCCATAACTCCCTCTCAGGGTCCCCAGAGGCTCTGCCGACTCTGACCTCCCCCCCCCCCGCCACCCCTAGGACCTGGCTCGTCTGCAGGGGGGGCGGCAGCCCGAGCACAGGGACGAGGTCCTGCAGAAGGTGTCCGACTCGGAGAAGCTGCTCTACGTGCTGGAGGCGGACTCGGCCATCGCCAGACACATGAAGCACCCCCAGGGGGACATGATCGCCGAGGAGTAGGTCCCCTGCCCGTGACACTCCCACGCCGGGAGACTGCAGCTGCCGTCCCCATTCCGGCCCTGTGGGCCCGGCCCCTGAGCCTGCCCGCCCCTGCCCAGCCTCCGGCCACCCCTGGGCCTGTCCCTGTGAGGACCCCTAGGCCCTGCTGGGTGGTGGGCTCCAGGGAACAGCGGACCTATTTCTTCCAGAACTTTCCACGGTTCCGGGCACCCAGACGAAAGAGGGTAGCCCTGTGGCCCTGACTCCGCAGGGCCCCGGCTGGGATGTGGGGTGGGCTTGGGTGAGCCCCGCGGTCCGGCCCCTTGACAGAGTGGTTCCCCCCTCAGCATCCGCCAGCTGAAGGAGCGCGTCGGTGACCTGCGCCAGAAGCACAAGCAGATCTACAACCTGGTGGGGAAGGAAGTGGACCCCCAGGTCAACTGGGCAGCGCTGGTGGACGAGAAGCTGGTAGGGCCCGGCCTGGCTCGGGAGACCCCCCCTGCAAGGCACCCCGATCCTGCCGGGGAGGGAGTCCTCTTGCCCTCGCCTCCTGCTGTGTGTGCCCAGGGAGGCTCAGAGAGGCTCGGCTGGACTGGGGGTGCACAGCAGCAGGGCTGTGACCCCGGACTTACCTCCAGAGGTGGGGATGGGGGGCAGCAGGCTGGAAGGAGAAGTTGGACCTTGTCATATTTTTTTTTCTTTTTGGGTCACACCCGGCGATGCACAGGGGTTACTCCTGGCTCTGCACTCAGGAATTACCCCTGGCAGTGCTCAGGGGACCATATGGGATGCTGGGAATCGAACCCGGGTCGGCCGTGTGCAAAGCAAATGCCCTCCCCGCTGTGCTACTGCTCCAGCCCCATTGTCATATTTTTATTGTTAATTTTTGGGCCACAAGGATCAATCCTGATGGGGCTCAGGGAAACATGTGGGGTTTTGGGGATCGAACCCGGGTTGGCTGCATGCAAGACAAATTCCTGCTGTACTATGACTCCAGCCCCTTTGCCTGTTTTTGTTTTGTTTTGTCTTGGTGTGGGGCCACACCCGGCGGTGCTGGGACTGGACCCCAGGACTCCTTCCCGCATGCAAAGTGCATTGAGGTGGGCCTGAGCGACAGCACAGCAGGGAGGGCGTTTGCCTTACACACAGCCCACCAGGGTTCCATCCCCGGCATCCCTTGGGTCCCTCGAGCACCGCCAGGAGTCATTCCTGAGTGCAGAGCCAGGAGGAAGCCCTGAGCATCGCCAGGTGTGACCCAAAATAAATAAATAAATAAATGAAGTGTGTTGAGTTGAGCTTACCCTCTGCCCCAACCCCCTTTTCCTGGTGTGGGTGGGCGAGCCATGCCCGCGGCTCAGCCCCTGTGCGCCCCCCAGGACCAGCTGGGCACGCAGAGCTTCGGGACGGACCTGCCGCTGGTGGAGCACCAGGTGGAGCAGCACAACATCTTCCACAACGAGGTCAAGGCCATCGGACCCCACCTGGCCAAGGTGGGTGCGCGGGGCCACGGCGGGGAGGGGACGGGGGCGCCCCGCCCCGGCCCTGACCCCCGGCCTCTGCTCTGTCCCCAGTTGCAGAACAGCGAACTGCAGGCCAAGTACCAGAAGCTGCTGGTGAGACCCCGGAGGGGGCGTGGCCGCGGGGCGGGATAAGGGGCGTGGCGAAGGGGACGGGCCAATGGCCGTGGAGAACGGGGCCGGCGCGCCCCCTGCAGGTGGTTGCTGCTCAGTGAGCGTTGCCTGGCTGCAAACCCAGCCTTAGGGGTCGCGGGTGCTGGTGGGGCCGTGCCGGGCCTCGCGAGCCCCAGCGTCTTCAGCTAGGGCTTGCAGGGTTCGTTTTTTGTTTTTTTGTTTTTGCTTTTTTCGCTTTTCTTTGGGGGCGGGGGATGTCACACCCGGCGATGCTCAGGGGTTACTCCTGGCGGTGCTCAGGGGACCCCGTGGGGTGCCGGGGATGGGACCCCGTCGGCTGCATGCAAGGCAAACGCCCTCCCCGCTGGGTTGCGGCTCTGGCCCAACTTGCAGTTGCTTTGGGGGCTGCTGCGGGCCTTAGCCTGGTGGGTGGTCTGGGGGCCCGAGGCTTTCGCGTGGGTTCTTGTTTGTGTAGCAAAATGCACGCAGGAGCCGCCCTCCGAGGCTTGGGCTTGACCCTGGGCTTCCAGGGCGCCGAGGCTGCAGCTGTGGTCGGGCAGCGCCTGTGCGCCTGTGTCGGGGCTCCCGCAGCCTGGCGTTTCTCAGAGGGGCGGAAGGAGGCTGCACACACGCGGCTGCCCAGGCTGGGTGGTGCCCGGGGGGCTCAGCCGTGCACCCGCCCTGCTCCCCCGCAGGCAGCCTCGCAGGCCCGGCAGCAGCACCTGAGCTCGCTGCAGGACTACATGCAGCGCTGCACCAACGAGCTCTACTGGCTGGACCAGCAGGCCAAGGGCCGCATGCAGTACGACTGGAGCGACCGCAACCTCGACTACCCCAGCCGCCGGCGCCAGTATGAGGTGGGCGCGAGGGGGCTGGGCGGGGGGAGAGCCCTGAGGCCACTCCTTGACGCCCTGCCTCCTTCACCACAGAACTTCATCAACCGGAACCTGGAGGCCAAGGAGGAGAGGATCAACAAGCTGCACAGCGAGGGGGACCAGCTGCTGGCCGCCGAGCACCCGGGGAGAAACTCCATCGAGGTGGGCCAGCCTGAGGGGCCTCTCCTGCCCCCCAGCCGGTGCCCAGCTCTGCTCGGTGCCCGCTGAGCCTCCTGCAACTGCCCCGGTGCAGTGCACAGCCCGCACGCCTGTGCCCGCAGCCCCGTGTGTGTCCTCCCTTCCTCTTTCCCCTCTTCCCCACGGGCAGAGCTGCTGCGCCCACATCTGTGCCGGCAGATGCCCCCAGCAGCCCCGCCCCCTCCTCCCTGCAGGCGCACATGGAGGCGGTGCATGCCGACTGGAAGGAGTACCTGAACCTGCTCATCTGCGAGGAGAGCCACCTCAAGTTCATGGAGGATTACCACCAGGTACCCGCCGGGCCCGTGCGCGCCCCCTCCCGGTTACTCCCAGGCCCAGGGATGACCAGGTCAGTGTGTGGCCAAGCGGCGTTCTCAGGTGGGCCTACCCCAGCCGTGCCCGGGAGACTCAGCCCTGCACAGCCAGCTCCGTGCTCTGCCCTGCGGCTGCCTCCCCGCCCTGTGAGCTCTTGAAAGGGGCTGGAGCAATAGTACAGCGGGGAGGGCATTTGATTCCCAGCAGTATCCCACAGGGTCCCCCGAGCACCGCCAGGAATAATTCCCAGGTACAGAGCCAGGAATAACCCCCCGTGCATCGCTGGGTGTGACCCAAAGAGCAAAAAATAATAAAAATAAAGTGGCCCCCGGGGCTGGAGCGATAGCACAGTGGGTAGGGCACTTGCCTTCTACGTGGCCAACCCGGGTTCGATTCCCAGCATCCCATATGGTCCCCTGAGCACCACCAGGGATAATTCCTGAGTGCAGAGCCAGGAGTGACCACTGTGCATTGCTGGGTGTGACCCAAAAAGCAAAATAAAATAAAATAAAATAAAAATAAAGTGGCCCCTTCAGCCATTTCCTGGTCAGCCCAGCTTTCTAAGGACCCACACCCCAAAGAGCAGTGTACACCCACTAGCAGCCACCGAGCCTCCTGGCCCCGGTGCCCACCGCCCAAGTCTGGGTCTGTGGATCTGCTGACTGAGGCTTCAAGTCGGGGCTGCCGACCCCCTCCCCCCCGGCCTTGGTCGTGGCCGTCCTCACTAGCCATTGTTTTTCCGGGGTTCCCTTCCTCTGGTGGCACAGGCCACGCTGCCAAGGTTCCCCCGTTTCACGGGGTTATTTCCAGAGGGAAGTTTTTATCGCGAGCTACGGGAGCTCCTGACAGTGGGGTTCCCCCTCTCTGGGTGACACTATCGCAGTTCCTGGCTTGGTGTCTGAGCCACTCGGGGCAGTGAGCTCAGGGATTCCCCACTTCCCACTGGGCAGCTGACGGACTGACGGGTGGCCAAGGGAAGGTCCCAGAGCAGGCTGGAGAGACGGGGCTGGCCTCAGGCGCTGACCGTGCATGTGGCCAGCCCCAGTCAGACCCCTGGTACCATGGAACCATCTCCAAGCACTGCCAGGAATAATCCCTGAGCACAGAAATAAGAAATAAGAATAATCCCTGAGCACAGGGAATAAGTCCTGAGCACTGCTGGGTGTGCCCCACCCCCAAAAAAGAAAAGAATATTCTAGAACAAAGTGGGGCGGCTTGTCTTAAGCCTGGCCCAGCATGCAACGCAGGACAGTGGCCGCTGGGAGCGCGCGGGTGTCTGCAGCGTGTCCCGAGGTTGTGGACGGGGACGTGCTTCTTCCCTCTGGGCTCCTCCAGCTGCTGGCTAGGGAGGGCGGGGCGCCATGGCCGGGGCCACGCTGGGTGCTCAGGGTCCCGGTCCCTCGGCCCGCAGTTCCACAAGGACATGAGGGACGCCCAGGAGCTGCTGCGCAAGGTGGACTCGGACCTGAACCAGAAGTACAGCCCCGACTTCCAGGACCGCTACCAGATCGAGCTGCTGCTGCGGGGGCTGGACGTGAGTGCAGGGGGCCCGGGCGTGACCCCGGGGGCGCGGGGGCACAGGCCGAGGGGCTCACCGCATGCCCCGCTCCGTGCAGGAGCAGGAGAAGGCGCTGGACAAGTACGAGCAGGTGGTGCGGGGCCTGCAGCAGCGCGGCCAGCAGGTGCTGCCCCTCAAGTACCGCCGGGAGACGCCCCTCAAGCCCGTGCCCGTGGAGGCCCTCTGCGACTTCGAGTGTGACCAGGTGGGCGGCTGCCGGGGGCACCCCATCTCTGCGAAATCCTGGGGGGCTTGAGGGGCTGCCCGGCCGTGCCCGCGGCCCCGGGAACCCCGGCAGGGGCCGGACAGCCTCCCCGGAGCGCGTCCAGGCCCGGGGCGCTGCCGTTCTGAGAGGCCTGTGCCCGCCAGGGCCCCATCTCCAGAGGCTACAGTTACACGCTGCAGAAGAACCACGGGGAGAGCTGGGACCTGACGGACAGCGCCGGCCACAAGCTGACCGCGCCCGCTGTCTGCTTCATGATCCCCCCCACCGACCCCGAGGCGCTGGCGCTGGCAGACAGGTATGAGGCCCGAGGGAGGAGGCCCCGATCCCCTCAGCTCCCTCTGGGCTGTGCGGCCGCGGGGTCGCCGTCCTGGTCCTGGCCGTGCCCCCAGGCTGGCAGCTCAGTGCAGGGGCAAAGAGTCCTTGGGGGAAGGAGAGGAAAGGGTGGAGCCAGGCCCAGAGGCCTCCAGAGCCCTCCCACCCCCGCTCAGCAGGGTCCCACGTGGGGGCTGGAAGGGCAGGGGGCTGCTCGGGGTCCCAGCCTCGCTGTCCCCTACAGCCTGGCCGGCCAGTACCGCGCCGTGCGGCAGAAGGCGGCGGGCAGCAGGCGCGCACTGGAGCAGCGGCACGACATGCTGAAGACCCAGAACCCCGGAGGTGGGTCCCGGCAGGCGGCAGAGGGCAGAGGCCTCTGTGTGTGTGTGTGTGTGTGTGTTGTGTGTGTGTGTGTGTGGGGGGGAGGTTCGGGCTCCTGCCCCGGCCAAGCACCACCTCTTCCTGCAGACGCTTCAGACCTGCAAGGGCGGCAGCTGCTGGCCGGCCTGGACAAGGTGGTCAGCGACCTGGACCGGCAGGAGAAGGCCATCACAGGGGTCCTGCGGCCTCCGCTGGAGCAAGGCCAGGCTGTGCAGGACAGTGCCGAGCGGGCCCAGGCCCTCCAGGTACCCCGGCGGGAGTCACAGGGGACCCTGTCCACGAGGGGTCAGTGCCTCAGGCCCCACCTACCGCCCAGGGCCTCTGCGGCACTGGTGACAGGAGCCGCCAAGGCCCTGCCAGACCAGAGGGCCCCACCCTTCTTCAGAAGCAGGCGGAGGCCCAGGATGGTGCGGCCAGAAATGCAGAGTCAGCCACGACACTCACCCACAAACACAAACACACCCAGTCACCCGCCCCTGTAAACACCCCACACAATCACCACACACCCACACAGTCACCCTCACACGCACACTCACACCCCCCCAGTCACCCGGAAACACCCGCACACACGTCACAGACACGCCCACACCTGTATACTCACACACACACTGGTTCCCAGTCCCCTCTGGGGGACCCTCACTGCAGGCTTCCCGTGGGGGAGTCTTTGGGCGCCCCCCAATGTTGACTGACCGGCTGAGTCAGGCCCGACCCGGGGGGTGGGGGTGACCTGCCGCAGCTGCGTGGGGTCGCAGGGCCCAGTGTCCCCGCCAGGGAGGGCGCCCCGAGACGGGAGCCCTGGGCCTCTCCTTGCTGGGCCCGGGCTGGGCCGGGTGAGGGGCGCGGCCGCGGTGGACCCGAGACTCTGTCCCCGCAGACCCTGTCGGCCGAGCTGCTGCAGATGGCGCCCGAGAAGGAGCGCAGCACGGCCGAGTGCGAGGACTTCGTGCGGGCGCTCCCGGGCAGCGGCAGCGCGACCCTGCTGCGGACACGGGTGGACGACACCCACCGCAAATATGAGCGCCTGGTGAAGCTGCTGGACGCGGCCCGAGAGAAGTGGGTGCCGGGTGGGCCCCAGGGGCGCGGGGGGTGCCCAGGGGTCAGGCCGACGCCCCCACTCCTACCCCGTACCCTCAGGGTGGATGCTGCCCACCGCCTGGAGAAGAGCCTGCAGCAGGGCCGGGAGGTGCTGGCCACCTACGAGAACCAGCTGACCCAGGACGACACGGTGCCCGAGGGCAGCCGCGCCCTGGACAGCAAGAGGCAGGAGCTGGCGGTGAGGCGGGGCCCTCCTGGGCGGGGTGTGGGCCGAGCGGGCCCGTGCCGTGTCACCTGGAGCTTGCCCAGGGAGGCTCCTGGCACGGGTCCTGCTCACTGGCGGTGAAATCAGACGCGCCAGGGCTGGAGCGAGGGTACGGGGGGAGGGTGCTCGCTTTGCACACGGCCAAACAGGTTCAATCCCCGCCACCCATGTGCTCCCCGAGCCCAACCAGGAGCGATTCCCTAAGCAGAGTCAGGGAATAATCCGTGAGCACGCGGGTGTACCCCCCGACCAAAAAAAAAAAAAAACCCAGGGGGCCGGAGCGATAGTACAATGGGTAGGGCATTTGCCTTACACGCAGCCAACCTGGGTTCGATCCCCGGCATCCCATAAGGTCCCCCAGGCACTGCCAGGAGTAACCCCTGAGCATCAGTGGGTGTGACCCAAAAACCAAAAAAAAACCAAAAAAAACAAAATAAACCCAGCATCCACAACCTTTAACCCCGCTATCTATAGACTGGGGTCCTGGCCTGCGCGTGCTGGGCTGCTTCCCGAGACCCCTCACTGCCCTGGGCGCCGCCACACACCCACACGCTCAGACACGCCGAAGTCCTCGCTGCAGGGCTGAGAAGGGGGCGCAGAGGGAGGCCGGCCCTCCCGCACCCGGCTCAGCCAGCGGTCACCCACCCCGCCCCCCAGGACACCGCCGCCCAGCTGCAGGCGCAGAGCAAGCTCCTGGAGGAGGTCGAGCAGAAGCTGCAGGCCGTGAAGCAGTGCTCGGGCGTGCTGGCCAGCGGCTTCCAGGAGCACTGCCCGGACCTGGAGCGGCAGGAGGCCGAGGTGCACAAGCTGGCCCAGCGCTTCGACAACCTCCGGCAGCAGGTGGCACGCAGGTGAGCGGGCGGCACTGCAGGGGACACGCCCCACCAGCTGCACCGTCGCTCGGGGCCGCCTGGTACTGGACGGAGCCCAGGTGTACCCTGGGCCGGCCACGTGCTCTATGGCACGCCCCACACCCCAGGCCCCCGAGCGTCGGGCGCTGTGGCGGGGCGGACGGGGCTTCTGAGGGGCCTTTGCGCCTCCCTGGGCTTCAGGGCCGGGACTGGGCTGACGCCCTCTCGGCAGGCGGCAGGCCACTTCCAGGCTCTTATGTCCGGGTCCCTCTCTGGCCGAGCCGAGCACCAGGGACGGCTCCCGGGCTGACCACTTTGCCCCACAGGGCCCAGAGCCTGCAGAGCGCCCGGGCTGCATATGAGGAGTACTGCAGCGGCCGTGACCACATGCTCCAGTTCCTGGGCAGCATCCCCAGCTACGAGCCGCAGGAGACGGACAGCCTCGGCCAGGTGGACACCAAGCTGAAGAACCAGAAGGTCGGGCCTACTTCTATGCCCTCCGGCTCGGGAGCCCCGGGGGGACCTGCCCTCACCCGTCACACAAAACCGGATCTGTACCCACTCACCCCTCTTCCCCCGCGTGCCCAGGGTGGGGCTCAGCCTGGAGGGGACACCCCACCAGGACTGGCTGAATGAGCTCCAGGTTCGAGGAACACAAGAGCTAACATGGGAATAAAAGTGTTTTAGGGTCCGGGCTGGAGCGATAGCACAGCGGGGAAGGCGTTTGCCTTGCACGCCGCTGACCCAGGTTCGATTCCCAGCATCCCACAGGGTTCCCTGGGCACTGCCAGGAGTAATTCCTGAGTGTAGAGCCAGGAGTAACCCCTGAGCATCGCCGGGTGTGACCCAAAAACAAACAAAAAAAAGTGTTGTAGGGTCATTTCCCAAGTTTAGGGTCCCACCTCCTCAGGGCAGCAGTTGTGGGATGGATGAGGGAACCCAAAGGCCTGGACTTGGGGCTGGAGCGATAGCACAGCGGGGAGGGCGTTTGCCTTGCATGCGGCTGACTCGGGTTCGATTCCCAGCATCCCATATGGTCTCCTGAGCATGGCCAGGGGTAATTCCTGAGTACAGAGCCAGGAGTGACCCCTGAGCATCGCTGGGTGTGACCCAAAAAAGAAAAAAACAAAAACTCAAAGGCCTGGACTTCGTGCCCAGTCCCCTTCCCGTTGGCTGGGCCACTGAGTCTCACTGCCTCCGCTCCCTTCTGCAAACTCAGGCCAGTGGGAGGCCAGGGATCACCTGGGAACATCAGGGCATGCCCGTTTCCCCGCAGCACAGATGGCCGTCTTGCAGGCCCTTCTTCCGGGGCCCCTGGAGGGGCCTTCCAGGATGCCCAGGTGTCTCCCGGGCACTCCTGGAGAGCAGCACGGGCCCTCAGAATCCTGGGCGTCTGGTCAGGCTTCCTTTCGTTGTACAGAACCTGCTGGATGAAATGGCCAGAAGGGAAGAGGAGGTGCAGAAGGTCTACGGCCAGGCCCAGATGTACCAGCAAGCCGTCAAGGTAAGGGCCGGAACTCCCGGCCAGGTGCTCGAAGGGCCTCACTCCTCGGGGCCGGCCGGGCCAGCCACACTCACTGCCGGCGGGCGAGAAGTGGCGCACACAGCCCGTGAGGAAAATCACGCCAGGCAGCAAGTGCCAGCAGAGCTTTCTCTGTTGGAAGTCAGGTGGGGAGAGGGGGAGGGATTCCTGAAGGGAAAAGAAATCAGAGGAAACGCAGGCACTACGACAGCATCCTGCACACGCCGAGCAGAGCTTTAGATATAATCGCAGTGTCCAAGGCCACACCACGGCTGGAGGCTTCCCCCGCCCGGAGGGCAGGCAGGATGCGGTGGTGCCACCTGAGGACACGGCAGGCGTCACAGCCCCCAGCCGTGGCGTGGCACCCTCCACAGCCAACACAGGGGCGGCAGGCGCGAGGCCTCGGGCGCCAGCGGCCTGTCTGCCGTCTGCCATGGCTGTGTCCTCCGACAGGACTACGAGTTAGAAGCGGAGAAACTCAGGTCTCTTCTTGACTTGGAGAACGGAAGGAACAGCCACATGAGCAAGAAAGCCAGGCTCCAGTCTCCTGCCACCAAAGTGAAGGAGGAGGTGAGCTTGTGGGCGCTCGGGGACACAGAAGTGGGTGCATATTCAGGAGGAGGTGAGCCCCCGGGGCACAGAGTTGGGAGGAGGTGAGCCCTTGAGGATGCAGAGTTGGGAGGAGGTGAGCCCCTGGGGATGCAGAGTTGGAGGAGGTGAGGCCCCCAAGATGCAGAGTTGGGAGGAGGTGAGCCCCTGGGGATGCAGAGTTGGAGGAGGTGAGCCCCTGGGGATGCAGAGTTGGAGGAGGTGAGGCCCCCAAGATGCAGAGTTGGGAGGAGGTGAGCCCCTGGGGACGCAGAGTTAGGAGGAGGTGAGCCCCCCAGGACGCAGAGAAATGTTCAGAGTCGGGTGAGGTGAGCCCCCAGACACAGAGAGAGATTCACAGGCAGGAGGCAGCGAGGCCCCTGGACTCAAGTGGCGAGGGGGTGTGCGCTCAGGACATGGGGTTGGGGCAGCAGTCCCCCGCCCTCAGTGCAGACCAGTTTGATGCGGGCCGCTTCTACCCCACCCATGGATTCGGGAATTCCCCTGGCTCCTCCCTTCAGCAAGTAGGGGGGAGGCGGGCTGAAGGTGTCGTTCCCTCCGTGCCGAGAACAGAGGCTCAGAGACAGACGCTCCAGCTTAAGGGCACCGGGGCTCAAACTTCTGCCTGTAAACCCCGAGTCCACACCCCCAGATGACACTGTAAGGGTGTGGCAAATTTCTTCCTTGACCCCCAAGTGCCCGAGAGGGGCTCCTTCCCCGCTTCCCCGAGGCCTGTTCACGCCTGCCTGATGCTCTCGCGCTCCCGTAGGAAGCAGCGCTTGCTGCCAAGTTCACTGAAGTCAACGCCATCAACAGACAGAGGCTGCAGAACCTGGAGTTTGCTCTGACCCTCCTGAAACAGGTAACAGCTCCCCACAGCAAGAAGGAAGGTTCCTCCCGCCCCCCCAGAGCAGCCCGTGAGCAAGTGCAGGATCCCTGGGCAACGCGGCTGGGGACACTGATGCAAACATGGGTCCAAGCAACTGCCTGTTGACACAGCATCACCCCACACAGGTCTTTTTTTTTAAATTTTTTTTGAGGGAGGGTCAGACCCAGCGATGCTGGTGGGTTCCTCCTGGCTCTGCACTCAGGAATTACTCCTGGTGGTGCTTGGGGGACCCTATGGGATGCTGGGGGTTGAACCTGGGTCAGCCGTGTGCAAGGCAAACGCCCTCCCTGCTGTACTACCTCTCCAGCCCCAACGCAGGTCCCTTTAAAGCCCACACTCTGTGGGAGCATCGTAAGAGCAAGCATCGGGGAGCGACTCAGGGAGCACAGGCCGGGGCGACTACCGCCGTGACCCACCCAGGAGCTGCTGTCACTGAGCAAGCGCTCTGTGCTGCCGTGGAACGGTCTCCAGGGTGCAGACAGGGGACTCCTGTCTCGGTGCAGCCCAGGATGGCACGGGGACAGGGCGGGAGGTTGCTTCCCCTCCAAGTCTTGCGCAGTGCCATGCTTCCACAGGATGCACTCGTCGCCGAGTCCGTGTGTGACACCAGCCCAGCCTGTCCTGCCCGCAAGGGTACGGGGACACTTCCGACTCTCACGCATACCGTCTTCTCCTTTGCAGCAGCCCGAGGCAGGCATGGCCCGTGAGAGCCTGCAGGGTAGCCGGCCGGGCTCCGGCATGGACGAGACGTGGAAGATTCAGAAGGAGCTGGATGAGGAGACGGAGCGGAGGCGGCAGCTGGAGAAGGAGGTGCAGAGCGCCCAGGAGGAGATCCGGAGCCTGCAGGGCCAGGGCCCGCAGGAGTCGGTGGTGACACAGGAGGTGCTCAAGAAGCTGCCGGACCCCGCGCTGGAGGAGAGCCTGCAGCAGACGCAGCGCAGCCTGGCGGAGGAGCGGCACAAGAACCAGCTGCTGCAGGACGAGCTGGAGGCGCTGCGCCGGCGGCTGCGCGGCCTGGAGCAGGAGGCCAGGGACGGGGGCCAGGAGTACGTGGTCAAAGAGGTGCTGCGCATCGAGCCCGACCGGGCGCAGGCCGACGAGGTCCTCAAGCTGCGGGAGGAGCTGGAGGAGCTGCGGCGGCAGAAGGGCACCCGCGAGGCCGAGGTGGCGCTCCTGCAGCAGCGCATCGCGGCGCTGGCGGAGGAGAAGAGCCGGCCACAGGAGAAGGTGACGGAGAAGGAGGTGGTGAAGCTGCAGAACGACCCCCAGCTGGAGGCCGAGTACCGGCAGCTGCAGGAGGAGCAGCAGCGCGAGGGCGCGCTCCGGGAGAAGCACGAGGAGGAGCTGAGCTTCCTGCAGGACAAGCTGCGGCGGCTGGAGAAGGAGCGGGCCATGGCCGAGGGCAAGATCACCGTGAAGGAGGTGCTCAAGGTGGAGAAGGACGTGGCGGCCGAGAGGGAGGTGGGCGAGCTCCAGCGCCAGTGCGAGGACGAGGCGGCCAGGACGCGCAGCAGCCAGCGGGAGAAGACGGAGCTGCTGCGGCGGATCTGGGCCCTGGAGGAGGAGAACGCCAAGGTGGTGGTGCAGGAGAAGGTTCGGGAGATCGTGCGGCCCGACCCCAAGGCCGAGAGCGAGGTGGCCAACCTCCGCCTGGAGCTGGTGGAGCAGGAGCGCAAGTTCCGGGGGGCCGAGGAGCAGCTCAAGAGCTACCAGGCCGAGCTGGAGGCGCTGCGGCGGCGGGGCCCCCAGGTGGAGGTCAAGGAAGTGACCAAGGAGGTCATCAAGTACAAGACGGACCCCGACATGGAGAAGGAGCTGCAGCGGCTGCGGGAGGAGATTGTGGACAAGACCCGGCTCATCGAGCGCTGCGACCTGGAGATCTACCAGCTCAAGCAGGAGATCCAGGCCCTGAAGGACACCAAGCCCCAGGTGCAGACCAAGGAGGTGGTGCAGGAGATCCTGCAGTTCCAGGAGGACCCCCAGACCAAGGAGGAAGTGGAGAGCCTGAGGGCGCGGCTGTCAGAGGAGCAGAAGAAGCAGGTGGACCTGGAGCGGGAGCGGCTCTCTCAGGAGGAGAAGATCAGGCAGAAGGAGGAGGAGCTGTCGCAGGTGCGAGAAAGGGTGGTGCAGCAGGAGGTGGTCCGCTACGAGGAGGAGCCGGACCTGCGCTCCGAGGTGGACGCCTTCACGCAGAGCATCGACGTGGAGCTGCGGCAGATTGACACGCTGCGCGGGGAGCTGCGGCGGCTGCAGCGGCGCCGGGCCGAGCTGGAGCGGCAGCTGGAGGAGCTGGAGTGCGAGCGGCAGGCGCGCCGGGAAGCCGAGCTGGAGGTGCAGCAGCTCAAGCAGCGGCTGGCCGACCTGGAGAAGGAGGAGGGGGAGGCCCGCGAGAAGGTGACCCTCAAGCAGAAGGTGGTGCTGCAGCAGGACCCCCAGCAGGCCCGCGAGCACGGGCTGCTCAAGCTGCAGCTGGACGAGGAGCGGCACCGGCGCCAGGTCCTGGAGAGCGAGCTGGAGACCCTGAAGCAGCAGCTGGACCGCCTGGAGAAGATGGAGGTCAAGGAGAAGGTGGTGTTCTCGGAGAGCGTGCAGGTGGAGAAGGGGGACACGGAGCAGGAGATCCGCAGGCTCAAGAGCAGCCTGGAGGAGGAGAGCCGCCACAAGCGGGAGCTGGACGCCGAGGTGGGCCGCCTGGAAGCCAGGCTGTCGGAGCTGGAGTTCTCCAACTCCAAGTCGTCAAAGGAGCTGGACTTCCTCCGGGAAGAGAACCACAAGCTCCAGCTGGAGCGGCAGAACCTGCGGCTGGAGACCCAGCGGCTGCAGTCAGAAATCCAACTGGCCGCCACGGAGACGCGCGACCCGAGGCCCGTGACGGCGGCGGGCGCGGGGCCCCACCTCGACTCCAGAGTGTGGTCCCTGGAGCGGGAACTGGACGACCTCAAGCGGCTCTCCAAGGACAAAGACCTGGAGATCGACGAGCTGCAGAAGCGCCTGGGCTCGGTGGCCGTGAAGAGGGAGCAGCGCGAGAACCACCTGCGGCGCTCCATCGTGGTCATAGACCCCGACACGGGCCGGGAGCTGTGCCCCAAGGAAGCCCACCGCGCCGGGCTCATCGACTGGAACATGTTTGTGAAGCTCAGGAGCCAGGAGTGCGACTGGGAGGAGATCTCAGTGAAGGGTCCCAACGGAGAGTCCTCCGTGATCCACGACAGGAAGTCTGGCAAGAAGTTCTCCATCGAAGAGGCCCTGCAGAACGGCAGGCTGACGCCCGCGCAGTATGACCGCTACGTCAACAAGGATATGTCCATTCAGGAGCTGGCTGTCCTGGTGTCCGGGCAGAAGTAGCGCAGTCCTCCTCCGCTGCCTGGGGAACACTCGCTGCCCTTCAAACTTCCTGGTGTGTCTTCTTCTCCCGGGCCCCATGAAGGCTCTGGCCTGGATTATTCTCCCTCTCCCCCCCGGCCCCTCACCCGACTCCCATCAGGCTCAAGATTCGCTCACCGACAAGCCCGATCGGGAACAGATAACTCCTCTCGACCATCCAGCTGGCCAGCGCACGGTGCCCGCCCTCCAACCCCTTTCCCGCCAGCAACCGGGAAGCTACAGCCAAAGACAACAGAGCGCGCACCCTCACAGCTTCCAGTGCCCGCCTACGCCCAGCAGACAAACGCCACGCCCCTTCCTGCCTATCCCAGCACCCCCTCCCGGGCCACCCACCAGGACGATGGCTAGGGGTCTGCGTTCCCTCAGAGGGCTCCTTGGTCCCAGGAAAGGCAGAGTGTGGCCCGGTGCAAGAGCGGAGCCGCCTGCCAGCCCTCAGAACAGAGGGGCTGCTTGGCCCCGCCTGCAGTGCCTTACCAGCCCCACTTGGTATCTTACTGGTATTTAGGTAAATTTTGTTTTATTCACTGAAATAATCTTTGGGTTCTCTGGATCTCATTTATGTATCATGTAAGAAATGGGAAATAATAGGGAACTATTTATAGCACAAAAATAAACCCCCGGTGGCTTGACTCTCTTTCCTGGTGTGTTTCTTCCTCTCCCGTGAGGGTCCATCCGCAACTCCCAAACGGATGTCACACTTACACCAGCCCCGACTGGAGAAAGATCACGTAAAAAGACAAAAGCACGAGAGACCATGTTTTGGAAACCTCGAAACAATTTATTGAGTTGCTTTATACAAGATTAACAATTTCCACACCACCCCAACACCGACATAGTCGCTGCACAAAAGCCACAGCCCCTTTCACACCTAAAAAATGGCTGCGCCAAGGAAAGCCCGCAGTGCCGCAGCCCCAGGTCCCGGAGCCCGCCCCGCCTGTCTGCCTGGCCACGGCAGTGTAGGTCACTCACTCTCTCGTTCCCACAAATAAAGCATTAACAGGAAAAGAAATCCCATAAACTCCCCATCAAAGAAACGTTTCCCTGAGGCAAGAGGCATCGCTAGATTCCTAGGAAGGAGGGGATTCTGCTCCAGCGGCACGGCAAGGGTATGGGGCAGGGAGCGCTGCAGGGGAGGGACGGGCGGGTTGGTTCCTGGCTGTGGTCCCCAGGTGTCCCCGCATGAAGGAGCCTGGGAAACGCCCACTGCTCACTCAGCGGTCACGGACGGCCTCTGCTCAGCTTTGAGCTCAGCGTTACAAATCTCTTCTTTGGCTCTTTTGCTACTACCTAAGACTACTCTGTAAACAAACTGGAAATCCGAGTTGCAAAAAATAGATATAACAAAGGGATACAGAATTCACTTAACCCGATATGAAATACATGTTGGTTCTTACGTAAAAAAAAAAAAAATAGAGCAGAGGCCTGGCCAGATAGCTGCAGAGGTCACGCCCCCAGGAACTGGGCATGCCTCCACCTGCACCGGAGGTGGGCGTTTCCCCAGGGGCAGGAACCAAAAGGGCTGTATCTTCACACATTCTGGGGGCGCGTTCACTCAACTCACTTGCAACCACTTGGCCGGAGCGGTAGGTTCAAACACGCCTTGGGCACACACCGCACAGGCCACCTTGGCCCTCAAACCCCTCGTGAAGCAGCCACCGGCGGGGAGCAGGGGCAGGGAGCTCCCGGGCACTGTCCCAGTCTGTCATCTGCACCCGGCACACCTCCCTTCAGCCAACTTGGGGCCCGGCGGCCTGCTTCACGGGCAGGTGCTTCAGAAAGCTGTCCTGCAGCTCTGCCTGAGGATGACGCTCAACCAACTGGAATGTCTTGCCTGGGACTTGGGACCCCTGGATCCTCCGTCCTCAGACACGAAGACGGGCTTTGGGGCCCATGCAGCCCACCTGCATGAACTCTGGAAAAACAAACTCTGGCTGAATTGGGACCTGGGCTAGGGACTTGGGGTCCTGGCACCTTCAAGTCAGGACGGCACAGATTATGATGCGCAATTGTAAAAAACTCGTTACAGAAAGCGGCTATGTGTGAAACGCAGACGTATCTTTATAAAGGCCTTCCTGAGACGGGCTCAGAGGGCCACGTGGCTGTGTCTGGCGCCGCCCCATAAAGGCACTGGGATATGTCTTCCTGGAACATGATGTGCGGAGAACAGTCCCATCCAATCCAATGCATTTAATGGTAACGATGAAAACTGAGCCGAAAATAAGTCTTTAAAAATCCTATCTCAACTGTTGAATTGCAGTCTTTTCTCTAAGAGCTTCATTGTCATATTCAGCAGAGAGCCCCGACCGTGATGAGCACACAGCAGGTGTTCTCACCTGCCTCCCGGCAGCAGCTGCAGCCTGGGGTGGCGGGTGTCCCATTGAGCACGCAGCCTGAAGATGAGGCAGACACCGGCATGGCCGGGCAGCTGACCGGCCAGAAGGAGCCCCTGATCAGGAGGGCGCCGCGAGGTACTCTGACCAGGTGCCAGGGCTCAGGGCAGAGGTCAAGCACAGGTGTGCCCACAATGCTCCATGCCCGAAGCACACCCCAGTCTAGAGCTGCCCCTTCAACAGGCACCCACAAGAGCACCAGTCAGTCAGTGCCCCAGAGATGCTCGGGCCGCTCCCCTCACAGAAGGCACGTCGCAAGTGCCCGGAGACGCTCACCTAGGCGCTCGCGCCTTCTCCAGAAGGAAAGCCAAGAGCACGAAGAGCAGAGCAGTTGTCTGGATTCTGAGGGCTACTTGGTCAGCTTCCCCGCAGGCCCAAGGCGCTGGGCCTTTCCTCTGAAGAGGTCACAATTTCCGTGGCATGCCGGGGCCTTTCCCGTGAAGCTGAGAAGCATCTGGAAAAGAATAAGCAAACACAGAACATGAGTCTTTCAGGGTCCCGTTCCCTCTGAGCAGCAGCAGCCAAACTTCAGGGGAACCCATCTTCACAGCGACAGCTGCAGAATCCAGAGTGCTCGGCACGTCTGCGCGGCCCTGACCCCCGGACAAGGACAGCGAATTCCACAGCACCTTCCTAGGCCTGGTGCTCAGACAACAGCCCCAACAACCATTCTCCACCATCCACCGGCTCTGGCATCCTAGCAACCAAGTCAGGCACTAGCATTCTCTGTCCACACTGAAAGCAAGCCCAGCAGAGAGAAGCACACGCGAACTGGGCCGCACGGCCGTCGAGGGCCCCACCCTGAGCCTGTCTGACCATGGAGACAGGCTGCTTACACGGGCTCTCAGCGCAGACGCTTTCTGCACAGCCAGAAGGAAGCCAGGAAGAAATGGAACAAAAAAGCAATTTGGCACTGAAAGTATCAGTCAGGGTAAGGGTGACAGTTCCAAGGGACAGAGCTCAGGCTTGGTGTGGGGGCGATCCAGGCTCAGTCCTCTGCACTTCATGGTCCCCTGGACACTGCAGTGTGCCCCCACAACACTGGAAAGGAAGCACCCAGCCATGCGCAGACTCCTGGGTGGTGGTTAAAAGCGGGCAGGAACGCCTCTCCCACACACAGCCACAGCCAAGCCGCACAGTCCTGCAGCGGGGCTGCACTCTCCCGCGTGAAGGCAAGTCACTGCTGAGAGGCCCGGCCCCTGAAGGACAGCTTCCACCATGCAGGGTATACCCCCCGCGCACACCCTGGGACAGTGCCAGGGCACAGCCAATGTGGAGGTGCTAGCCACTGCTCCCCTTCTGCTCCCCACTGCACCAGTGCACACATCCCCTGAGGCTCAACCTCCTAAAGAAGAGCTCCCCCCGGGCAGCAAGCAGGTCTAGGACAGTGAGAGGAGCCAGGGCAAAACTGAGACCCCCTTCCCCAAGTGTCCCTGTGGAGGTCCCAGAACAGCAGGCGCAGCCCAGCAGTACACGTCCAGGGACAGCGGGAGGGCTGCGCCCTGCAATGCAGGCTTTCCTCTCAGCATCCCTGCTGAGGCCGTGAGCTCAGAGAGCTTCTGGAAGTTTCTAGAAGTTTCTAGAAGAGTTTTTAGGCAGCCTAGAGGGGGGACTTCAGTTCAATGGCTCGAAGAGCCCCACCCACCACCCTCGCCTGGGCTTTTTATCCCCAGGGAAAGCTGAGCTTGGGACTGGCGCTCCCCCACTCTGCAAGTGGCCACTGTGACTGCTCGCACGGGGGACCCTAACGGCAGCGCCAACGGGGTCCTCTCCAAGCCGGGGCCTCCTAGAACAGAGCAAGACGACACGGCGAGGCGAGGACAGACACAGAAACCCTTGGCAGCAGACAACGGGCAGGGGGCTGGTGCCTGGTGCACGTGACACTCTAACCGCCTGGCAATTACCTGGCAAACTCTGCGGGAGGTGGGTGGACACGGCAGCGTGTGGGAGAGGCGCTGCGCGGGGTGGGCTGGAGTGCAAGCCAGCCAGGAGACCTGAGGGAAAACAGGAGGGAGAAGAAAACAAAACACACACATTGGAGACAGGAACGGGAAAGAGCCTCAGGGAGTCCAGACCAGAGAGTGGTCAGGCTCCGCATGAGAGCTCCCCGGGAAGGGACTCAGCATGGTGCTCACAGCCACACAGCAGACAGACGGTCACCCGGGACACGACAACAGCACCAGGGCAGAGCATGGAGCCCAGGGCTCCGGCTGGGCCTCGTCATGGTGACAGGAGAAGAGGCACTTACTGTGACTCAGGCCGTGGTGGAAGGTCCCGGGAGCAGGGCCTGTGACGATGGCGTCCTTGGAGACCCCTGCTTTGGCAGAGGTGTCGGCGTTGAAGGAGAGCACGTGGAGAGGGAACTGGGAGATGATCCCCAGGGAGCTGGAGCTCATGGCCCCAGGCAGCTTTGGGGTGCCCGCCTTGTAGGATGACGACAGCAGGTTTAAGGGGGAGGAGCTGGTCAGCAGCACAGCCCCGCTTGTTCCTTTCTGGGGAGGAAACAGAGGGTCAGCGCTCCAGCGCCAGGAGGAAGTGGCCGTCGGTGGGCCCTGCAGCGGCAGCTAACAGCACGTGCCACAGGCCTCCTCTGTGCTCGAAAGGAAGAGGGTCGGGCACACCCACATGTGCAGGTGGACAGGACAGCACACGCGCAAACACAACTGCAGGTGTTCATCGTGGCTGGGGAAAGAAAAGGACAGAGCCTGGAAACCAAGACACAGGGGGGCCGTGCGGGGGTGGGCCTGAGGGTCAGAGCAAGAACTCTCTGCAGGCCACCTTTCCTCTTTCGTCCCTCCAATCCCACAGATGTTAAGACGCTCCTGATTTCCCAGAGGAGCCCGCGCTCCGTAGCATGGCCTTTCCCTGGGCTGAGAGTCCCTGGAGCGCCATGGAGAGACCCCGTCTCAGGCACAGACATCTCCACAGAACCCGCTGCCTCACAGAGGAGCCGTTCCCACCCCCTTGTCTGGAGAGAAGGGCTGGGCTGGAGGCGGGCAGGGGCAGCGCCTGTCCTGCGGTTAGGCTGGCCTGTTCGTGCCCACGCCCCTCCTCCTGAGGCAGACAGGCTGGCCCCCAAAGAGGGAAGGTCTGACCAGAGGCGGCCCGTCCACCCGGCAATAAGGCTCCCTGCTCCTCCCTGACCCCACTTTCAGACCCCCCGGACAGGGCAAGTGGCCCTGTCCACCAGACGCACACCACGTGTGGGATACTCACTGGCAAGGAGGTAGACGAGGCCGCGCTGCTCACCGCGCTGGGCTTCAGGGAGGAGGTCAGTAACTTGGCCACTCCCTGGGTCCCACCACTAGAGTCTCCATTTGGACCTCCAGGAGGGGCCACCAGCGTCAGTTTCTGAGACACAGGCGGCTTTTTCACGGTGGCACCGGGGATGGGTCGGCTGGCAGACTGTCCTGTGGAGGGAGGCTGCACCCCGGGGAGCAGGTTCCCGGAAGCTGCGCCCTGGACCGGCACTGCCCCGGAGGAAGAGCTCCCGGCGGCGACGCCATGCTTGGAGATGGAGCCGGCGAAGGGGCTGTTCTTGTACGCGGGGCCCGAGCTGGCCGTGTGCTGCTTTGCCGGGTGGACCAGGGAGGCGGCGGAGGCGGCTGAGGTCTTATGAGCGCCGCTGCTGGCCGCCGGCGAGCCTCCCGACGAGGAGGGTGCGGACGGATGGAAGCCTTGACCCTTGGCAGGGGTCTTGACGAGCTGGAGGAGCGAGCGATGACACTGTGGGGAGGGGGCCTTTGGGCCCTGGAGCTTACTGACCAGTGGGGGCGTGGGCTGGAGCTTGCTAACCAGCGGGGCGGGGGAAGGGAAGCTCTTCTGCTGCTGAGCGCCCGCATGAAAGACTTTGACTTGGGGGCTGGGCAGGGGAGCCGCCGCCTGCGGTCCATGAGACGTCCTTGGCACACTGTGGTGTTTCGTTTTGGGCTGGTGCACCTCTGGCAGGCCCTTGCTGACGGGAGCCTGGCAGGACAGCTCTTTGTAGCCGGAACCCTCTGTTTTTTTCTCCTGAGAGGACTGCCCCAGCGCCAGAGCCTGTTCCGCCAGGAAATTGAGGGGTGAATGCAGAGAGCTGGAGGGCGGAGGAGCAGAAGGGCTGGGTTTAGGGAAGTTCCTTTTCTCTTCAGCACACAGAACGCCTGTGCCCTTTTCCGCAGGTGCCTTGGAGGGTGTAGGGAGTGTGAACTCAGAGCTCCCGGAGGCTCTGCTGGTCAGCGCAGCCAGTTCCTTGGACACCGCCTCCAAAGAGGAAGTGGAATTGCGGATCAAGTCCCCCTCCAACGGGTCCTCCCGGCCAACAGGAGCAGAGTCGGCGAGGCTGCCCGCTGCCTGGGGTGGGAGCTCCCTGCTTGCAGACCCGCAGCTCTGGCCGCCTCCCAAATGTTCTGAAGGCAGAGCAAGGGGGCCACCAGTCTGGCCCGATGAAACCGAAACCTTCTTATCAGACTTGCCGCATGATTCCTAAGGGGAAGCAGAGAACGGGGGTGGTCAGCAAGGCCCGGTTGTCCACACTGGCCCAGGCTGTGACAAGGTCGCATGGTGCAAAAAACTCAGCCTCCCAACCAAATCACAAGGTGGGGTGGGGAGAAGCATGTGCACATCCACAAGGACCCCGCACGCACCCCACTCACCTACCAAGCTCTGCACCCCGACCCGACTCCCACCCCGAGATTCTGCTGTGCTTCCGAAAAAGGACAAGAACTGAGCAAAGAAACTCTCTGGCCACAGATACCCTCACTCCTCAGGGACACGGAAAGGTGCGCGTTGGGGAAGACGGCAACAAGTGCTGGAGCATCAACTTGGCATGTGGAGCCTCGGGTCTAATCCTTGGCACTACATGTTCCCCCAAGCACCACTGGGAGTAACCCCTGGGCATGGCTGGTGTCGTCCCCTCAAAAAAAAAGAAAAGAAAAGAAAAAACGTGGGGCCAGAAAAATAGTACAGTGAGCAGGGTGCTTGCCTGGCACACGACTGACGCAGGTTTGGTCCCTAGCACCCCATATGGTCCCCAGAAACCAATCAGGAGTGATCCCTGAGCAAAGATCCAGGAATGAGCCCTAAGCCCTGCTGGTGTTTCTCCCTATTCCTCCCCAAAAAAGACTTTTGTGTCCTTAGTGTTTGGATAGAGATGTAGCTTAGCAGTAGAGTACTTGCACTGCATGTGAGGTCCTGGGTTCAACTCCTAGCACTGCAGGAAAAAAAAAAAAGCACTCAAACTGACTTAGTGGGTCCCCCCGCTGCAACGAGGACACACAAAATAGGACACACAAAATGAGCTAGTTTTCTCCTTGGTTTGTGCTGGTACCTGCCTCCTGTTCGGAAGCAGGAAGTCCAGAACACAGTGTTCTGAGGAGCAGCAGGCACGAACAGCCAGCCAGCCACAGGAACCCGCCATTCGAACAGCTCATTCCCACCACGCATTCAGAGAGTGAGAGCATGACGTCTCTGGAAATAGGAACTCTTGTGCTAAAACAGCAATTTCTATTCCTAAGAGGGTGCTGCGCAGTCCAGGACGAGTTTCAAGTTCTGCTCTCCAGTTACCGTGCCGTCCTCCACCTCTGCCCCTCAATACAGCTGTCCTTCCTGGCCCCCTAGCCTTCTCCTGAGCCTGCACGGAGGCAGGGACGCCCACTCCTCAGCCCTGCCACATGTAACCCACAGCCCCAAAGCTGACTACCTGGGGACTGTCTTCAACAATGTAGGTACTCAGCAACTTGGCTCAGTCTCTGTCCTGCCAAACCCCGGTCCCTCCCCTAATGAGGCTTGACACATGATTCCTAAAGGAAAGCAGAAACGGGGATGTTCAGCAATGCCAAGTTGGCACAACTTCAAAAGTGCCACTCAGAGCAGCTGTCCCCGTACCAGCAAAGCTCAATGATCGGGCTGGAGCGACAGTACAACAAGTAGGGCCTTTGCACTGCATACATCCGACTTGGGCTCGATTCCCAGTATCCCACATGGTCAAAAAAAAAAAAAAAAAAAAAAGGGGGGGGCCGGAGCGATAGCACAGCGGGTAGGGCGTTTGCCTTGCACGCGGCTGACCTGGGTTCGATCCCCGGCATCCCATATGGTCCCCCAAGCACTGCCAGGAGCAATTCCTGAGTGCAAAGCCAGGAGTAACCCCTGAGCATCGTTGGTTGGGTGTGACCCAAAAAGAAAAGAAAAGAAAAAAAAAAAAAGCTGGGGCTGGAGCGATAGCATAGCGGGTAGGGCCTTTGCCTTGCACGCGGCCGACCCGGGTTCAATTCCCAGCATCCCATATGGTCCCCTGAGCACCGCCAGGAGTAATTCCTGAGTGCAGAGCCAGGAGTAACCCCTGTGCATCGCCAGGTGTGACCCAAAAAGCAAAAAAAAAACAAAAAAAAGCTCAACTGAGAGGCTTGACAAACAGGGGTAGAGAGAGAACAGAAGGCAATGGCTCGAGTAGAATGACTCACCTTCACTTTCATTTTAGAGGGAGCCATGACTTTCTTCTTGGCCCTGTTCAAAGGAACAAATACAGAAAAGGGTTAGAAGACACGAAGCAGACAGACCGAGCCTGAGAAGTGAAAGGCTGGGGACACTCACAGGATTGATGTCAGGTGCCCATGGCCCCGTCTGCTCTCCTTAAACAGAGTCCTGGAAGAAACAGAGAACACCAGCAGTTTGCAGAAGGCCTGAGCGCAGACTGCTCTAGAGCTCATCTGCTCCCGGCCCAGGGGCTGTCACGCAGGAAATGCAGAGGACTGGTGAGCTGAGTACCTGGAGAGAGGACCTACAGTGGATGCATTGGCCACCAAAAGCCAAGTCTAGGCTTATTTAAAAAACAAAAGCTGCAGCATTGCCCCTGGACTTCTCAGAGTGACTGTGTGACCTGTGGCAAGCATGAAAACCAAGAGTGTACACCCTGGCCACGGTAGTCAAAACAAAAAGAAACCAACAGACAAACTGGACTGTACAAAATTAGTTGTTTTCTGCACCAAAAGACATAACCAGCAGAGTAAAAAGATAACTCATATAAGAGGAAAAATATTTGGAAATCTTACATCTGATAAAAACTTAAAGTATAGAAAATACTCCTAAAATTCAAGAACAAGCAAACTATCCAAAAATGGTAGAACTTAGACATTTCACTGAAGAGACATAACCAAAAAATATAACTTTTTGAAGTGTATGTTCAACACCTTCGATCATTTGAGAAATGCAGGTCAAAGCTTCATGGAAATACCACCATTCGGATGAGCACCACCACATACCGCAGAAAGCAGAGTTCCAGGGACAGCCAGCTTCTGAAATGGGTCATGGGAATGATAAAATTTCCCAACAGTGAAAGGCTGCTGAACACACAATAACCAAAAATTCATTTGAGGGTATGGAGGGATAATACAGTGGATCAGGCATTTGTCTGGAATGCAACAGAGCCAGGTTAGAACCCTGGTACTACCTATGGTCCCTAAGCACTGCCAGGAGTGACCCCTGGAAGCACAGCCAAGAGTAAGCCCTAAGCACAGCAAAGTCTGTCCCCAAAAGGGTAAAGGTGGCATTTCTGGCAAAGCTTGTCATGGTTGAATTTCTTGTCATATGTAGGCATTCCAGCAGCACCGGACCGGGGTACCTGCAGTGCACATGTAACATCACACACTCAATCCCAGCTGCAGCCAAGTGACCAAGTATCAGACTGGTTATTCTGAGTTTTATGATCCCTGGCGCTAAAAGCAATTTCCAGCCATACCTCCCTGAGGCGTATGTGAGCAATGCAATTAAAGAGGCGCAACCCTAGACAGCACAGCAGCGAGAATACGTGCGAACACCAAGCCAGGAAGTATGATCCCTGGCAAACATGTGAGCAGACCACTAGCCCCAGCAAACACGACAAGCAGAATGTGCGCCCGCACCAGGACTGAAGAGTGAAACCCAGCCAAGCGCACGAGCACCACAACACGATGTGTGGGTCCAGGCGAGCACCACAACAGCAACCGAGAGAAGGGGGGAAACAGACACCCAGTGCTGGGGAGCACGTGCGGAAACGGAAGTGTAAAATACCACCACTATGGGAAAAGGGATGGTGGTGCCTCGGCTAAACGAAGAACCACCACAACGGCATTTCCACTTCTGGGTCTAGACCAAGAGGGATGGAAAGCCAGGTTTCAAAGCAAGACTGCTCCACCGACCACAGCAGCACTGCTCGCTCGAACAGCAGGGAGCAGCCCAGGGCCCCACTGTGGGGTGAACGGTGAGGAGGAAGGCTGGAGAGGGGCACGGCAGATTATCACTAGACCTTTGAAAAAGGAAGGAAAATCTGCAACATGCTACAAATGGATGACCTTGAAGTCACTTCGCGAAGGAAATAAACCAGGAACAAAGTGGCAAACAGAGTGCTCCCACTTGCATGAAGCACACAGAATGTGAAAATGAGAGAAAGGAGAAGGGAGGCCACCAGTGTGAGGGAAGGAGGAGTTAGTGTCAAAGAGAGTTTCAGTTTTGCAAGATAAGAACGAAAGAAATGGAAGGTGGCGACAGTTTCATAACAATAAGATCGTCTTTATTCCACTCAACTGTGTACTTTCAAAAGGTTAAGATGGTACTTTCAAGTGTACTTTATTGTAATAAAAATGTTAAAATACAGGGCCGGAGTGACAGTACAGTGGATAGGGTGTTTGCCTTGAATGCGGCTGACCCGGGTTCGATCCCTGGTATCACATATGGTCCCCTAAGCACCGCCAGGAGAAATTCCTGAGTGCAAGGCCAGGAATTACTGGCTGAGCATTGCTCGGTGTGATCCAAAAAGAAAAGGAAATGTTAAAATAAAACCAAAACCACTAGTAGCTCCATCTAACCCTTCTCTGGGTACTACAAACAGGCCTTCCATGGGAAGACGCACAACACAAAGAAAGCTGTGAGAGAGAAGCCTGGCTCTTGACTATAGCACAAGTCAGCCCTGCTACTGACAAGTGAGACTTTGGATTGAAAAACAAGATGGCCTCACGTGTATGAGGCCTGGAAAAGTGTGTGTGTGTGTGTGTGTGTGTGTGTGTGTGTGTGTGTATGTGTGTGTGTGTGTATGCGCGCGCATGCGTGTGAGTGCAGGCACGTGCATGTGCGCACAAGGCTAGCCCTGGCTCAATCCCCAGCATTACAGAGTCTCTCAAGCATCACATCACAGGCCTGTGCTCACCCCTGAGCACAGGCCAAGTGTGGTCCAAAGAAAATAAAATTGTCTGTTATCTACATCACTTCTAAGAATAAAATATAAACAAACAAAAATTATCTGGACCAGAAAGAGAACACCATGGTTAAGGTACTTGCCTTGCAAGCAGCTGCTGCTGGTCCCCCACAGGGTCCCCTGAACACCATCAGGAAGGAACCATGAGCATAGCAGAGCCAGCAGTAGCCCCTAAGCACCAATAGCAATGGCCCAGCTCCCGTCACCCTCTGAAAATGTAAAGATAATGTTCCCAAGCAGAATCGGTCTCAACTTCAAGCAGAAGCCATCAACGCAAATGGCAGCTGAGGCAGAAGTGCAGTCAGCTATGAACTAGAGCAGGAGAGAGGAAGACAAAGACAACACCCACAGAAACTCCGAGGAAAAGACCAGAAGACCACTTTCCAGAGACCAGCACGCTGCCAACGACTCAGGTGAGATCAGAGCCACGCCCACGAGGCAGTGCCTGACACGGAAGCAGCAGGTTATTCCCTCCTTCCACAGGAGGCTGCCCCGTACCGTCACCAAGACCATCCTGGCAGCCTGCAGGCCTCACCTGGCCTGCATCCAGCCTTTGGGCCACAGAGGCTTGACCTCAGCATCCAGAAAGGCCTTCACGTAGTCCTCCCAGGACTGCACCTTGTGGTTCCTCTCCAGATCATAGCTCTCCAGTTTGATCTTCACCAGGTGGCAGAGCAGCTCCCTGAGGGGGAGGGAGAAGTCAAACTTCAAACGACCCCAAATTCTTCTTCAGGGTTTTAATCATGTGTTTTCAGCAGCCCTGATTAAAGGAAACGTTTCTAACCTTCATCAGAAATGCGGGGACAAGCTCAGACAATGGACCCACAAACCCTCCACTGAGGCAAGGTCCCAGTGTGCGCACACCTGATTTCATCATTCCACTGGAACTTCTTCCGGGGTCCCATTACCCTTCTGCCCCCTCTTTCTTCATCTTCTTCCTCATCAGAACAAATCCGCTCTCTCTGCTCCTTGTCTTTCTCCTCTTCTAGCATCCTGCAGAGTGAACATAAATAAATGGCACCCGAAGGTCACGACAGAAGAACTGTTTCCTCCTGCCCACCATCCCCCCCTCCTGAGCCCCAGGACTCCTAAAATAAGGTGGAAATGTTGAAGACACGGAGTCTCATTAGGAAATGTAAATAGGGAAAAGCAAAAAAGACGAGCAGCGGGGGAAGGAGGAAAACGCAGAATACTGGGACCCCACTTACTTAGCCACCTTGGCTTGTGTATGTGCCTGGCATTCATCCTGGTACTTGGTCATCTGCTCTGGCATCGCCCTGCCGACAGCTTCCTTAAGCTTCTGGAGAGGCTCCTTCAGCCGCCCTCCCTGTGGAGAATGGGATACACTGTAAGTGGTTGAATCCTGAGTCAGAGCAGGAAACTCGGCAACAAGGTGGCAGCAGAGACAACGCCCATGAGGACGCAGCCATCCCGGCCCAGCGCCCTGAAGCCACTTCACCCACCTGCTCATAAAGGTGAAGCTTCCGAGCTCGTTTGAGCAGGGTGTCCTTGCTGCAGGGCAGGAATGAGGCAAGATAGGCGTACACCCCGGAACGAGTCTGGCTACTCAGCTCCCGAGTCTGCACCTCTATGCTGGAGAGCAGAACAGAGTTATCAACACTGTGCAGCCCACTGGGACTTCTCTAGTGGTTAGGACGCCCTGCCACAGACAGGAAAGCTAGAAGGGCTCAGGGCAGTTAAGGAGTCTCTCACGGGTCACACGATGTAACTGTGGGCAAAGCAACCCATCGAAGTCAGCAAATAAGAACTCCCACAGCTGATGATGGGTGATGTAAAGTAGGTTAAGGCACTGAGGTCAAGACAGGAGCAAGCCAAAGGGAGACAGGAAAACAGAAACCAAGAGAAAAAGCTTTGCAATTCTAGATTTTGTAAATGATGAAAACACTAGAGTTTTCAAAGTGGAAAATGGAATGAGTTCCTTGGGGTGACAGGAAACATTTTGCAGTGGCACTTTCAATTTTCCAGGTCCCATTCTCCAACGACTAGGTCAGGGAAACCACCATGCTTTCAGATTTCCTGTCTAAGAAGCAGGAAGTGTGGTCTTGGGAAGTGCAAACTCAGGCCCGCTCTGTGCCAGCAGACAGCTTCCCCAGGCAGACCCTTTCGAGAGCCAGGCCTCCCGACTTCTTGACTGGCCACTCCAAATTCCAGCCAGGCAGTCTGTCTGCTCGGATACTGCAGCTTGAAAAATGTTCTTACACGTGCAAATCCTGAGCAACAAGCTTCAGCAGCCACATAAACATCCGGAGAGAAGCTGGCAAAACTAGTGGCCAGGCATCCACAATCCAGTCTGAGTTTGGAAAACGTGACTTTGGGGGCTGAAGAGATAGTACAGTGGCTAGGGTGCTTGCCTTGCACGCTCCCAACCCAGTTTGATCCCTTACAACATTTGTAGTCCCCTAAAATCGCACCAAGTGATCCCTGAGCGCAGAGCCAGGAGTAAGCCCTGAGCATGCCATATGTGGCCAAAAAAAAAAAAAAAAAAAAAGTAGGTTTTGCTTGGCTTGTAATCCAATCATTCAGTGTACTATCTCCTGAGTTTGAGTGTTTGGGAGAAAAGTGACTGGTGAAGGGGCTGGAGTGATAGCACAGCGGGTAGGGCGTTTGCCTTGCACGCGGCCGACCCCGGGTTCAAATCCCAGCATCCCATATGGTCCCCTGAGCACCGCCAGGGGTGATTCCTGAGTGCAAGAGCCAGGAGTGACCCCTGTGCATTGCTGGGTGTGACACAAAAAGCAAAATAAATAAATAAATAAAAAGTGACTGGTGAAGGACACCAGCACTGGGAGTAGAAGCGAGAGGATAAGGAAAACAACCTCCTCAGGCACGCTGCTGAGTCCCAGCACGGCAGACTGCTGTCGGACCCTGCTATCTTCACTTTCGGGGGTTCCAGAGACAGGCAAGCACACCAATTACTCTTTCTTCCTCTCATCTCGTAAGTGCTACTGAATCTTCATGGCAGCCCTGACTATCAGATACAAGGTCCCAGCAATGCCTGCTGTCTCACTTCGATGGTTTCCTGGAGACCCACATTTCAAAAGAACAATAAGAAAATAAAATCATCTGTTTTTCTCCATCATGTCATTGGGAGTACCTTTATGGAGTTCAGCCGTACTCCTGCTCCCCCCCCACTTGTTCACCCCAAGCACGCTATGAAGATACGAAGAAATGAAAGGTACTTACTCTAGCAGGATGCCATTAATATCCTGGGTGAAGAACTTCTGTCTGCTCTCCCCCTCGGCAGCTCTGGCAGCCTGGGTCACAGCAGACAGTAATATCTGTTAGTGTACTGTCCCCACCAGGCCCTCACGTGTCCCGCAGGTCTAAGAGCAGCCAGTCCCTTAGAGAACACCTGTCACCTGTTGAAGAGTCCCTCTCCATACCCTGTCCTCCCCAGCCCTAATCCCGGTTTGAGTTCACCTACGGTCACCACATGCTCCAGAAACGGTTTATATAGGTCTTTTCAAACACAGCTGAAGCATCTATGGGCTACTTTAGGTGCCAGGACTTGAAATAACAGTCACATAAAAGAAATCACATAAGCAAAACAAAGCAGCCCTGCGGCATCTGACTGGGCCAGCTGCTGCTCCTGGGGCGAGCACTCTCATCTAGACTGTAGGCTGCAGTGTCCACACATCTACAGTACAAAAAAAAAATCAAGGATTTTAACAAACAAGTAAGATTTGAAGATAGGTACCCACCACCGGCAATGTTGTCACAATAAAAACAACCATAGTCATAATAAATGTAACTGCCTTAGCATCGAGGAACACTGTTATTCTCTGAAGAGTCATGTCCAAATCACTGCCCAGGAATCTGGACTCTTTTTTTGTTTGTTTTGTAACTAAGCCACACCTGGCCCTGCTCAGGGAACCATGTAGGGGGCTGAATCCACGTTGGCTGCATGCTAGCCAAGTGTATTACCGCTGTATTATCTCTCTGGCCCTAAAATCTGTACCCTTGAAAAGTGGCTCCAACACCTCGGAGGGGGGCAGGTGAGGGCCCTCCCTGCCCCAAGGGACCCAGCCCCGGCAGCCGAAAGCCTCTAGAACTCAACCACTGCCCTGCTCACGGCCACTCTCCACATGCTCGGGCCAAGCCTCACCCACAAGTGAACATATTTCCAGGCTGCACACCTGAAAATTTGTATCTCACACGACCCATACTCCAAGAGTACCGCACCACATTTGATGGGGTTTAAAGGAGGAGGCAACCAATCTTAGAGGGAAATTTTTTTTCAGATACACACACACACACACACACACACACACACACACACATATAAACACATAAGGTTCAACCTTTAACAGCATGTTAATGATCTCTTATACAAAGGCTTAATGGTCTCTAGGTGAAATACAACAATCTTTACTCTTTCCTCTAAGGAAACTTTTTTGGAGCATTTTCAGCAGTCTTTATAACAAACAATACAAAATAAATTATTTCGGTTTTGCTTTGCAGCAGGGGCTGGGGTTTGGGATGGAAACATCTGAAATACAGTGGTGGGACTGGTGTTCGAATATTAAATGTAACCAAATATTGTGAACTACTTTGTAAAACAGGAGAAAAAAAAAAAAGCAGCCCCAAGCCAGTGTTGGTGTGGATAAGGGGAAGAGAACTTCATTCCCGCTGGCACAGATGTTGACTGGTCTGGCCTTTTGGAAAATCCATACTGATACTTCTTTAAAAACTGGGAATTGAGGAGTTCGAGCAATAGCACAGTGGGTAGGGCATTTGCCTTGCACGCTGCTGACCCGGGTTCGATTTCCAGCATCCCATAGGGTCCCCTGAGCATTGCCAGGGGTAATTCCTGAGTGCAGAGCCAGGAGACCCCTGTGAATCGCTAGCTATGACCAAAAAAGAAAAAAACAAACTAGGAATTGAGCTCTCATATTACCCAGTAATTCCATTTCTTGCATCTATCACTAGAACCCAAAAACTATTCAGAAAACACATTTGTACTCCTATGTTCACTACAGCACTATTCACAACAGCCAAAATCTGGAAACAGTCCATGTGTCCAAGAACAGATGTGGGGGGGGGGGGGGCGCTAGAAAGATAGGACAATGGGTAGGGTGCCTGCCTTGCACATGCTGCATCTGGATTCGATACCCCAACCCGATATAGTCCAGTCCCCTTAATCCTGCCAGGAAATGATCCTTGAGCATAGAGCCAGGAGCAAGCACCAAACATAACCCTGTGTAGCCCCAAAGCAAAAACAAAAATGGGGGGAAAAAAGGAAAACAAACATTCTGGTGGAAGGTATGGTATTAGAATGTGTTATGCATGAGATTCTATCATTACCAGTATTGTAACTCTGATGTCTAAAACTTTCTAAATAAAATATGCTAGGAAAGTATGAAACATCAAAGAGCTTCCGAATTTTCTAGTTTTGAGGCCACATTCCATGGTGCTCAGGGATTACTTCTGGTGGTGCAAGGAAAGTGCCCTCGCTGCTGCACTACTACTCTGGCCTCACTATCACTGTCACTGTCACCGTCATCCCGTTGCTCATCGATTTGTTCAAGCGGGCACCAGTAACATCTCTCATTGAGAGACGTATTGTTACTGTTTTTGGCATATCCAATACGCACGGGTACCTTGCCAGGCTCTGCCGTGTGGGTGAGATACTCTCGGTAGCTTGCCGGGCTCTCCGAGAGGGGTGCAGGAATCAAACTCGGGTTGGCCTCGTGAAAGGCAAACGCCCTACCGCTGTGCTATCGCTCCAGCCCCTGGCCTCACTATGCAAGTTTTTATTTTATTTATCTATTTATTTGTTTATTTATTTATTGCTTTTTTTGGGTCACACCCAGCGATGCACAGGGGTCACTCCTGGCTCATGCACTCAGGAATTACTCCTGGCGGTGCTTGGGGGACCCTATGCTGGAAATCGAACCCAGGTCGGCCGCGTGCAAGGCAAACGCCCTACCCGCTGTGCTATCACTCCAGCCCCTCACTATGCAAGTTTTTAAAAGAAGTTTCTCACTGAGGTCTTTTCAATTGTGTGGGCTATATTCCCCAGTGTTTTTCCCCCATTATTTAGGGGTCACCCCCAGTAATGTTTATTGCTCCAGCCCAACTCATGGTCTGTTTTTTGCAAATAATAGTTTAGATAACAGGGCATAATAGTGTTAAAACACTGATGTACAAAGCTACTGTAGCCGACCACCACCACTGCCACCAAAGTGCCCGGGACCCTACAGTCTGGTCTCCACCCCACCAGTCTACCTGCATAGTGAAAGCAATGAGTCATAGGGCCAGGGCAATAGAACAGTGGGTAGGGGCCTGCCTTGCTGGCAGCTGACCCGGTTCAATCCCTGAGATCCCATATGATTCCAAGACTGCCAAGAGTAATTCCTGAGTATAGAGCCAGGAGTAACCCTGGAGCATGCCAGGTGTGGCCCTGAAGCAGAAACAAAACAACGGAACAATAACAACAGAAAAAAAGTAATTAGTGAAGCACTGCATTTTTAAATAAACCTAATTACAACAGCAGGTGGATATAGATGACAGTCTTCCAGCAATGCCTGAGTTCTCTCAACCTCAAAAACCCTTTCCAGAGGAGCTATATAAACCCTAGATCAACCATAGATTAACTAGAAAGTGATTAAATCAAACAGCCAGATCATGCTGATCCAATCACCTTGAATAGGTTTTATCTGTAAGAAAATTCATTCTTTCAGTTTCTAGATAAGCGACTCCTAGACTTATTTTCAGAACTTAAAAAAGGAAAAAAGAATCTCTCAGTGCCCTCCTGGAACTTCTTCAGGTGGACCAGCAGAAGGCACCCCCAGTTGCACCTGAGGCTCCACTGCCCCACCCCTTCGCCCTCGTTGCCCAGCACCCCTGGGGGAAGGTGTCATAGGCACCCTGGGTGAAGCGCCCTAGGTCAGCACCGTGAACAAGACAGTAGCTTTTGCTGGCTATAATGAGGTCTGGCTTGGGTTTTTTCCCCAAAGATTAAATAGGTTTGTTTTATTTTCAACCTTCTTGGATCTAAGCATGTCCCCTGGACAGTGATGCAGGAACTGACTCTCTAGGAGGGGGACGGGGAGGAGGTGGGTGATGTGATGTCTGTTTCATTTCTATTCTTAGTATTGTTCCCATTTTACACTTCATGCAAGAGAACCAAAATAGACCTGGGTCCTCTGTATGGACCAAGCAGCTGCTGTCAAACTACACCAAGACAGTAACTAAGGGGGCAACAAGCCTGAGCTTCCCAATGGAAGATACATTAACACAGGGGAAGGTCCTCAAATGAAGTCATGGCATTTCCTGGGGTCCACAGAATGTACTAAAAGGGAGTACCATGAGCTACAGAGAAAAGGGCATCCCTCCAACACAGAGGTTTTCCACACCCATCTATGCAGCACTTGGGAGGACCTTCCACAGTGATGGGGATCCAAAAGAGGTTGGATGCAGGCAAGCAAAGTGCTGTACCTGCTAGACCATCTCTCCAGCCGCTTGAGTAGGCACCTATGTAAAAATATTTATGAGGACACGAGTGATAGTACAAGGAATAGGGCACTTGCCTTGCACGCAGTCAACCTGGGTTCAATCCCTGACATCCCAACTGGTCCCTCAAGCATGCTAGGAGTTACCTCTGAGTGCAGCATCAGTGGTAAGCCCTGAACACTACTAGCTGTGGCCATCCCCTGTTTCAACAAAGAAAATAACAGTATTTTTGAAAACTTGCCAGGAGTAAGCCCTGAGCACCACCAGATATGGCCCCAAAACAAATCTAAACAAAAAAGATCTAGGACAGGGCTGCCCACTAAAGATTCAATTATCCACATATAGCATAGCAATAATATTCTATTTCTGCATACAAAAGCATTACTTCTCAGGGAAGCATCAGAGAGAATTCTTGGTTGCTGTGGATCCAGGACATACAAGCACACACGGAGGCACCGTGGGCTCCAAGCTCAGGGTTTGGGGTAACAGAGCACCTAGGGACCCCTTGGAGAAGCATTAAGTAACTTTCTCAAATAAGCCTTCTTTCTCTTGCAACCACTAAATACTAGAAAGTAAAAGCTTTCTAGTAATATTAGGTGAATAAGGTAGGAAACAACTATTCACAACTATAATTACTAGTGCATGACAATACACAGAGATTGGGTATTGCATTTGCCTTGCAATACACAGAGATTGGGTATTGCATTTGCCTTGCAATACACAGAGATTGGGTATTGCATTTGCCTTGCAATACACAGTGGGTAGAGCATTTGCCTTGCATGTGGGCAACCCTGGTTCGATTCCCAGCATCCCATATGGTCCCCCTGAGCACCTCCAGAAGTAATTCCTGAGTACAGAGCGAGCCAGAAGTAAACCCTGAGCGTCACCACTTCCCCGGTGTCTTAGTTCTGCTATAGAAGGGCCTGTGCTGACTGAAACATGATTTCACTCTGATCATTATGTTTTCAAACCAGCTCATCAGACTCTGCCAGTCTCTCTCCCCGCCAGGACCCAAGTCTACCTCCTGTGTGGTTATCCCTCCCTGTCTCGGTCTGGACACAGCCACACCTGGCAGTTACTCAGAGACAAGAGCTGGCTCCTGGGATTCACCCTGCCAGGAAGGTGGATTTGCTGAAACAACACTATGACATTATACCAGTTTGTTTCCACTAAATATATCCATCTTTTCTCAAGGAAGTGAAATCAAGAGTGTACATTATCAGCCTACAACACCTGCGTGACATGGTCAAACTACCCTTGAGGAACAGGCCACTGCAACATCAGTCTGATTTAGACTCAGGTTTTCAGAAGCTAACAGTACAGTCTGGTTACAAACCACAGCGTCGAAACGAACCAGGAGTAATTTTTTTTTTAAAACACAGATCTGAAAACAAACATAGCCCAATATGGCTTAAAGTTGCCAAATTCAGAACCATCTACTTACCACCCAACATCCTCTTAAGATATACTCTGATTTAAATCAGTCAAATAGAATACTTATGATCAAGACTGCAGCACAGAAGGCACTGAAGAGAAGAGTTCTGGGTGGTTATGTTTGCTTATTTTGTATGTTGCATTCAAACATTTTTTGCAAGTGAGAAAACATTTAAAGAGTGGATAACATTCTATCTACCCTATAACACAGAGAGCAGTACACAGAATAGTGGAGCAATAGCACAGAGGGTAGGGCATTTGCCTTGCACTCAGCCAACCCGGGTTCGATCCCTTTGTTCCTCTCAGAGAGTCCGGCAAGCTACCGAGAGTATCCTGCCCGCACAGCAGAGCCTGGCAAGCTACCTATAGCTTGTTACTGTTTTTGGCCTATTCGATATGCCAAAAACAGTAACAAGTCTCACAACGAAGACATTACTGGTGCCCACTCAGCAAATCGATGAACAACAGGAAGACAGTGCTATAGTGTAGTGCTGTACAGAACAGTGATTTTGAAATCCTATGAGGATCACTGGTTTAAAACAATCTTTTAAGAGTGACAGGGGGCTGGAGCGATAGTACAGGGGGTAGGGCATTTGCCTTGCATTCGGCCAAGCCGGGTTCGATTCCCAGCATCCTATATGGTCCCCTTAGCACCACCAGGGGCAATTCCTGAATGCAGAGCCAGGAGTGACCCCTGAGCATCGCTGGGTGTGACCCCCCCCCAAAAAAAAAAGAGTGACAGGGATGGGCTGGAGCGATAGCACAGAGGGTAGGGTTTTTGTCTTGCACGCAGCCGATCTGGATTCAACTCACAGCATCCCATATGGTCCCCCAAGCACGGCCAGGACTAATTCCTCAGTGCATGAGCCAGGAGTAACCCCTGTGCATCACGGAGTGTGACCCAAAAAAAAAAAAAAGAGAGAGAGAGAGATAGGGAATAAATGCCACAGGAGTTGCAAGTTCTAACACCAAATATAAAAATGTTACTTTAACTAAAAGGTAAGTGGCACCATAACTAATAACCTATGTTTTTGGTTTACAGTCAGTAATACCGAGTTGATAATTAGCAGCTGCAATGGCTGCTATATTCTGAGGTCTACGGTTGCCTTTAACGGGGCACAGAGAACTTTCAGGACTCAGCTCCTTTTTACTGATCACAACTGAGACATTCCGTGATCACATTATACTGTCGATGATGTCCTGAGGGAATTAATCCCAGACTGTGACTCCCTTCTGCCAATCTGTACATTTCCAAGTCCTTCAAGAGATTGCTAGGAAGAGGTCTCCACCTCACATGCTTATTGCCAACTTTAGTCTGTAGCACAAAATAAAATATACTTTGTGGGAAAGAAACAGAGGCAGGAGCTGGAAAGCGAAAGTCTCCTGGGAAGAAAGCCTGTTTTCCAGGACTGAAAGAACCACGGTGGTGTAAACACCAGGCCCAACAGGCAGGGCTTCTACTGCTTCCTCACTCGGGCTGAGGGGAGAAGGGGGCTTGCGAAAGCGGACACCCACAGTGCCCACTCCAGGGGCTGCTCCGGGCAGCTGGCTTCGAGGGCAGAAGCAGTGCCAACCTGCCCCAAGTACTCACAGGGAAGCCCGGCAACATGTCACCATACCTGAGCCAGCTCCTTAACGCGCTTCTCCAGGGGCGTGGGCAGGCCTTCAGGAAAGGAAGAGGGCTGCCTGAATTCCTGGTCCAGTCCCACACCAAGGGAATCACTCTCGTCATCCATGTCGCGGAAGGGGCTGCCTTCTGGAGACTCGGTGAGGAGCTGCTCCAAGTCCAGATCAGTCAGTGAGTCCATGGCAGTGGCTGCCTGCAGCAGGTCGTTGTCGGAAGTGGAGCCAAAAAGTGAGAGCAAGGGGTCAGAGGTGCCCTCCAACTCCCGGAGGCCCTGCGCTTCAGCTGCCGAGACCACCAGGGTCTTGGGATCTTCATCCCTCTTCTTCTGAGCCTCTTTCTCCTTCTGAAATTTCTTTAGCATCTCTTTCACGCTCAAAGCCCCAGAATATTTCTTTTTCTTCTTCTCCTTACTGGCATTGAGGGCTGTGAAGCTGCAAGGGGAAATTGGTTACTAAGCTGCAGGCCAGCTTGGAGGGGCAAGTCAGAGAGAAGGGATTCCGCCCTGCTCCCAGAGCCACGGTCTCCAGGAACCTCAGTCACAGTCCACCCTGTCATGCCTCCTCCCTCCTCTCGGCATATGGAGCAACTTCTTGCTGAGACCAAAGCTTGAGATTTAATGCAGGTTAGCAAAACAGTGTCACATAATGCTAAATATCCGATGGGGTCTTAAAAACCACTGCAGGCTGAAATAAAAGGTTGCAGAAAAGGGGACAAGAAAACTATTTAAAGGGAGAAAGCAGGAGCAGCAGAAAGCAGCAGCAACTTGAAGGGCAGCTGGGGAGATGGAGGGAGGCAAAAGAAGCAGAGCGGAGAAGACAAAGGGAAACGCAGAGAGAACTGGGGCAGAGCAGGGGTGCCCGAGAGAACAAGGAGCACCAGCAATCACACAGTGACAGAAATAGCTGCCGACACTGACAGTGGGACAGAGACAACGGTGGCTGCCTGACACAGAGATGTGAGGTTGACCAGGCCCACAATGGCCCCGGGGGAGGCCTGGGGGGGACGGAGGGCTAGGCCCTGCTGCCTCTGCTGAAGCTGTGAGAAGGGTGAGGCAGCTCCCAGGTGTCCTGCCCTGACTGTTCAGATTCTAGCCTATCAAAGAAGCTGCTGCCTCTCACCCGGCTTTGGAAAACTTGGACTTTTTCGATTTCTTCTCCTTGTCATAAGTGTCATCTTTTTTCTTCTTCTTTATCTTCTCACCACCTTCCTTCAACTTCCGCTTCTGAGAATCAAAGACAAGGCACAGTTATGCAGTTCCCTAACTCAGGGAGCAAATGCACTCTGCAGCAGTGGCCTTGCTCCACCCGGGGCACATCCTGAGAGCTATTTCCTTCAGGAACAAGAGCTTTCAGATGGGGCCAGAGAGACGGCATGGGGGTAGGGCACTTGCCTTGCCCTGAACACTGCTGACACGTTCCCAAGCCTGCCGGGAATGATCCAAGTGCGGGACCAAGAGTAAGCCTACACAGAGCTGGGTTTGGCCCCCAAATTTAAAGTTTTCAGATGGGCCCTTGCCCACCCTCCCATAGTAGGTCCACACAGCATTCCCACTGACAGGGTCCCCTAAAACACCTGGGGTGAGGCAGTCCAGGTCCTTATGCAGCCTAAAATCTTTCTACTTTGAAATGAGCTACGTGTGGGTCCAACCTCTTTGTTTTAAACACGCAGGCAGTGGTAGCTTTCAAAATAAACTGAAAGCAAACGTGGTTGCATTAAGGTGCCAGCCCTGGGAGCAGAAGTCCTCTACGTATTCACAGAAGAGCCATAACAAGGCAAATTCCTGTCACTCCATACCCTTCACTTCCATGTCCCCACCCGGACACCTTGAGAATCGAATCCCTGCTAAGCCTGCTGACACATGCATAGGACACACAATTGAGCCCTGTAAGTTCACATCATCTTGTCATGGCAGGGGTGTGGGGCATGAGTACAGTTCCACCAAGCTCCTGAGTCATCAAAACCATCACACACACACTGGCACTCACTCAGAATCTTACAAGGGCCTATCAAAGAGCACTCTGAGACCCAAAAGCAAGCAATGTTCTAACCTTTGGAGATTTTTTCTTCTTTTCTTTAATGAAGTCATCCTCAGATTCTGATGCTTGTCTAAACTGCAGCGTTCCCGAATTAATATAAAAGCCTCCATACTTTGTAGTCAAAGAAGCCGGAACAAGCTCATCATACTGCAGGGAAGGAAACACAGGGTGAGCTCCATGTCCTGGCACTCCAGTGTAAAGGTGCGGGCGGGCATGAACAGAGCAGAGGGTACTCCATTTCTTTGCCCCAACTTGGCATGCAAAGACATCCATTTCGTCAGTCATGAAAATCCAAGCAAACACTGTTTTGGACCAATCTGGTCAATTTCAGATGAGAGAACCAAGGCCCTAATCAAAGATGCCACTGCTTCTTTTCCTCACGCTGAGGGCATGCCCAGCCTGACGCCCTCCACACCCTCAGTCATGGTCAGATCTGAGGTGGTGGTTCTGACATAAACTGCCATTAAGAACTTACCGCCTCAGAGTTATCGATAAAGGAATCAGATTCATCATAACCATAGCCCATATCAATCAGGTCCTGTAGTCGGTCTTTTCTACGTTTCTTTCCACCCTAAAATGTAAGAGCAACAGTTATTTATTTCATTTTTAAATCATGTTGCAGACATTAGTCGAATTCTACCTTTTTAAGCTTAAATTAACATACTTTTTTTAATACAAAGAACCCACCACTGCCTGAATTCCATCACCTAATGACTAAAGATTCACACATATACCCAACCTCAAACCTCCATCCCTGAGGACCTTTGAAACATTAGATTTGTGCCTGCATAACTTAACCTAAGACAGAAGAAATAACCAAAGGGCTTCTAGGTTTTGTATCAAAACAATGATTTCAAGGTGAAATTCTAAGGATAAAAACGGCCCATCTAATTCACCCATCTATTTAGCACTCCTGCCGCATGCACTTTCTGCACCTTCACGCAATTGCTGTGAATCATCGACCCATGGAAACAGGAAACACTGCCTTCATGCATTTGTTTAACAACTGCATTCTCTTTTCTCCAAACCCGAAACTGGCTTCCACAACAGTGCCAATTAGCTGATTATCAGAGAAGGGACAGGGAATGTCTGGAAATCTCTCCCACCCAATGAGGTTATTCTACAACCAAGATAGCTTACATATTTTTCTTCAAATTTTCGGGCAAGGGCCTCCACTTTATGCCTTTCCTTTTCTTCATCATTGAAAGGATCCGAGAGATCTTTCTTCTGTAAAGAGACCATTGCACACATACACAAGTCAAAAAAATTCCCACAATCCTGTGAAAAACTTTTATACACCATTCAATTCCTAGAAACTGCATGATAAAAGCAAATTATTTTCAGAAAAGATCAAATAGAACACATGCTATATTCCCATGAGAGTTTATCTAAGTCAAGACAGTCAAGTTTTGGGCTGGAGCAGCAATAGTACAGCGGGGAGGGGGGCATTTGCGTTGCATACGACTGACCCGGAGTCAATCACTGGCATCACATATGGTGTCCCTGTGCACTGCCGAGTAATTCCTGAGTGCAGAGCCAGGAGTAACCCTTGAGCATCCCTGGGTGTGACCTCCACCCCCCAAAAAAAAAATTTAAAAAAAGAAAGTAAAGTTTAGAGGCTGGAGTGTAAGGTTATTATCTGTTTTTTTTAAACGAGATTAAAATAGTCCCAAGAAGCCCCACCAGTTGCAGTAGAACTGGATTCAATGTCCACAACACTTAGCAATAACGAAAAGTCTGCCAATAACTACTATTTCCTAAATGTACAAAGACCCAGCTCTGTCCAAACACTGTATCCGGGATGTAAATTCTTTCCTGTCCAAGTCCTCAAGGGCCAATACTTTGAATAGGACTTAAACAATTGCCACATTGTGACCTCTTATTGTGTTGTTATAATTCTCCTAAAGTACCTACAAGATAGGAACTCCTTTGAGGCTGAGACAGTACCTTCCAGTCAAAAGAAACACACAGTGAATTAACACACATTTGTGTCAGGTGGTATGTACTTTGAACATTACAGAGTAGACACAATGATTCAGGTGTTCTGAAGCAAAGGTCAGAAGTGAATCCTCCAACTAGAGCCAGAGTTCTCTGCATATGCATCATGTGGGGGAGGGCATTTATACCCCCAAAAGAAAGTAAAAGCATGTCTAGTTTCAGTTGACCAACTGGTTTGGTTTGAGCATATGAATAAATACCTTAACCAATACTTGCTACTTTCTTTTCCTCTTAAGGAAGAGAACGTCATTCTTACTTCGGAAAAGGGACTGTACATGGATCTGAAACTATCTTCTCAAGCGGCAGAGATAGAATGTTTGCACTGCAAGCAGCCGACCCAGATTCGACCCAGCCTCCCTCATGATCCTGAGTACCTTCTAGGAGTGATTCCTGAGTACAGAGCCAGGAGTAACCCTGAGCACCACCAGGTGTGGCCCAAAAACACAAAAAATAAAAATAAGAGCTGGAGCGATAATATAGAGGGTAGGGCATCTGCCTTGCACAGGGCCAACCCAGATTCAATCCCCAGCATCTCATACGGTCCCCCAGCACTGCCAGGAGTAATTCCTGAGTGCAGTACCAGGTGTAACCCCTAAGCACTGCCAGGTGTGACCCAAAAAACAAAAATTAATTAATTAAAATTAAAATAGGAATACTACAAATCAGACGTTTACCAATAAATTATAAATTTTAAAACAAAAATTTTAAAAAAGCTACACAACCCCATATGTTTTGTTTTGTTTTTTGCTTTTTGGGTCACACCCGGCGATGCTCAGGGGTAACTCCTGGCTCTGTACTCAGGAATTACTCATGGCAGTGCTCGGGGGACCATATGGGATGCTGGGAATCAAACCCGGGTCGGCCATGTGCAAGGCAAACGCCCTACCCACTGTGCTATTGCTCCAGCCCCTACACAACCCCATATGGAGTCCTTCTGAAGGACTCAGTTGAAGAGGGCAAGCTCCAGAGCACAAATATTTCAAGTGCAGGCTACTAAGCTTTCCTCAGAGCCTACCACCACACATAAAATAATACATCAGCACTAATGCACTTCACCTAGTTTGTATTCGTATTATGTACAGTTCCATCTATATAAGTGCAAGTCTGCAAAATCAACGGAAACTCGGCAATCAGAGCAGTGGTTACCCTAAGAACCAGGGAACAGGGTTTTAAGGAGGGTTTCTGGTGTCTCGGAAAACACTGTATTTTGTGTCCAAGTTATATAGGTGTGTTGAAAATTTGTCCGGTGATACATCTGTTATCCTTGCTTTTATATACATAATCCAGTAAAACAGTTATGAAAGTATCTACAATGTCAATGAAAGGTTCAACTGCAGCAACTAAAGCTGGGGGTGAAGACTTCCTTCTGTGTCGAATACGATGTACTCAACAGTGTATTCAACTGCATGTTGTCTTTATTCTGTAGAAGTTTGGAAAGTTCTATTCCAAAACAGCAAGCAAACGTACCAGGAAAATAATAGATCACTTAAAGAAATTTAGGAAGGGAGATAGGTCAAAGGCCCGGAGCAAAGCCTGCAGTCAAGACAGCTCAAGTTTGGGGCTGGAGCAATAGCACAGCGGGGAGGGCGTTTGCCTTGCACGCGGCCGACCCGGGTTCGATTCCAAGCATCCCATATGGTCCCCTGAGCACCGCCAGGAGTGATTCCTGAGTGTAGAGCCAGGAGTAACCCTTGTGCATCGCCAAGTGTGACCCAAAAAAGCAAAAAAAAAAAAAAAAAAAAAAAAAAAGGAGAGAGAGCTCAAGTTTGCTTTCCAGAAGCACGTAGTTCCTTAAGGACCTGGCGCTAGCGGCCCTACCAGCAACACCAGGAATGGCCCCCCAGCCAAATCTCCCAAGACTTAGCTTTGTTTAGAAGTGCCATCTGTGGTTTCTGCCTTCCTTTATTCGAGGCAGGAAGCCTCCCTTAGAAGAGAGAAATGTGGGGCTGGAGTGACAGCACAGTGGGTAGGGCGTTTGCCTTGCACGCAGCTGACCCGGGTTCAAATCTCAGCATCCCAGAGGGTCCCCTGAGCACTGCCAGGAGTAATTCCTGAGTGCAGAGCCAGTAATCCCTGTGGATCGCTGGGTGTGACCCAAAAAGAAAAAAAAAAAGAAGAAGAGAGAAATGTCCAGCCTGAACTTCCAGCACTCTTAACAGCTGGTGTCCAGTCACACACATAACCTTTGGAGCCCCTGACATTAAAAAATGTTTCTTTTATTTATATCAATTAGCCATAATTCAAATTAGCCTTAGATGTGCCATGTGTTTCTCTGGCCTAAGTCAGGAGAACAGTCCTAGAAAGAGTTCCTTCCTCCAAGCAGGGAAAACGGGAGCCCATGAGTATCATTAAACCTTCTGCTAGCCCCACAAGCATCAGCTCCGCAGGTTAGTCTGGGTTATGAGACTGTACCTTCTCTCCAGGCTGAAGGCCTTTCACCTTCCCTCGAATGTTCTTCACCAACTCTGGGTAGAAGAACTCCGGGCAACGCTTGTGATCTGGCTCAAAGAGGGTGAGTGTGATCCGAACAGCTGCTGCGGCTGGTTCAGAGTCCTGATGCTGCTCTGCTCCCCCAACCTCTTCTTTCCGGGATTTCTTCAAAAATGCAGGATTCAGAGAACCTGGGAGCGAGGTGAACTGGATCCTGTGGGGCTCCGACATGGCTACCAAGTCTTGGCAGGTATCACTGCATGACTTCTGTTAACACTGCAAAAAGAAGAGCCGGGGAAAACAAAATAAAGTGAGATTCTCTGTACAGTACACAAATTTAAGTTTAAATGATTTTCACTGCCATAAGGAATCCACTACTTATCTTCATTTTTATTACCATTTACTGCTTCTTCAGCTAAAAATACTATTCATCCTAAATATATCACTTTTCATCAATTTATGAAAATCACCGCAATTCTATCATTCAAAGCTAGTCACTACTCAGCAAACTTCCTCCAGATACTTTTTCCTTGTATTCATTAGAGAATCCCATGCATCTCAACATCCAAGAATCCATATTCTTTCAGGTTTAAAAGAATACTTAAAATTGCAAAGATAGAGGCCACAGCCATAGTACAGCGGGTAGGGCACCTGCCTCACATATGGCCAACCTGGGTCTGATGCCCAGGAGCCCATAGAGTCCCTTGAGTCTGCCAGGAGTAATCCCTGAGCACAGAACCTGAAGTAAGCCCCTAGCACAGCCAAGTGTGGCCCCAAAACAAAACAAACAAAAAACTGCAAAGATCACCAGAACATTTACATTTGATTTATCCAACACTTTGCTTTTGCTGGCTACAAATAACCCCTTTTTCATCACCACGTTTCCTCTTTCATCTAGGGTAATCTTTGCAAGGAGTTTCCATCAGCTCACAGAAGGTACTGCCTACCGCAGGAGGGGGTGGTTAGTTAGGCTCATTTCCTAAGGCATGAAACCCTTACGGTCCAAAATGGGCCCTGGGCAAAGCAGCAAATCATTACAAGACTTCAAACTTGCTAGAAAGAGGCTGGAGAAACAAACCAGTGCCCACTTAAGGCACTTGCCTTGCCTGCAGCTGATGTCAGTTCAATCACCTAGCACTGCATATGACCCCCAAGCACCACAGGGACAGAAACCAAGCCCTGATCACAGCTGAGTGTGGCCTAAAAAGTTGTTCGGGAGAACCAGGGAACTATCTCAAAGGGCTGAATGGATGCTTTGCATGTGGGAGCCCCAGGTTCCACCCCCTGCACTGTTAAGATGCTCAATTATTGCCAGTAGTAGCCACTGAACACCACCAGGTGTGATCTACAAACATAAAGCTAAGTTGCATGACAATGGTCCAAATAGTTTGCATGGACAAATAGTACAGTGGGCAGGGCTTTGCATGCATCTGACCGAGGTTGAATCCCCAGGACATGTATGGTACTCGATAACCCCCAGGAGTGTTCCCTGAATTCAGAGCCAAGAGTATGGCCAAAAAAAAAAAAAAGTGGGTTGGGTGTTTTGCTTTGCATGTGGCAGACCTAGGTTTGATCCCTAGCATCCCACAGAGTCCCCCTTGAGCATCGTCAGTGATTTAAAAAGCAAAAACAAACAACAACAACAACAGAAAACCACCAAAAAATACCATGGTTTGAATTCCAAGGGCTTACAAAACATATACAGAGAAGTGCCTTATAATGTACTTCATGTATAGTGTGGGGTTCCGCTTGTCTCTCCTTTCAAAGGCATCTCAAGTACGCTGAGGGAGTCTGGGGGCCCACATCACTCGGCCAACGTAGCTGGCACTGTAGTGTTCCTGTGCAGCGTTGCTGCGATCCCCAGGCCCAGGTGCTCAGGGCCTCCGGGGCCACACCCAGCCATGCCCAAGAGGCTGCGTGGTGCAAGGGATCAAACCCGGCCAGGTGTGCACACATCCTGTCTCCTAACCCCACTGCCCTTTTATAAAACTCGTATTCCACTGCAAACTTTCTGCCACATGTTAACAAAGATATTCACTGAAGCCTTGTTTGTATACTAAAATAATTAGAAGCAACCTGAATGTCCACAATTAAGGAAACAGTTGGGAGGGGAAATGTGGTTTTTTTAATTGGTCTGTAAGAGTTTTAGGTATTATACATTACGGTATACAACACCTGTTATCTCTTGTACATCATTGTCCGATACAAGAAATTTTAACTTTCTATGCAGTTTAAATGAGGCCCTTTTCCCTCAGGACTTATCTAATTTCGTTTAGGCTTAGAATGTCTTCCTCCAACTAGATCAGTCTTGCGTAAGAATTTACAGTTTTTTACAGATAACATATTTCATATTGAACTCTCTGGTGCAAGTTGAATCTAATGCTAGATGGTTCCGGTGAGGTTCTAGTTGTTTCTTCCCAGTCAAGTGTCTTCCTAGGTGCGTCTGAGTCCTGGGCTGGGTCCTCCCCCTGCACTTCCCCTTACCTAAGAAAAGAAAAAGACACACTCTTCCTGTGGCTGGTGACTTGGCATAAACTGGGTAACAATTTCTGAAATCCATTGTTTTATGAATCTAACATTAAAGATTCTTCAACCCTACACTGATTTTACAAAACTTTATCATTAACTTTAATGCATATCCTAAGTTGTTTATTATTCGTTTAAAAGTAATACCCAAGGGGCTTCGGAGCTGGCCGAAAGGGCTGAAGCACATGCTGTGTCGCCGCAGAGACATGGGTTCAATCGCCCCCCACACACACCTGCACTGCATGTTTCCCCAGGCAATGTCAGGATGGTCCTTTTGGCATGAACTGTCCAGCTCCCCAAGCCAGGTCAGGTATGGCTGGAGCAGTCCCCAAAGCCCAGTATGGTTTGGGAGGCCCCCAAACACAAAGCTAGCTAGAGGGTGGTAACACAACTTAGTAGAGCACTTGCTCTGCATATGTGAGGCCCTGGGATAGATTCCTAGATCTCAAATAAATGACACACTGTGATCCCTCAGAAAGCACAGTAAACATCTGGTAGCAGTCTGCAAAAAAAAATAAATACAATACATGGCGATTTAAGCCTGCTAATTCACAGAATTTGGCCAGGGGGGGGGGGAAGAGGGGGCACTGGAGGTTTGTGGGCCACACCCAGCAATTCTCAGGGCTAAGTTATTCCTGGCTCTGCACTCAGGAATTACTCCTGGGATGTTCAGGGGGACCAAATGGAAAGCCAGAGATCAAACCCAGGTCGGTCACGTGCAAGGCAAGCTCCCTACCCACTGTATTATCTCTCTGGCCCTGATTTCACATCAATTTTAGAATCAATCTGATGAGTCCCCAAAGTTTATTGTGTTTTAATAAGCACTCAGGAAGACTGACATATATATATATTAAATTTTAATGTGCAGCAACAGTATCTATTCCACTATGACTACAAGATCATAATTTATAGTACCAGACAAATAAAATATCTAAAAATGAAGGATAAAACCAATTCTAATTAGGCAGCAAAGTAATTAGCAGAAAAACATGTTGTTGGTGCAAAAGACCACCAGGTACTAAGATAAGGAAAGTAACTTTCAAGGTCTTGAGGACATGCTGGATACACTGGGGTGAAAAATCAATCTCACCTTAAAGCTTACAAGTTAGCCCCCACCAGTCAAAATGGGCATTTTTGCCATTAATACCTCTAAGTTAACCAATGGGCTTAAGTGAAGGTCATCCGACAGGATGCAACATGGTACCTATTCTGGCAACAACTTTTAAAATGTAGCTCCATCTTGGTCCAAATTTTAAACATTGTAACTTCAACCCAAGTTTTTCCTGGTTGTGTCACTTTTTCAGCCTGAATAAGTTCTCTAAGCCTAGAAGATAAAGGAAAGGAAATCTGTAATATATTAGATTTAGTAAACGAATCACGACCTTATTACTAAGTCACTTGAAAAATTTAAGAAAATCATAAATTAGGGGCTGGAGTGATAGCACAGCGGGTAGGGCGTTTGCCTTGCACGCAGCCGACCTGAGTTCGAGTCCCAGCATCCCATACGGTCCCCTGAGCACCGCCGGGGTGATTCCTGAGTGCAGAGCCAGGAGTGACCCCTGTGCATCGCCAGGTGTGACCCAAAAAGAAAAAAAAAAATCATAAATTATTGGGGCCAGAGAGATGGTACAATGGGTAGAGCACTTGCCTTGCAAGTAGCCGACCAGAGTTTGATTCCTGGCATCCCGAGCCCACTAGCCAGCAGCAACCTCTGAGCATTACCAGCTATTTCCCACCTCCATATGCCCCATCCCACACACACACACACACACACACACAAAAAAAAAAAATCAGAAATTATTAATGTATCAGTGAATGACATATTAAATTTACTTATTTACCAAATTTCAGGGGACTAAACCCTTGTCCTCACATACGCAGGAAGGGTTCTATCACTGATAGAAGGGTTTTATCACTGAAGGGTTATATCCCCAATCTTCAATCAACTCAATTGTAATTAATTGGAGGTACAGGGCTAACTGGGATGTTGAGGACTGCTCCCTGGCTTGAGCATTGCAAAGCCTATATCCCAGCCCCTTGAGATACTGCCCAGAAAATTTTAAATGCTTACAAAAGTAAATTTGAAAATAAATGCTTAAAAGAACCTGACTTACACACTTAAAAGACTTGGAGAAGCTACATGTCCCTTGGAAAGACTTTTAATTAGGATTATGAACATACTGCTTTAAAAGTCTTAAGTAGGGCCAGTGAGACAGTATAATGGGTAAAACATTTGCCTTGCATGCAGTCTACCCGGTGGTTACTGTTCAATCCACAGAACCACAAATGATTCCCAAAGATCCACCAAGACTGATTCCTGATAATAATAAAGAATTTTTTTTAAAAAGTCTAAATGTTAAAAGAACAAGCATATTTAAGTTTAAGTGAAATTTAAAACGCATTTTATTATTTCATTAAGAGTTTATTACTGGGGCTGGAGCGATAGCACATCGGGGAAGGTGTTTGCCTTGCACACGGCCGACCTGGGTTCGATCCCCGGCATCAATATGGTCCCCCAAGCACCGCCAGGAGTGATTCCTGAGTGCAGAGCCAGGAATAACCCCTGAGCATCGCCGGGTGTGACCCAAAAAACAAAAAACAAAACAAAACAGGAGTTTATTACTTAGGAGGGCTGGAGCGATAGCACAGCAGGAGGGCATTTGCCTTGCAGGTGGCCGACCTGGGTTCGAGTCCCAGCATCCCATATGGTCCCCTGAGCACCGCAGGGGGTAATTCCTGAGTTCAGAGCCAGGAGTGACCCCTGTGCATTGACAGGTGTGACCCCCCCAAAAAAAGTCTGGGTATGACCCCCCCAAAAAAATCTTAGGGAGATTTAATCTGTTGGTGTCTTAATAAAATGTTTGCCAAAGATCATTTTATTGAATATACACATTGAATATACACATTTTATAATCTGTACATAAAACAGAATTTCTGAAATAAACTTAAGAAAAGCTAAATAGAGGGGCTGGAGTGATAGCACGGGTAGGGCGTTTGCCTTGCACGCGGTCGACCCAGGTTCGAATCCCAGCATCCCATATGGTTCCCTGAGCACCGCCAGGGGTGATTCCTGAGTGCATGAGCCAGGAGTGACGCCTGTGCATCGCCGGGTGTGACCCAAAAAAAAAAAAAAACACAACCCAAAGAGAGAAGCTAAATAGAGTCAAAGAAACGGTACAGAGATTAAGATGCTTGCCTTGCAAGCAGCTGACCCGCATATGGTCCTTCAAATGCCTCCAGGAGTGATCCCTGAGCAAAGCCAAGAGTAAACCCTGAGCAGCACCAGGTGTCACCCAAAAAAAACCAAAAAAGTTATCTCAGACCAATTTGTGGCACAACAGAAAAACTAGAGTTTATATGAGTTTGTAGACAGTGTTTCCTGAACTTGCTTCAGTAGTGTTCCTCCTACCACCCCCGCCCCGTGGCTGTGGGGGGGCAGGTTCCCACTCAAGGCGTGGCTACCAACGCATGCCAACAGAGCTGGGCATCCTCCTTAGGGGGTGCCCCCAAGGCCTGAACCCAACTTTTCCTGAGGGGTCCAACGCACACAAGTTCCCCACCAAAAAAACAGGCTATCCTATCATTCACAGAAACAAAACTTGTTTTCTTTGGGGGCCACACCCCTACCTACGGTGGTGCTCTGGGCTGACTCCTGGAGGTGCTGGGGGACGCCACGGGGTGCTGCAGGAGATCCAACTAGGGCCAGCCACAGGTGAGGCAAGCAAACGCCCCGCCCGCTGAACTATCTCTCTGCCCCACTTCGCAAAGCTTTTTTTTTTTTCCTTTTTTGTTTCATGTCTTACAGCATTGGCTGGAACTTCCGGAATAATAGACATCCGTGTCACTTTCCGGACCGACCTCGGTGCCCGGAGGGCTGGCACACTGCTAACCCCCGGGGTGGGGGTCGGAGCACAGCACAGACGCGCCGTACGTGAGGAAAACTTGAGTTCTACCCATGCCCCTGAACAAAAACAACAACAGACTAGAAAAACACCCAGAACTTGTCACGTCAAAAGAAAAATCACTCCAAGAGTTTTGGCGAGGGAGTGAGAAGTAGACAGGTTCGACTGAAGAACCTCCGTTGAATTTAAAAAAAAAAAATTTCCTGGAAGTTTAAAGACGCCTTCAAGGGCCAACTTGCCTTGAGAACAAAAGCGACCGAGGAGGGGGCGCGGGCGGGGGACAGAGCTCAGCGCTTGGGCACTGGGGAGCCTGACCTATTGGAGGCCCCGGGTTCGATTCCCGGTTCTGCACGCCCCCTCGCCCCCGCCCCGCCCAGCTCCGCCCAGAGCAGGCCCCCCCCCCCGGCACAGCCCGGGGTCCCCGCAAAACAAAAACAAACCCCACGCACAGCGAACGCAAGCAACGGCCGGTGACAGCTGCCGAGGCCGAGCGGGGCCCCCGGCGCGGACGCTCCCGTCCCCGCGGGACCGGCCGCCGGTGGGCGACACGCGGGTGGCGCCGCGGGGAAAGTCCGCTCCCAAGTCCAGCCACGCTCGGGACGCCCTGCGGTCTGCAGCCAGGGTGCAATCCGTTCCTCCCGCCCCCCAGACAAGCCTGTCCTGCGCCCCGGGCCGCTGGACTCCGGCCGGCGGGACCGGCCCCCCCCCCGGCGCCCAACTTTTCCCGCGGCGCCCGGGCCCGACCCCCACACGCACCTTTGTCCGCGGCGCGACGCCGGCTCGGGCCCCGCGGGCCGCTCCCGTCCCCCGCGGCCGTCCTCATGCCGGCCCGGCGCCCGGGCGGCGGCGCTGCTAGCGGCCGGCCCCCGAGCCCCGGCCCCCGGCTCCCGGCCGGCCCGCGCCGCGCCCCATGGCCCGGGCGGCGGGGGGCGAAGCGCCGGGGCCACGTCGCTCGGAGCCCGCGGGGACCCCCGGGGCGGGCGGCGCGAGCGCCCCGGGGGGAGTCGCCGCGCGGGCGCCGCTCTCGGGGCCGGCCGTTACTCGGGGCGCCCCGCGGGCCGGCCGGCCGCGCTGGCCCCGCGGTCCACGTCCCCGGCGCGCGCGCGCGCGGGCGGCTTTCCAGGCCGCGCCGAAGTCCGTCAGGGCGGCGGGACCAACGGCCCTAACGGAAGCGCCGAGAGCCGAGGGGCCGGGGTCCGAGCGCCGGGGGCGGGCGGGCGGCGGGGCCGACCTCCTCGAGCGCTCCAGCCGGCCGCGCCGTCGCCGTCGCCGCCGCCTCAGACCGCGGGCGCTTCGTTGTCACCAGCCGGAGGGCGGGGGAAGGAGCCGGGAGACTCGGGCCCCGCGCGCGGAGAACGCGGCGCCCGGGGTCACGTGCCTTCCCGCCGGCCAATCGGGCCCGGCCGGCGCGGTGACGTCAGAGCAGCGGCGTGGCCGGTGACAGCCGCCCGTCACGTGACGGCGCGCACGCCAATGGGCGGCGCCGGGGGGCCCCGAGGTTCCCGGCGGCCCGCGCGGCGGCGGTGGCTGGGTGGTAAGATGGCGGCTGTGAGTCTGCGGCTCGGCGACTTGGTGTGGTAAGTCGGGGCGGCCGGGGCCCAGCGAGAGGCGCCGGGGAGCGGCTCCCCGCGCGACGCGAGGCTCGGGAGCGGCCCCGGCGCGGCCCGTGTCGGCGCCCCCGGCGGCGGAGAGGCGGCGAGGCGAGCCCCGGTGCTGGGAGCGCCGCGGGGCGGAAGGGGCAGCCCGGCCCCGGGGGACAGAGGCCGAGGGGGCCGCCGCGGGCCCGACTCCGGGCCCCGTGACAGGGCAGCGCCCCGCAGCCGGACGCCCGCGGCCACCGCGCCGTGTGGGTCTCCGGCCCCCCCGCGGCCCCGCGAGCCCGTCCGGGGCAGCCGCGCCGCCTGGGCACCGAGCTGCGCGCGCGTCCCCGGCCCGGCGCGCCGAGAGCCGGCGGCCGGCGCTGCCCGGGGAGGAAACGCGGGCTTGGGGCGCGGGAGAGACTTCCCCTTCCTTCCCCCGCGGGGCGCGGGGGTGGCCGGCGGCTCGGGCCCCGCGTCCGCGCCCCCGACGGCCGCCGCCGCCGCCGCCCCCCGAGCTCGCCCGTGCGCCCGGCGGCGGCCTGATGCCTGCAAGTGTCAAAGCCCCCCCGGGCTCGGGTCCCGGAGAGGCCGAGTGTGCAGAGCGAGCCGCGGCGGCGTCCGTCCCGCCGGGGCACCGGGCCAGCTTGCGGCGTGGGGAGTGGACGGCCCCGCGCTCCGGGTCGCCCCGGGCTGCCCCTCTCTGCATGTCTCGGGCCCCGCGGTGGACGCCGGACGGAGTGCTCTCTGCGCCGGGCCAGTTTTTGTGCCGCCACGCAGCGGGTGCAGCGGGAGCGTTTGGGGAAAATACTTGCATGCAGAAGGGGTTGAAGGAGGACTGGCTTTTCCCCCGGGGAATTGCTGACTCTCTGTGCTTTCTCTAGGGGGAAACTCGGCCGGTATCCTCCTTGGCCGGGAAAGGTGAGTCTGGGAGAAACACCCCTCCTGGGTGTGAGAGGATGGAGCACTCATGTGCGCCCCACTGTTTCCAGTATCGCATTGAACTGGTCTCTTGAGATACAGGGGATGCTTTTTCCCTCCACTCTCAGTTCGTTTCCCAAAAAGCAGGATGGATAAAACTAGGGCTCTGATGCGGAGTAATGCCTATTGTTGTCAGAGAGGGCTTCCCGGTGAATTCTCGCAATCCTGGGAATCGATTCTAGTTTGACTCGGGCCTTCCATTTAAATGTAACAAAAGTGAGAAAGAAGAAATACTCCAGGAAGAGAGAAATCTAAATGTAGGTTAGTGAAAAGTCAAAGTATTTTTGTCCCAACTAAGTTTAAATCTTTCCGTGTTACCATATGTGCAGCTCCAGTGCAGAATCTCTGCAAGAGTTGGCATTCCAGATTTTGCGTGAGGTGATCCATCATAGCTTTCCAAATGTTCTGTTTTTTAATTTTCTGCTCGGAGCCCAGGAAATGTCTTTAGCCTGTCTCTGCAATATGCTATTCCAGTGCCTCAGTTTCTCTTATTTCCATCGTTAACTGTCTTATTTCTTCCTACCCTGGAGTGCTTTTAGGAATGCCCCATGCTTCTTCAGTGGTCAGAAGGTCACACTGAAGAGAATCATGTTGGTTATCGTTTTAACTGTTTTTATTTTCTTTTTGGTGGAGCAAGATCGTTTTTATTGAAACTTATTTAGAAAGATGTGAAGGGAGAAAGAGGAAGATGTGCCCTAGTGGAAATAAGCAAACAAAGAAACAGATTCAAGCAAGCCAGAATTATGTGTGAGAGCAAGGGCTTGAAGAGCAAGCCAAAGTTCTGCTTTTAAAAGGGAACAGTTGCATTGGAAGGGGTGGTGTATCTTATTACTAAACATTGTTACATATTAGATACAGGGAATGTCTTAAGTGTCTGCCTGTTTTCTAGTATAATAATAGAGTTTCAGACCGGTATATTCTGGACCCAGGGTTCTTTTTATAAACATAACGTTTTTATTTCAATCTTTTTCTTACCAATTTTGAACTATGGGGGAAAATAACTTTATATTTTTATCCCCTAGATTGTTAATCCACCCAAGGACCTGAAGAAACCACGTGGAAAGAAATGCTTCTTTGTGAAGTTTTTTGGAACAGAAGATCAGTGAGTAGCAAGGCTCGCCAGGAGTTGCACGGTCCCCTTGGTTTGGCTCTTACCCTGGGTCTGGCTGTCTTCATGGTTACCTAGGGTCCTGGCTGCTCTCACTGGAGCCAGCAGGCTTGCATTTCATTCTGACTTCATTCCTACATAAGCGGAGCTGTTCCTGTGACCCAGCTAGACAGCTGTCCTGGGGCCAGTACCAGTGCCGCTGAGGTGAGAACTGGGCTTCTCCGCCTTCTGAGTATGACCCTCACGCTGATGAGATCTTTCCTGCGGCTCATTACCTGGCTCCATAGGCAGTTCTGTTGATAAAGACAACGTTTGGCTCTCTGTTTTGTTTGAGACCACACCTGGCAGTGCTCAGGACTTCCTCCTGGGTCTGCATTCAGGGATCTTTCCTGGCAGGGCTTAGGGGACGCAAGGGGTGCTGGGGTCGAACTCGGGTTGGCCATGTGCAAAACAGGCCCTTTATCCGCTGTACTGTCTTTTCAGCCAGGTCTGTCCTTGAAATCAGGACCGTGAATTTGAGATTCTTTGATAGGTCATATATCACAGACAGTGAGGGGGAAGAATGTATACTTGAGTATTTGCCATACATTTCCCATTCTCTGCCCCATAACAACTTGATTGTCTGGGCCTAGCTAGATGATTTCATTTCTTTAGTCGCATTTCTGTTTTGATTTTTACAGAAAAATGTAGCTTGGGTTTGAAAAGTATCTCTGATTTTTCTAATATATCCAGTGGCTGGAGCAGTAGCAGAGCGGGTAGGGCGTTTGCCTTGCATGCTGCCGACCCGGGTTCGATTCATCCGCCCCTCTCAGAGATCCCGGCAAGCTACTTGAGAGTATCTCGCCTGCACAGGAGAGCCTGGCAAGCTACCTGTGGTGTATTCAGTGTGCCAAAAACAGTAACAACAAGTCTCACAATGAAGACGTTACTGGTGCCCACTCGAGCAAATCGATGACCAACGGGATGACAATGACAGTGACAATCCAATACCAGTAGGTAAAGTATACGTTTCCTAGAAAGTGATATATATGGTTCCGTGGGAAAACATAAAGTTGGTTCACTCAGGAGTTTCTCTTTCAGAGTGATCCTCCCGGTTTAGAGTAGCATGACACGTCTCCTTCACTGCACAGGTGTACCTGTAGGCCTCGGCCCTGTTCTTGGTCACAAACCAGCTTAGTGATTTTTCCATGGCACTATTTCAAGGAAGCCACTGGCCCAGAACTGTGAAAAAATTATGAAATGTTTTAAAACAGTTTAAACAAACTAAATGGGACCATGATTTTATTTTCTGGTGAGGCTTGGACTTAGTGGAAAGAAACTAAGAGTGCATCGGTGCAGTCCGTGCTGAAGGGACAATGCTTAGAGATTAGTGCCAAAACAGGTTTAGCATTTTTTTCTCAAGGTGAAATCTCCAGATTGCTGGTCAGCAGCACATTTCTTTGGGGAAAGCTCTGGGTTTGTTCAAGGCCTGTGGGGATTTACAGGCCTCTAGGTTCTAGCTCCAGCACCTCTAGGCCTCCTGTGCCTCTGCATGTTGGCCTTGTGGCCCCAGCACCCTTGGGGCAGCCTGAAAAGCAAAATGCAAAATTAGTGAAACTGGATGGCTTTGTTCATAGTCCCTCAAATGTTTCTTGAGGGGCACTGTGAGTATGAGAGATGTTGCGTGACTGTGTTTAAGATGTACATGAGTACTTTATGCAATATTTGTGTAAGAAGTGTTTCATTATTTTAAAATTTTCTTTATTTTGGCTTTTGGGGTCACACATGCTCAGTGGCTACTCCTGGTTCTGCACTCAGGAATTACTCCTGGCAGTGCTTGAGGGACCGTATGGGATGCCAGGGATCGAACTCAGGTCGGCCGCGTGCAAGGCAAACATGCTCCCCACTGTACTATCGTCCCAGCCCTGTGTAAGAGGTGTTTTCGATGAAAAACGCCAATGAACTTTTTAAGAATGGGAGCTGCTTTGCAAGGAGCAAAGCTACAGGCAGCTGTGGATCTAGCAGGATTCTGCTCCTGTTTAATGCTCGGGAGAAGGGCGTGGAGGGTCTGACACTGGAAGGAGCCTCGTGATTACTAGTTCCCACCTCAGCTGACAGATCTGGCCCATTGGGGCCATTCCATGTCTTTGAGATGAGAGGTGGGTCAGTTCAAACTGACAGACTGCTTGTGGGAAATATAGAGCGAGGATTTCTTACATTCGCAAAGACCTCGAATATGGAGGCGAGGGAGCATGTACCTGCTGGCGGTGCTCAGCGCACTCCTCCCCGCTCAGGGGACCGAGTGGGGTGCGAGCGCCTTGTGCCCTGATGATCGCGCCAGTACCTTACCTTATTTTTCACTCATCTCTGGTTTCTGATCCCCCTTCCCTTTCTTTGGCCGTTGTAATGACCAGAGACCACAGGCTTGTGCCCCACTGGTTGCGGCGTGCACAGGGTCACATCCTTGGCCTCAGTGCCGCACGTCCTGGCTGTCGTGTGCTGAGATGACAACTGTGTTATCAGTGTGAGTGTGATGGGTTGACTCTGGTGTGGATCTAGTGAGGAGTGTTAGATTGTGTTATGGTAACACAGTGGAAGGACAAGAAAACCCAGAACTCAGTCGTGTGGCTGGGCTTAACTAGCAGGTGGGGCGGTGCAGGGAATCGAACTTGCACCTCTAGGCACTCGCCCACTGAGCTGCCCTCGGGTCCGAACAGAATGCGAGAGCCAATTCAGCTTGTGGAAGTCAAGCTTTACTCTGCCAAAACTTTTTTTTTTTTTTTTTTGCTTTTTGGATCACACCCGGTGATGCACAGGACTTACTCCTGGCTCTGCACTCAGGAATTACCCCTAGCGGTGCTCAGGGGACCATATGGGATGCTGGGAATTGAACCCGGGTCGGCCGCGTGCAAGGCAAACGCCCTATCCGCTGTGCCATTGCTCCATCCCCTCTGCCAAAACATTTAACAAATGTTGGATGGCTGGATTTGACCTTCGTGGGGCAGCTGGCTGTGGCAGAAACTGCCCCGAGATGCTTTCAGTTCTGTGGAGTGAGTTGGCCCGTTCCTCCACATGATGGTCACTTGAGGGGGTCAGCTGCCCGAGCACCATGTTGGAGGGGGATCTGCCGGCGTGAAGACTGGGCCTGGGGTTAAGCTAGATGAGAAGCTGTGGTGGCAGAGAGAAGGGGGTGCCCTCTCAGTGCAGGTGTCCAGAAACTACAAGCACAGCCCGCGCAGAGCTGAAAGCGCCTTCGTCCCGAGCCCTGTCGGAGAGCGGAAAGGGCGTCTGCCCTGGCGCTTAGTTTTTAATCTTCCCCTCCGCAGCCCCTTCACTGGTATCGCTGCTCTGCTCTGCTGGCTGTGGTGCTCCCTGAGGCTTGGACGACACTCACTGCAGGGATTGCACGTGTCCACGGGGTATGGCTGTGGGGCCACACACCGCATCCCCCCCAACCCCACCACCCAACTGTGTAGCTGGGAATTACTCGAGGCAGGCCAGGGATTGCAGGTTTCCGCGCCACCCCTCACTCACATACAGGGCCCCCTAGGGTGTGGTGGGCTTTTTTAATTTCATTTGGGGACTGCACCTGGCAGTGCTCAGCACTTACTCCTGGCTCTGCGCTCAGGGATCATTCCTGGTAATCTCGGGGAACCCTCTGGCGTGCCAGGGATTGAACCCAGGCAGATGCCTCCCTGTGTACTACCACTCCAGCCCCTGCCCTAGGATTTGAACTCGTGACCATACGTCAAAGGCAGGCTGTCTACCCTGTGCTGCTTCTCTGTGCCCTGGTGCCTATTTTTTTTTTAACAGATTTAGAAACAGGCAGGGGATTTATGGGTTTAAAGGTAGAATATTCAGGATCCCAACCTGATACGTTCTGTGTCATGCCACGCAAATGGTGGGCCTGAGGATATACCAAAGGAACTTACAGAAAAGCGCACTCATAACTAGAGGCGAGGTGGGTTGGAGTCATCCGGGCATCCCCTTGTCATTTTCCCATGGCACCGGATCAGCTCTCTCTACCTAGAGCACTGAGAGTTGAGCGTTGGCTTTTGAGGCCTGCTGCCCCAGGGCTGTGGCCAGAGGGGCGGCCTCCTCTGCAGGGCTGCAGGGTGGACTCGGGCTGGTGTTCTGCGCTGGAGCTGCAGAGCTGGTACAGAAGGAGCTGGGGCTGAAAAGCGAGCTCAGAGTGCTGGGGCACCAAGTGGCCCCTGAGTAGCTAAGCCCAGCTGTCATCACCGGCCACATATTCCCCGAGGGACTCTAGGGCCCAGGCAGCGCTCCCGTGCAGACTCGGCAAAGTGGGGAAGCCTCACATTGGGACTGTTTCCAAGCCCTAGTAGCGGGCGTGGTCCTTTCCCTCTGTGAGTCCGTGAACATCTGCCCGACCAGCTTTCCGTGAAATTGACCACGAGCAGCTGTTCCTTGTAGTTGTTGGTAGTTTTTGTTTGATTTGTGTTTTTCGGGTGTCTTTACTTTGAAGGATAACTCTGGGCTTGCTTCAGCAGTTTAAGAAGAGGCAGGAGGCCGCAAGCATAAAAATCATTTACTAAATGCTGCTCGCCAGACCCGGACAGAGCAGCCATCCTCGACTTCCGGCTCTGTCCTGGTTCTCGCTTCCAGACAGACTGTGTTCACTCTCCCTCCTCCTGCCGGCCAAAGGCTGAGGTCCGCGCTCAGGACGTTGAGGCTAGGGCCTGCCTGGCCTCCTTTCTCTGGAGGGAAGCAGGTGCAGTCACAGGGCCATTGGCACACACCTGAGCGGCCCCACAGACAAGGAAGTTGTGGGGAACCCTCTGGGGAGCCAGCAGGTGGGGTCTGCGCCAGAGCCTTCACTATTACTGGTGGTTGGTGGGTTTGGTTTGGTTCTTAAGCTAATATTTGTTTATGGCTCCCACCCCCCCATAAAGCTGTACACTGTGCAGTGATCCCAGTCACCCCATCCCTCCGGGGATACCACGTGCAGCTTTCTTCCTTGGTCTTGGCAGCGCAGACACAAAGCTCTGTATCCGCTCTTCCACTTCGCCACATAGCTTAAAGGACCCTCTGTTTGCTGCTCACTGATTCCAGTCAGCCTGGCTTCCAGCAGACAGTGTGTCATGAGCTTCCTTGTGCATGAAGGCAGAGCCTCCCACTTGAGCCTGCAGTTGACAACACCTGATTATTCTAACCAGCCACAGCAAGGTGGGTGGTGAAAGGTACAGTTGCAGCCATGCGTTGGAAGGCTCTTAGGAGGGGAGAGTGCGAGTTAGCCCCGATAGTGAGGAGTGGAACAGATGAGCCGTGAGCAGCAGCGTGGAGCACAGGAACCCCATGATTCCTTCCCATCAAAGCTTTCACACCACTTAACCCACAGGCCAGAAACCCAGCGCCCCCACTGCCAGCCTCACCCATACCCCCGGCTTGGAAGGCATGTCCTGCCAGCCTAACTGAGACTCAGCGGCTAGCTGCGTCACAGCACCTCATCTGGAAGGCAGGGCCTCTCTGAAGACTTCGGCTTTGGGGTTTGAGTTGTGGGTTTGTTGTTTGTTTGCGGGGACATACCCGGAGTTGCTTGGGGGACCATGCGGTGCTGGGGATGAAGCCTAAGCACCCCCAGGCAGAGCACACACTCGCGCTTTGGGCTCTCTCCGGCCCAGGGACAGTGCAGTCTGGAGAGGAAGTCGCGTGTGGCCACACTGATTCCTGTTCGGCCAGCTTTGGCTAGGGACCTCTCCGGGGCCTGGGCTTACGGCTTTCCCGAAGGGCTGATTCCTGAAGTAGACTGGTGTTCCTGGTACGGAAGTCAGACAGTGCCTTCATTGAGCATATACTGTACCACTTCCCAAAGATGGTTGTGGGAGTTTTACTCTAGGATCTCAAGTGCCAGTCTTCAGATGAACAGAATTCCATCTGTACCGTTTCCCATCCAGCAAAAAAAATCAATACTGTGCTTTCCGAGTGCTTCCACGAGGCTTCTTCCTCTGTGTGCTTCCTCGCCAATTGTCCTCACCTTTCCACCTTCTCTGGACCCGAGGTTTGGGGGGCACCAGGGCCAGAATGGGATTCTCAGGTCTGCTGCCCAGGGGCACTGTCTCCCAGGGGATTTGTGGAGGCTCGTCTCTGAAGCTGGGGCGGTCTTGAGTCTGGGGTTCTGTGGCTTTGTGTCCGATTCTCGTGTGCTCTGAACACCGCAGCTGCGTTTCACAGCCTCACTTGGTTCTCCAGGCTTGTCGCTGATGGCATTGGCCTGTCCTTAGAGACTCAGTGAACAAATGGGGCCAGAGCGATAGCACAAAGTGTAGGGCGTTTGCCTTGCACACAGTCAACCCGGGTTCGATCCCCAGCATGCCATATGGTCCGTGAGCACCACCAGGAGTAATTCCTGGGTGCAGAGCCTGGAGTAACCTCTGAGCATCACCGGGTATGGCCCAAAAAGCAAAAATAAATAAATAAATTCAGTGAATGCTCTGATGTGTCAACTTTTAAGATGAATTGGTCATGCCAGGAATGACCTAAGTACAGTAAAGCCTGAACTCTGCCAGGTGTAGCCCCCAGAGAAAACAAACATGAATATATATATTTTGGGGGGTTGACACACCCAATTGTGCTTAAGATTCACTTTGGCTCTGCTCAGAATCAGTCCTGGCAGGCTTGGGGGTGCTGTGGGGTGCTGGGGATCGAACCCTGGTCAACCATGTGCAAGGCAAACACCTTCCCTGCCATCCTACCGTTCTGGCCCTATTTGTAATGTTGTTCCGCTTCTCTAAAAGAGAATCCTGTTATTACGGTATATAGCCCAGTTTTTATATTCTTAACCTGACCCACTTTTCCTGAAGGTTCTACATGAAAGCTCTATTACAGGGCAGAACACACGAATTAACTGTTGCCTTGCCAAACCTATAAACTTCCCTCCTTTGTACGGGGGTTGTGTGACCTGAACACCTGTGGCTTCCCAGGAGCCGCCAGGCCAGGCGCGCCCGGTCACTCCAGAGCCCACAGCTTGTTTCCCCTCCCATGGTACTTGTTAGCTGGAGGATTAAAAGTCAGATAAGCGCAGGAGTCTGTGCCTGTAACCACAAGCAGATCCTTGCTTTCAAACCTTCCTTTGGTGACTGTCCCTCTTTCCAAACGGCGTGTCGCTTGTGTGTGTGGTTGTAGCCATGACTACGATCATTTGCGAGTCGTTGCAGGCTTCCTGCTGTAGATACCCAAGGCGGAGAGGGTGTGGCTCAGCTGAGGGCAGTGCTCAGTCTCGAGCAGACCCAGGGTGTTGCCGGGTGGTGCTGCAGCTCGGGCGCTGCTGCTGGCAGGTGTCTTGGGCCTGGGCTTCGTGGGCGGCCTCTGCTCTGGTGCCACCGGGAGCTCAGGCTGCAGGCGGTGTGTGCAGCGTGGAAGGCCAGGGGAGAAGACCGGAACAGCGACTTCAGTTGTAGCGTGATCTTTGGGTGGCTTGTGTCCTTCCCCTTCACGTCTTTCAAGGACGTGTACTTAGAGGCTCAGGGTCGGGGTGGGGAGAACCGGCAGGCCTGTGTAGTCTTCGATACTCCCCTTGGCACATGCAATGCGCGTCATGTCCCTTTGTGTGCCTTCTCCACTAGTGCCTGGATCAAAGTGGAGCAGCTGAAGCCGTACCATGCGCACAAGGAGGAAATGATCAAGATTAACAAGGGCAAACGCTTCCAGCAGGCTGTGGACGCCGTGGAAGAGTTCCTCAGGAGAGCCAAGGGGAAGGACCAGGTGAGAGACTGACTCGCTCTAAGCCGCCGGGCCAGCTCTTTGCCTGGTAACTGGCAGATTAAATGCCACCCAGACTGGAAGCCGTGCTCGTAGGGAATGCCAGCGGAGCGGGAGAGCAGTGCCCTGCTAAAGCGGCAGCCGAACTCTGGGCTCGCGAGACCTCAGCCTCTGAGCACAGCACAATTGAGGGCGCCTACCCGCCCCTGGGGAGTGAGTCCCCCTCTTGGCTTGGGGGCAGCGGCGTGTCACTTCATGTCTCTTGACTCTCCCGCAGAGCCTACTGGGGGGTTGGGGGTGATGCCTGCGAGGGCACTTGGCTCTGGGTGTGGTTCGCGTGCAGGGTGACGGCAGTGGCTGGTGACGACCGTCATTATTTTCATTCAACTTTCAGGCATCGTCGCACAGTTCTGATGACAAGAATCGGCGTAATTCCAGTGAGGAGCGAAGTAGGCCGAACTCAGGGGACGAGAAGCGCAAGCTTAGCCTATGCGAGGGGAAGGTAAAGAAGAGCGCGGGAGAGGGGAAGAAGCGGGTGTCTTCAGGGCCCTCCGAGAGAAGCTCCAAGTCCCCGCTGAAGAGAGCCCAGGAGCAAAGCCCCCGGAAGCGGGGTCGGCCCCCGAAGGACGAGAAGGTCAGTTTGCTCTCGGCACTCGGCTCCTATCTGGCCGCAGAGGCCTGTGTTTAAGGGCTGCCCCAAAGCTCCATCAGGCAAAGGACCGTGGCCTGAGCACGTTGGCACTGGACAGGAGCACGGACAGCAGAGAATTGTCCGTCCACCCCAGCGGCGGGGGCCATGTGCAGGCTGGAAGGAGGGCAGCCCGAGAGAGAAGGCGCGGCCCGCGGGAACTCGGTGGATGGTGGGCAGCTGGGAGGTTTCCCTAGCAATGTGGCACAGCCCAGAGTCCACAGGAGCCACCAAGGTGTTTGAGCTGGAGGCACAAGCCGCCTGTGAGTAATATTCAGGGAACAAAAGACTTTTCACTTTCTAGAAAGTTCTGGCACAAAGGGCCAGAGCAATAGTATAGCGCGGATGGCATTTGCCTTGCATGCATTCAACCTGAGTTCAATCCCCGGTACCCCTAGGGCCCCCCAAGCACCGCCAGGAGTGATTCTTCAGCACTGAGCCAGGAGTGAGTCAGGAGTAACCCTGGAGCCTCACCAGGTCTGGCCTAAAAATCAAAAAGGGGAAAATACGTTTTTGCACATGCCTTAGAGCTAGGCAAGGAAGGAGGACTGGCATGCGGGGAGGTCCTGAAAGCAGGAGTCGAGGGGAGCCAGATTGCTGGACTGGCAGGGCCTGGAGCCAGCGGAGGGCACTGGCCTCACACGCAGCCAGCCTGCAGTCCATGCCCAGCACCTCACGTGATCCCCCATGCGCCACCAGGAGAGATCCCCGAGCACAGAGCCAGGAGTCAGCCCTGAGCAATACCAGGGATGGCCCCAAAACATAAAAAAGACAGAAATGGCTACCTTCCCTCCACCTGGCGCCCCGCAGGAGCGGCGGCTGGTGGTCCAGGGACTCTGCCTGCTGTGGCCATCATCTGGCTTTTCTGGAGAATGTTCGCGTTGCAGAGTGGAGGCTTCTGGAGCCACACCCTGCTCTGTGCTCAGGGCACTGGATGCAGTTTTGGGGGTCAAGCCAGGGCCTGCCGCACGTAAGGCAGGACCTTAGGCCACCTCTGTGGCCCTAGAGTGCTCTTATTTTAAATGCTAGGAGACAGCATAGCAGGTAGAGTGTTTGCCTTGCACACAGCCACCCGGGAAGGAAGCTGGTGCTGGCTTGTGCTCGGGCTCCTGCTGAGTGACAGCCGAGCATCACCTGGTGCCGACTGTGTGACGAGTGTCGCACGGTGCTGACTTTCCTGTCACCAGTGGGACCCCGATGGTCTTGAGTTCACCCCAAGGCGGCCCTCACTGAGAGGTAGCCCACAGTGGGAAGAAGTTGGTCCTTGGGTCCAAGGGCTTCCCTAGGACCATTTCTGTCCCTGTTCTCGGAGCGTCTTCTCAGGCCTCACTGAGCCAGGAACTCCCCCCCCACCCCCGCCTGTCTGTGTGGTCTCAGCGCTCGGCCCTGAGGCGTTTGGCGCAGGAGCTGGACAGAAGCGGTGGTTATGGTTCTGACTGTTGGATCAGTGAAGCCCCTGAATTCAGAGCTGAAACATCTGTGCCGAGACCTGGGGTTCCATCTCTGTCTGTCTGTCTCTCTCTCTCTCTCTCTCATGATTCCACCTCATTCTCCTGTGTGAAACAGGAAGTATTGCTTTTGGGATTTCCATTTGGTGCAAGCACTGCAAAGCAGCAGTGACCACGGTGTATCCTTGGACAGAGCCCCGGATGGCACTTTCTGGACCATCATTCTGTGAGCCCCGGATGGCGCCTTCCGGACCATAACCCCAGAAGCCCCGGATGGCGCCTTCCGGACCATCATCCCGGAGTCCCGATGGTCGCCTCCCAGACTCTCATCCCATGAGGAGTAACAGAGATGACAGCCTCAGGGCTAGCATGTCAGGTCCGCGCGGCCAGGCCAGGCACGTGCTCACCCCCTGAAGGTCCAGAGCAGCTCAGATCAGCTCTGGGCCCCACAACCGCGAGTGGAACATGAGAGCCGTGGCTCTCCTGAGGGTGGGCTGTGCAAGACAGCGGTGTGGACACCGGCCTTGGGTCAGTCCTGGAGGCGGCGGTGTTTGACGTCTCACTCCTGCTTTCCTGCTGTCCTTGTTTTTCGTTGGTTTTTTTTTTTTTCTTTCTTTTTGGGTCAAACCCAGCAGTGCACAGGGGTTACTCCTGGCGGTGCTCGGGGGACCCTATGGTATACTGGGAATTGAACCCGGGTCAGCCACGTGCAAGGCAAATGCCCTGCCTGCTGTGTATCGCTCCAGCCCCTGTCCTGCTGTCCTTGTGGCCCAGGACAGGTCTCTAGGCTTCAACTAGAATTCAGTGTCTCAGACCAGTCACGTGACAGTTCCCAAAGCCACGTGACACGGGGCTGCCTTCAGTGGCTCGGTGTGTCCGCTCTGCAGCACAGTCTGCACTGCCCTGAGCCACTTCTTGTTTTTTTGTTGTTGTTGTTGTTGTTTGTTTTTTGTTTGTTTGTTTTTGGCTTTTTGGATCACACCCAGCGAGGCACAGGGGTTATTCCTGGCTCATGCACTCAGGAATTACTCCTGGCAGTGCTTGGGGGACATATGGGATACTGGGAATCAAACCGGGGTTGGCCATGTGCAAGGCAAACGCCCTGCCTGCTGTGCTATCATTCCAGCCCCCCTGAGCCACTTCTTGAAGGACATAAAAATAGATCAGGCTCTCATTTCTTCAGGAAACATCTAGCACCTTCTGAGCGCCAGGCCTGATTCCTGGCATGGGATATAGAAAAACAAAACGAGCGACTTTCATGCTTTCGCAGACTTGTTATACTTCCCTGGGTTTTATTTCATATACCACACTGATGATTCGCTCTGAAGGCCACTTAAACTCTCTCCCGTGGTTTTCTGTGATGCTCTGTCAAGGCGTTACATGAGAATGCCGTGCTTCAAGGATTGGCGGGCGAGCTCGGAAAGCGTATGCCATCGTTGTCACGCAGCCTCAGTTGTACTGGGGAGAGCAGTGACCCGGCGTCTCCATGGGGAATGGCAAGGAGTGAGCTTGTGAGCCAGAGACAGCTGTGGGGAGTTCCGGGGAGCGACACGACCGAGGCAGCCACGTTTGGTGCCTTTGGAAGCAGGGGTCCTTGGAGCTGAGGAGTGTGGAAGGGGGAAAATAGGCCTGAGGTGGGAGCTGGGTCGGAATCTGCGAGGCCCGGCCCGTGGTGCCACCTGGAGCCCTTGCTTGCCCTCTGTGAGACGTGCCGGTTCATTCAGGCTGTGCCAGGCTGCTCTGGCTGATCACTCTACTTGCCTAGCAGGGCCCAGAGCCGAGGCGGGGAGATTAACCTTGCTACAGATCAAGTGACAGGTGGCAGTGGCCCGAGCTTGGGTGTGGGTGATGTGGGTGGTGTGAAGGGTTGACAGGGGTGTCCGATTCCTGGAAGAGGAGGGTGGTAGCACCAAGGGCTCCTGGAGCCTCAGCCTCGAGACTAGCCCGTGATTTTCAGAGCCCGGGAAACTGCAGAAGGTGTCGGGCTGCCGGCAGGACAGACCCAAAGTCCCTGTAGATCCCTAAGGAGAAATGCCCAGTGGCTGCCCAAAAGATAACAAGTAGGTCGGGGTGGACTGTCACTCAGCAGCTGTCATGTCATCGGCACCATGTGAGTGGCTTCTGGGTTCGGGCAGCTGCGTCTGAGCCAAGACTGTTGATTCCCGTAGGCCCGGGGTGGGCTGCACTTCCTCTGCCCGCGCTGCTCCTCGAGGGGAAGCTGTGCGGGAATTGGGGGTGAGGGGAGCGGTGAGGTGCCCCCCGCCGCGGGGCCTGGCCCTGACGCTGTGCTTCTCCTCCAGGATCTCACGGTCCCCGAGTCCAGCACTGTGAAGGGCATGATGGCCGGCTCCATGGCCGCCTTCCAGTGGCGGCCGACCGGGAGCGAGGTAAGGGCTGCTCTCCCAGCCGCCGGCAGGATGTTCTTTTCTAGCTTATTTGCACGGCAGGGTGGAGGTGAATGGGTGGAATGGTCCCTGCCCGAGTGCGTACTCCCTCCCAGGGCCCCTACTCGGCCTGGACCCAGGCAGGCGGTGCTCAGAGAAGTGAGCCCGTGCCCGCGTGTTCCCTGACACCTCCCGCCACCCTGCCCCTGTCCCTGCATGCTGCCACTGCAGAAAGGCCACCAAATCCCGCATCACCGCGGCTGGCGAGCCTCTCCTGAACGGCCCAGGCCCGCAGGAAGAGACCCAGGAGCTGGACTGTCCAGAGTGACTGGTCGCTGCTGGGCTATAAAAGCATCAAAGGTTTCTCCCGGGGCTGGAGCAATAGCACAGCGGGGAGGGCGTTTGCCTTGTACGCGGCCGACCCAGGTTTAATTCCCAGCATCCCATATGGTCCCCTGAGCACTGCTAGGGGTGATTCCTGAGTGCAGAGCCAGGAGTGACCCCTGTGCATCGCCAGGTGTGACCCAGAAAGAAAAAAGAAAAGAAGTTTCTGCCTCCAGCAGGCTCAAGGTTCACCCCCACACACTACATGAGCCCTTGATCATGGCCAGGCGCAGCCCCCAGGCTCCACGGGGTGTGGCCCCATAGAGAGAAGGTGGAAACATGAGTCTGCTTCAGTGTTTCCCACGATGGGAATGGCAGCATTCGTACCAGTTATTCTCCCCGGGACCCAGTTGTCCCCTGGTAGGGACAGGGTCGTACACAAATGCCCTCGCCCGTGGTGGGAAGAGTTTTTCATCAGTCGTGAGCGTGAGACAGCTCCCAGAGGGCTCAGCCAGCCAGGCGGGCCCTGCTGCCCCTGGAGGAAGGTGACTGGTTTCTGCATGGCCCTTGCTTTCAGCCTGTCAAGGATGCCGACCCGCATTTCCACCACTTCCTGCTCAGCCAAACGGAGAAGGTGAGTGCTGGTGTGTGGTGCTTGATCCCCGGCCAGGGACTGCTTCCTTAGGGCCCCCTGCCCCCGTACCCATCTGGAAAGTTGGGTGCCGCCTTTCCGTTGCCCAGCTCACCTGGACAAGGTGGAGCACATTCGGGGTGGCCAGGGACTGCCCAGCATGGCTAGTTCAGAAGTCTCCTGGGGACCCGTTCATGATCAAACATTTTTCAACTTCAAATTCAGCCATTTGTGGAGTTGGACTTTTGTGGCTGCCTCCAGCTAGGGCAGGAACCGCCCCTGCACGTCTCGCCACCCGGAGGCATCTCTGCTATGCTGCTGGGGCGCTTCTCGGGCTTGGGGCCAAGGCCGTTTCCGGAGCCTTCGGGATTCCGGTGCGGCGGAGGCTGTGGGGAGGCGCAGCCTTCCAGGACCTACAGCTTGGATGTGACTTTGGAGCAGGTCAGGTTCCAGGCTTGGTTCTGCCAACCGCCTGGAGTTCTGGGGCACGAAACTCCTGCCTCTTACTGTCACTGTCCTCTTCAGCAAGAGCAGGACTTGGGAGAATTTTTTTGTGTGGAGAACTTAAAGGAACTAGCATTATTTCCCCGGTGGGCCATTTGGGGTGCACCAAGCTGGATGCCAGCGAAACTGGGTGCTAGTTCTGCAGAGGCCCACTCTTCTAGGTGGCTTTCAGGAGTGAGGGCGGGCCGCGGCGTACTCGCTTGAGCCACTCAGAGTGGTTTTTCTGAAACAAATTCTGGGTATTTTTTCCCTCTCCTCTAGCCAGCTGTCTGTTACCAGGCAATCACAAAGAAGTTGAAGATCTGTGAAGAGGTTCGTAGTTGCACCCCTCCCTGTCTGGACCTGTCACCTAAGGCCTGGCTGCGGGCGGACTCTCTTGAGGGTTTCTGCTCCTTTCCCTAGGAGACTGGCTCCACCTCCATCCAGGCAGCAGACAGCACAGCCGTGAATGGAAGCATCACGCCCACAGACAAAAAGTAGGTCCTTTTGTGAAAGCTTCCTGTGATTCTGAGCGTGGGGCCGGGAGCAACCCCGGGGTGCCTGCTTTGCTGGGGGATGCTGTTCGGTGAACAGTGTTTGGCCCTTCCCCAGAGTTTCTCGGTAGGTCTGAGACAGACCTTGAGATCTGTGGAGGAGTTTCCAGGTGTGCTACCATTAGACGGTCATGTGACTAGCAGCTTAGGCAATCAAGATGGACACTGGACGTTGGCTGGGAATAGAGCCCATCGTCCTGCTGGTCCTTCCCGTTCATCAGCTTGCTGCACCCATGCTTGGCTGGACTTCAGAGCACATTGCTGACAGGGCTCTTCATCCCCAAGAAGGATCATGCTCCCGAGTGGGAGCCAGGCCTCCACTTCCATAGTCTTCAACTGAAGGCAGTTCTGCCTCTGCCTTATCATAGTTTCTGTCATTGGAACTGCTAATTTGGATTTAATTTTACCAGTTACTTGATCTGAGTTCATTTTATAGAGTGGAGGAGACGGGTGTTACATTCTAATTAAAGGGAAGATGGGTGTCAATCATTGATTAGCAACAACTGTGTTGAGTTTTGCCAGGGATCGATCCTAGGTTGGCCAAGTGCAAAGCAAGTGCCCTCCCCGCTTGACTCGAGGCCGGGCTGGACTCCGCTGCTCTCCCTTGAGCCTCCCCTGTCGCTCAGCCCCATCTCCCGGTGACGGCGCGGGGAGCCGGGCACAGCTGCAGCAGCTCACCAGTGCTCCTCCCCACCTGCTGGGGAGTCCACGAGGGCCTGTGGTCGGGTTACACAGCCAGAAACTTCACCCCGGTCTGCTGGGTCCTAGAACACCACATCAAAGCGAGAGCAGCCGGGGCGTGATGAGAATCGTAGGCCGAGCTTGCATTCACCAAGAATGGACTTCATCAGCCTTCCGCTCTGTCCCTGAGAGGGAAAGTGCTGGGCTCCATTTCCAACAGCTCTGCAAGTGGACAGAATCTGAGAAGAGGCTATTTGAGGAGGTCGGGACGCGAGGGACTGAAGGACACAGGCGTCAGTGGAGAGGCTACGTCTGCACCACAGTGAAGAGAAAGTTGAGTTGAAAACTGAGAGGATGTAATGAGAACTGATGTCGCAGTGGACATTCCTATCTGCTCTCACACTGGCCCTGGGGCACAGTGGCCAGGGTCCACATTGGCCAGTTCATGGTGTCCGTCCACACCAACTACAGCACTGGGAGCATGTGATTGAGGCCTGCGCCACACAAGGCCAGCTTCCCCGGCCGCCAGGAGATCCCCGTCTCCACGTGAATGAGAAGGCTGAGAAGACATGGAGGCTGAGAAGAGCTCACCCTGGGTGGCTGTGGGATCAGACGCAGCTCTGTCGTGGGCGTCTGACACATGGCAGCCCTGCGCTGGAGAGAGCCTCACAGCTGGCCACCCCCAGCACCCCTTTCCCTATCCCACCCCACCACAAGGAATCCCGCTTTTTTTCCTTTTTGGATCACACCCAGCGGTGCTCAGGGGTTACTCCTGGCTCTGCACTCAGGAGTTACTCCTGGCGGTGCTCGAGGGACCATATGGAATGCTGGGAATCGAACCCAGGGCGGCCGCGTGCAAGGCAAATGCCCTACCCACTGTGCTGTCGTTCCAGACCTCAGAATTCTGTTTCTTAACCAGAAAAAGAATTGAAGAAACATACTCTAGCCATGTCACATACCGAGCAAAGATAAAGAAGGCCAGGTATTGGAAAAGATTTCAAAATCTAGCCATCTGGGGCCGGAGTGATAGTACAGCGGAGAGGGTGTTTTTCTTGCCCGTGGCCGACCCTGGTTCCATCCCCGGCCTCACACATGGTTCCCGAGCACCCCAGGAGTAATTCCTGAGTGCAGAGCCAGGAGTAACCCCTGAGCACCGCTGGGTGTGACCCCCAAAGCTAAATAAATAAATAAAAGATCAGATCATCTGTAAAAGCTTCTAGAAACTTCAGTGATTAATGCTAGCCCTGAGTTGTGGTGCAGGGAGGAGTGGACTCGGGGACGTGGCGGTCACCACCCAGGGGTCTCCGCACGGTAGCCTGTGATGCTGGAGAGCAGAGGGGACAGCAGGGGCAGCGCACGGAGGGCACTTGGGCCCTTCACTCCAAACTCAGGCGGGGCCCAGAGACGGGAAAGGCCCACCCGAGAGCGGGACGCACCGCAGGGCTGGAGACGGCTGCTTCCCCCGGGCCGCCAGCAAGGAACGGGGAGACTTCTGTTCGCCACGGTCAGATTTCATTCTGTGACCGGGCATTCGCCTGCACGAAGCCATCCTAGGTTCAGTCCCCAGCACCAGACTTGGTCCCCCGGGCCCCTTCCAGAGCCAGGAGCAGAAACGCCCACTTTAGGTAGGGACACTTGTGAACAGTGGCACGATGCGAAGGTGCCCTGGTGCCCCCTGTCCCGGCCGGCGGTGTTGCCGCGGGGTCGGATGAACCTGAGGCTCAGGAGGAAGCCCCCCTGCAGCCTCGATACCTCCCGCCACTCGCGCTGACTGGGCCCCTCTCTTTCAGGATAGGGTTTTTGGGCCTCGGCCTCATGGGAAGTGGTATCGTCTCCAACTTGCTAAAAATGGGTCATACGGTGACTGTCTGGAACCGGACTGCAGAGAAAGTAAGTTTCACTGATGGTGCTTGCGGCGGGTGGGGGGACAGCCCGGCCCGTGGGGGTGGGTGAGGAAGGACAAGGAGTGCCTTCCCTGTCTGCACTCTGCGCTTGCCGGCAGTAGAGAGGAACTCAGGCTGGTGGGGAGGAAAAATGCCAGGAGATGCGACCAAAGGGCAGTGTTTGAAACACCCCGGCGTGGGCTGAGGACCTGGGTCCTGGCGCTGCAAAGAAGGGAAAGAAAAATACCAGGAGTAGAAAATGAAGTGACCCAAAAACCGAAAACAGAAAGATTTAAGATTAAAAGTCCTTTCGGGGAGAAGTAACTCACGTGACTCATAGGCTAGAGTGCATCTGGTATATCCTGGGCTTGATCCCTGACACTGGGGAGGTGGGCGGCAGGTATTGGGGCCACACCGGCAATGCTCCAGGTCATTCTTGGTGGTCCCCTGAGTGCAGCTGGTCCAGTCGGTCTCTGGCCCCACATGGTATCCACACTGCTGGCAGTGCCCCAGCTCTGGTCTGGGTACAAGCCACAGGGTGTCCTCAGGCCATGTCAGTCAAGAGCACCTTGGAACACCCTCCCCCCAACTCGTCTCCTGCCACTGGGAATTAATTGCTCAGGTGTATTTATGGAAATGTATCTGTTGGGGTTTGGGTTTGGGGTTTTTTTTTGTTATTGTTGGCTTTTGGGCCACACCTGCTGGTGCTCAGGGCTACTTCTGGCCCTGTGCTCAGTATTTATTCCTAGCAGTGCTCAGGGGACCATCTGGGGTGCCAGGCATCAAACCCAGATGGCCACATGCAAGGCAAATGCCCTCCCCACTGTACTATCACTCCGGCTCCACATTTGCTGTTTTTAATATGTGTATGCTGCTGGGGATCTGAGATCTCGTTGCTGGCACCATTACGGTGACAGCCTGTGGAAAGCCTGTCGCTTGCATTTATAGGGCTTTAAGGATGCATTTATAGAGCTTTAAAGCTGTAGCCTGTTCTACTTATGGAGACCTAAATTCAATACATAAGGGAGATAGAGTCATAGATTTCTTTTTTCAGAGTCGGTAATAGTTAACGATGAAGTCACACCAGTGATCAGACTGCAGAGGAGTTGTCAAATAAGTTCAAGTGTATTTTTATGGAATATCCTGTAACCGTCTATTGGAAATAAAACCAGTGTGGTCCAGGGCCATAGTACAGTGGGAGGGCTCTTGCCTTGCACGGGGCTGCCCTGGGCTCGATTCCTGGCATTGGAGTGCAGAGCCAAGAGTAACCCCTGAGCATCGGGTGTGGCCCAGGAACAAAAACAAAAGGAAACCAAAAGAGTGATACTAAAAATTGAAAAGGTATAGATAAATACAAATCCACAGAGCTGATAAGTAATCCTTTCAAGCTGATTTGTTGCATTTGAAAGGGAAATAACCAAAATCTTAATGACATGGTTCGCTACGGGATGTCCTGGGTGACTTTTGTTCTCTGAAAGGCTGGTGCTGGCGTCAGCTCGGTGATTCGGCCCCCCGTGGCCGGGAGCTGCAGCCCTGTGTGACTGAGAGGGGCACCTCTGTCACGGGGCTGCAGGGACACGATGGTCCTCACGGAGCCTCGTCTGCCTTCCCAGGTGCCCGCTGCCCTCTGGAGTCTCTGGCAGCGAGGCCAGGAGGACCGGGCGCCGAGCCTCCGGCCTGCCTCTCAGTGTACTGCGTGCAGCTCACGTTAGGATCTGTGACTTTTGCAGTGTGATTTGTTCATCCAGGAGGGGGCCCGCCTAGGAAGAACCCCCGCTGAAGTCGTTTCGACTTGTGACATCACCTTTGCCTGCGTGTCGGATCCAAAGGCAGCCAAGGATGTAAGGATCCCCTCCCTCCCCTCAGCGCCTCGGGTTGTAGCCAGGAAAGCTGACTGGCCGCCTCCCCCTCCCCTGCACACGGAGTGAGTCTGCATGGGGGCCGAGTTTCCCATCGGGCCATTCCCACTGCAGGGCCTTGCGTAAGTCGGGACAGATCTGGCACTAAGGACGGGGGAGAGCTCCTGCGTCCCCACAGTCCACTGAAGTGACTTCTCAAGGCTCACGTATCGCTGAGCTGAAGGCTTCAGACTCAGTGCGCCTTGCCCCCCCCTTCCAAGGCCCTGCCCAGCTGTCACTGTATTTGTAACGTTTGGAAAGTTCTCTCCCGTGCTGGGATTATTTAGCCTAACGAGTAACTCCTAAAACGGCCCCAGAATAAACATTGAGCTTCCATCTTTCATTTATGTGATTCCGTTTTGGGGCCCCACCTGACAGTGCTGGGGGTCCCGCCCAGCGGCTCCTGCCCGCAGAGCCGGTGCACCAGCCCCCTGAGCATCTCCCGGTCCCCCAGAGTTCCAGCTCCAGCGAAGGGTGTGAGGCACGGGGGCTCCCGACTCTGCGTGTGGTTGTCCCGGCATTGCTCGGGCCGGGTGGTGTGGGGTTGGAGCCTGCACACAGCCCGCTGCTCCCGGCTCCAGGGCCCGTCTCCACAGTTGGGAGTAGAGCCGGCAGGGGCACGCCTTGTAGGCAGCCAGCCCGGGTTCGATCATCCTGTACGGTCCCCCCAGCACTGCCAGGAGTGAGCCCCAGCGTCGCTGGGTATTCTCTAGCGGGGGTGGGGGAATGGAGTGCTTCTGCACGCGTGGTCTCCCCTTACCCGTCGGCCCCTGGTTGGGAGAGGAGCCAACGCAGCGGGCGGCAGGAGCCGGGGCTGTTGCTTCCCCCTGTGTCTCCACAGCTGGTGCTGGGCCCCAGCGGCGTGCTGCAGGGGATCCGCCCCGGGAAGTGCTACGTGGACATGTCTACGGTGGACGCTGACACGGTCACCGAGCTGGCCCAGGTAGTGGCCTCTTTGGGACTGGCCTCTAGTGTCGGGTCAGTCGGGGCACAAGCCCTGACTGCACCCCGAGTGTCGGCAGCCTGGCCGCTGGCGGCAAAGCCCAGAGCCGGCGGGGGCCGGTCTCCTCCCCCGGCTCCACGCAGCTGTCGGCGGGGCTCACGCGGCACCTCTGCTCCGGGTGGGGGACGTGCCGTCGGCCTGGCCCCTGGGTCTAAGGCCCTGGGTCTTTGCAAGAGATTCGGGCTGGCCTGCTGCGCGCGACACGGCCTTGCCTGTGAGCCCCGCAGCCTTGGTGCAGCTTCCCCACGACAAGGACACCCCATCACGCCCAAGACCAGGGGCGGCCGGGCCCTCCAGCAGCTGTGCCTCTCTTTGCAGGTGATTGTGTCCAGGGGGGGCCGCTTTCTGGAAGCCCCCGTGTCCGGGAACCAGCAGCTGTCCAATGACGGGATGCTGGTGATCTTAGCGGCGGGGGACAGGGGCTTGTATGAGGACTGCAGCAGCTGCTTCCAGGCCATGGGGAAGACCTCCTTCTTCCTAGGTACGCCTGCCCGCGGCTCCTGGAGAGGAGGAACCAGACGGTCAGGGCTAACTCTGTTGGGGGCAGGTGAATGGCGCTGGCGCGAGGTCTAGAGGTGGGTGTGAGCGGGGCGAGGGGACAGACGGCGCCTGCCGGCTGGGCAGCCAGGAGAGTGACCGTGAGTCTTTGCCTGGGCAGGTGAGGTTGGCAACGCGGCCAAGATGATGCTGATTGTGAACATGGTGCAGGGGAGCTTCATGGCCACCATTGCTGAGGGGCTGACCCTGGCCCAGGTGACAGGCCAGTCCCAGCAGACACTCTTGGACATCCTCAATCAGGGACAGTTGGCCAGCATCTTCCTGGACCAGAAGTGCCAAAGTAGGTTTGCCGTGTCGCGCATCTTGCATTCACTTCCCTTTTGATGAGAGCTGGGAGTGGCCAGGCAGGGCCACAGAACAGCCTTTCGTGGGCTCCTCCCCCGGTCAGGGCATCCAGAGACATACCTGACGGTTGGGGACAGGGCGGGGAGCCTCGGTGCTCGGTGACAGTACTGCAGGGAGTTTCCGCTCTTCTGATGGCGGCTCCTCTCCTCAGATATCCTGCAAGGAAACTTCAAGCCCGATTTCTACCTGAAGTACATCCAGAAGGATCTCCGCCTGGCCATCGCGCTGGGTGACGCAGTCAACCACCCCACGCCCATGGCAGCTGCAGCCAATGAGGTGACCTCGGGCACTGCCCCTCTGCCTCTCCCCCTGCCCCTGCGCCCCACCTGGCCTTTCCCGGCGGTCCCTCTCAGAACCTGCCGTCCTCTCTGCTTTCATCTTCGGCCCGTGCGTTATTTCGGTTTGTGCAGTGTTTGGGGTTCTGGATATTCGATTTTCCGCCTTTTATTTCAGTATTGCTCTAGGCCCTTAACTTCCCGCCCGCTCCAAGTTCCTTTGTCCCTCTTCCCATGTAACACCTGATGCATTGCCATTCCCTCCTTCATCCTTCATGGCAGAACAAAAGTTCTGCCTGTGTCTTCCTGGCGTTTCGCGGAGGTCCCCTGTGCCTTGCAGGATACTTAGCAGAATCCTGTCCCCTGCCCACAAGATGCCCGAAGCCCCCTCAGTTGGTAGGAAATGTCTCCAGGCATTCCCCGAGCCCCAGGGCCGAGCCCCTGCCTTAAGTGTGGCGGCCGTCCCCGCGCCTGCCGCAGACGGTGTGGGAATATGGTGCTCTAAGTCATCACGTGATGTAAAGAAATTCAGAGGACATTTCTTTGCTGCTGTTCGCCTTTACCGCTCCCGCCCTTTCCTGGGCTACGGGCTCTCCAGGCTCCTTTCCGTGGGCTAACTCGGCTGCCATTCGCTGTCACTCGGTCTGTAGTGACGATCCGTTTCCCTTGATCTCATTACTGGGCGTTCTTGCTGACTTGACACTTTCCCCCGTCCTGACGGGCCCGGCCACTGCGCTGGGCTCAGACTGGGCCTTTGGCCTTCCTCTTGCCCAGCCAGGCCCAGGCGCACTGTGGAGGCGCTGAGGTTGTGTGTCCTTCGTGGACCGCAGGCGAGCGGGAGGAGGACACTGCGAGCCCTGAAGTGTTGGCGTGGCTGCGACTCCTCCCAGCCTGGTGCTGCCGCCATCCCGGCAGCTCTCTTGGGCGCCACGCCTGAACGTTGGACCCACTGCCCGTCAGGATAGACTCCTCGGGAGAGAGAAGGGCAGGGAGCTCTGGCCTTGGGAATGCCTTGGGTGGAAGCCCGCAGGCAGCGGGGGCAGTGTCCGGGAGACGTGGTCATCACACTCGGCACTGGGCCTCGGTGCTGCCCCTTAGTCCCCACGTCACCCCCAGGGCAGGAAGCAGCTGCTCTGTAAATGTAAGAGCTGGCGGAGGCGTGCAGCTGGAAGGCTCTTGCCTTGCAGCAGCCCACCCGGCTCAGTCCCTAGTCCCCGGTGTGGTCCCCCAAGCCCTGAACACACTGGCTGGATGCTTTTCAGTGTGGACTCTCCGGGCACGCAGGATTCACAGCCCGCGGCCTGGACTCTGCACGGCCCTGCTCCCCTCGTGTACATCCGCCTCCCCGGTGTCGGCGGCGGCTGTGCCGGAAACTGAGCCCGTACCTGTCCTCTTGTTCCAGGTGTACAAAAGAGCCAAGGCCCTGGACCAGTCGGACAACGACATGTCCGCCGTGTACCGAGCCTATATACACTAAGCTGCCCGCCCCGCCCTGTCTTCCCTCCGACCCCTCCTCCTGCGTGGGGCTGGGGTCCCAGGACTCAACTCTGGACCAGACCACCTGTCTCCATCTTTTATACAGACTGAGACTCGCCATCAGCACAGCGCACAGCATCCTTCCTCCCCAGAGGGCCTGGGGCGGGGAGCGCCTGAGCGCACACGGGCCGGACTCAGTGGCTGTGTTCTCTCTCAGACACTGGCTCTCCCCGGGACGGGAGCGCCCGGGAACTGCTGCCTCTTGGTTCCTTCTCCTCCTTCCCCCTGTCTTATCTCAGACCTTCCAGCTGAGGAAGTTGACGGCAGTGACACCTGGAAGCCTCCCCAGTGCTTTCCTTGGAGCCAAGCGGCTGTGGTCGTGTCCACGTTCCCCACTGGATCCCCACGGAGAGAGGCCTGGGCCAAGCTGAGCCAGCACAGACTCTTAAATGTGTGGGACGGCCACCCTCAGGTGACCAGCTGACCAGTGAGGATTGTCGTGTGCAGCTCTCGACATGCAGCCAAGTCCCCGACCACCTTTGAGAACCAAGAAGAGAGTGGCCGAGTCGGGGGCAGGAGCACCGCAGATGCTGGTGTGGGCAGCCCGAGAGCCAGTCTGCGGAGCCCTGGGCTGCTGGGCACTCCCCCGCCTCACCGAGCTTTGCATTCCAGCCCTCAGGAAGGGGTCCTGAGGGCCAGCAGTGAGGTGTGAGGGGACGGAGTCCAGCTCCGCACCTGGCCCTGGCAGCAGCCCGCACCAACCCCTGCATGCCCACCTCTCCCGCCCACACCCCCTCCCCTGGAGACAGTATTTCTGTGTGGCTGGCCTTGTGGCTGAGACCCGCTGACCAGCAGTGACCGTTTCTCGGGCTTGCCTCTGAAAATGTTCGACATCACGGCCCACGGCTTGGTCCTGGGGCCCTCCTGGGCCCTGGCTTCTGTGGGGAGGGCAGGAGAGCTGCGCCCGAGGGGTGCCCAGCCAGCTCTCGGGGAGGGAGCAGCGGAGGCCCTTGCCTTCCTCCTCGGCTGGGGGTCCCCGGAGGATGCAGTGCCGTGCCGCTGCACGGCCTAGTGTCCAAAGTCCTGCCTGGCACACGGTCCGCGTCAGTCGAGGGGAGATGAGTACGAGATCCTCTGCTGGCGTGGAGCCTCTCCTCACAACCCGGCCCTTGTCGCTGATCAGAACCCAGCTTAGGGGGTCTTAGAAGGGGTGGGGAGGGATGCCCGCAGGGTTTGGGCACAGTTCATTTCACTGGGATTTTGAGTTCTTTTCTGTCTGAACACAGAGCCTGTTCTAGTCCTGGCTGGACACTGGGGGTGGGGAGGTGGGGAAGATGCTGTAATGAAACTGGTTAGTTAATGTCTTAATATTGTTGACAATTCTGTAAAGTTCCTTTTTATGAATATTTCTGTTTAAGCTATTTCACCTCTATTTTGAAACCCTTCCCTTTTAAGGAGAAAATGTGACACTTGTGAAAAAGCTTGTAAGAAAGCCCCTTGTCAACCATCCCTTTTTTTTCCTTTAAACCTTTAAATGACAAATCTAGTAATTAAGGTTGTGAATTTTTATTTTTTGCTTTGTTTTTAATGAACATTTGTCTTTCAATATAGGATTGTGTGATAATGTTTAAAAGGCAAAAACAAAACATGATTTTGTGCAATTAACAAGCTACTGCAAGCAAAATAAAACGTTTCTTGGTAACACAACTGCGACTACTCACCTCTGCGGTTGTCTGAGTCCTGCGATCAGAGGGTTGGGGGCTCGAGCCCTGAGCCGCAGGGGCCAATGGCGAGGGCGAGCGGGCACAGGCTGCCCGACGGCCAATCGGTGTGCAAAGGTGGGGCGGGCGGAGCCTGGGGGCGGGGCTCGCGCAGCCGCCCGGCCGGCGGCTCCAGACGGCCCAGGGCGCCGGGAGCCGGGGCGGGCCGAGGAGCACCGGCCAATCGCCAGCACAGCGCCGGCTCGGGGCGTGGCGAGCGGACGCGCAGCCAATCAGCTGCCGAGGGGCGGGTTCCAGGGGCCGGGCTGGATCTGGTCAGCCAATCGGCGGGGCGCTGGCCGCACGGTGCGCGCAGGCAGCGGGAGGTCGTCCTGCGGGTGACAGTCGCGGAGCTGCGAGTGACGGCCATGGCGGCGGCGATGGCAGCGACGACGGCGGAGCGGGCGGTGCTGGTGAGCGGCGCGGGCGGCGGGCGGGCGCGGGCGGCCCGGCCGAGGCGGCGGGCCGGGGGGTGACCGCGGGCGGGCTGTCCCCGCAGGAGGAGGAGTTCCGCTGGCTGCTGCACGACGAGGTGCACGCCGTGCTCCGGCAGCTGCAAGACATCCTCAAGGTAACGCGCCCCCGGCGGCCCGCCTGCAGGGCGACCGGGCCCCTCCCCGTGTCCGCGCGGAGGAGATAGAAAGGGTCCGCCTCGAGGGCGGCTGTGCGGGTCAGGCGCTCACAGCAACGTCCTGGCCGCCCCCTGGGGCCCGGGATTGCAGTGCCAGGCGGGGAGGGTGTCTGCTGCGTGTGCCCGGGTCGGGGGCACGGTCGCGGGCACGACCAGGAGAAGGTGGGCGCAGCAGCAGCTCAGGGGGCTCGGGACCTGCCCCTCAGACGCTGGGCAGAGGCGGGAGTCCCGAAGGCCTCCTGAAGCCTGGTAGCGTGGGTGTGGAGGCCCGCAGGAGCCTGGCTTCTAGAAGGGTCGCTAAGGCCCACCAAGGCCTTTGCCCCCCCTCCCCCTGCCCCCTCTACAGGAGGCCTCGATCCGCTTCACCCTCCCAGGCACGGGTGCCGAGGGGCCCACCAAGCAGGAGAACTTCATCCTGGGCAGCTCGGGGTGAGCCTGGGCTGCGCGGGAATGGGGGCGGGGTCTCCTTGGGAGGAGGGGTGTCAGGGGTACCCTCTCCGAGCGAGGTACAACTGGCCCACGTGGAGATTTCAAAAGAGAAGGGTGGGAAACCAGGGTGGTACCAGTGCAGCGTCACCTGCTGGGAGGGCCAGGGCTGGGCTGGGGCTCCAGTGACCATCCTGACCCTCCCGCGTTGCAGCACGGACCAGGTGAAGGGCGTGCTGACTCTGCAGGGGGACGCATTGAGCCAGGCGGTGAGTCCCGGGCCCCTGCCGGACAGCCAACAGCAACAGCTGTGTGACACGGGGCAGGGCCCTTGGCCTCTCTGGGCTTGGCCCTTGTCCGTGAGCTGCCAGCATCCCCCTTCTCAGGGCACTGGTGCTTCATTTCTGGGGAGATGGGCAGGAGCGGGCGCTTGACACTGGGCCCAGTGACGCGTGGACCTCCATGACATGAGACTGGCCCTGACCAGAGCCGAACTACCCACGCAGCACAGTGAAGGGGTGCGGGGGCGGCCCCCCGCCCAGACACAGCCAGTTCCCCTTTCTTGGGCACTTTCCCCTTTCTTTGTGGCTCTCTTGCTGGACTTCCTGCTCCCTGAGCTGCCCTTTCACGGGAGACTGCCCCAGGGCGTGGCTGCGGCCCAGCTCAGGGGCAGCCTCAAGCAGGAGGGGTCCCTGGGTCCCTTGACCCCAGCTCCCCCACCCCGCCCGCCCGCAGGATGTGAACCTAAAGATGCCCCGGAACAACCAGCTGCTGCACTTTGCCTTCCGGGAGGACAAGCAGTGGAAGCTGCAGCAGGTACCGGCGCCAAGGCCTCGGGCAAGGCCTCGGGGGATCCTCAGGGCCGCCGGCCTGGGGAGGAGACTGTTTTCCTGCAGCCTAGAGGCAGCAGAGAGCCTGAGCCCAGCCCTCCCTGCCCAGAGCCTCCGGGGAGTTCCCAGGGCTCCTGGGGACAAGCCGATGCGCCTGCCCCCACTTGCCACGGAGCCCCGCCCCCACCCGCCGCTCTCCGCTCTGGCTGGAGCCAGTGACCCCCAGCCCAAGAGCCGCCCCTCCCTGCAGGACGACACCCCTCCACCGGTATGGGCCCTGTACTGGAACCGGGTGTGACATACATGGGGCCACTGTTTTCAGATCCAGGATGCCCGGAATCACGTGAGCCAAGCCATGTATCTCCTGAGCAGCCGGGAGGAGAGCTACCAGTTCCGCACGGGAGCCGAGGTCCTCAAGGTGAGCAGCCGGAGTCTGGGCTTGACCCCTGCCCTGCCGCCTCAGGCACCGCCGAGATGACCCTTCGCCTCTCACCTTATACTCACCCCCAACGACTCCGCCCAACCTGGAAAAATCCCAGCGGGGCCCCAGGGCTTGCCCAAGGCACTTGTCCACCCTAGATCTCATTCCTCACCCCACCTGGCCCAGCTGCCATGGCTGATGCCGGTGAGGGGTAACCGGAAGAGCACCTGGGAAAGATGAGCAGCTGGCGGTGGTCCCAGGCTGGAAGCAATCCACCATCCCCGTTTCCAAGGGAATTCAGTGGGGCGCTGGGCCAGCCCTGGACTCGGGCTTCACCTCCACCCGGGCTGCTGTGTGTTCTCCGGCGCTCCACCTCCCCTCTCTGATCTCTGCCTCCCGGGGTGAAAGCTTGGAAGCAGAAGCACTAAGATTCCCCCTAGAACTGACCACCCTGGGAAGGGAGTAGAGTGGTCACCACGTCCCCCTCCCTTTCCTGGAGCCAAGCTATTCCACTTCCACTGGGGCTCCGGAGAGTTTAGCAGGGCTGTGTTCCCCTGGCCAGGGGAATGATCGCTTTCTAGATGATTCCAGCACTCACTAGCTGCACCACTATGCTCCTTGGTTTTCCCCACCTATGAGCAGGAACTGTTGCCAAAACTCAGTCACCCAGTGACCTCTTTCAGAAAGCCCCCAGGCCCCCACGGGCAAAGCCCTCTGGCCTCCGACCCTGTGCGCTGCTGGGCCCGGAGCCGCACTGTCGCTCCTGAGTGCTCCCTAAGTGCTCCCCTGCCCATTCCGGCTGGAGCCAGAATGTCCGTCACAGCCTGCAGAGGGTCCAGGGGAGACCCTGACCAGCAGGGACAGGAGTGGGAGCGACCTGAGCTTTGTGGCTGGCGGTGGAGGGGGACCCCCCAACCCGCTGCCTTGCAGCAACGGTGACGCCCGTTCCCGCAGCTGATGGACGCGGTGATGCTGCAGCTGAGCAGGGCCCGCAATCGCCTCACCACCCCGGCCACCCTCACCCTGCCTGAGATTGCTGCCAGCGGCCTCACGGTCAGTGCCCGGAGTCCCCGCTCTGTGTCTGCGGGGTCCGTGCACGCTTTCTGCAACGGGGCTCGCGGCTTGCATTCTGCATGCCCCGCTATATGTCAGCGGTTCCCGCGCTTTCGCAGGCGCAGGAAACTGCGGGGGGGGGGGGTAGGGGGGCGGGTCCCGGCTCTGGCCAGGCCCTCATCCTCACCCCTGCCGACCACACAGCGGATGTTCGCGCCCGCCCTGCCGGCCGACCTGCTGGTCAACGTGTACATCAACCTCAACAAGCTCTGCCTCACCGTGTACCAGCTGCAGGCGCTGCAGCCCAACTCCACCAAGGTGGGCCTGGCCACGCCCCTCGGATCGCGGCCACGCCCCCGGCCCCCAGCCCGCCCTGGCATTGGCCCTGCCTGGGGCTGACCCCGCCCACTGTGTTCTTCCTCCTAGAACTTCCGGCCAACTGGAGGCGCTGTGCTGCACAGCCCCGGGGCCATGTTGTAAGTACCACCTCCCTGAGGCCCCTCTGCACCCCCCCTCTCCGGTGGGACCCTCAGGAGCGCCCCTGTCCCTCCCTGCAGCGAGTGGGGACCCCAGCGCCTGGAAGTGAGCCACGTGCACAAGGTGGAGTGCGTGGTCCCGTGGCTCAACGACGCCCTGGTCTTCTTCACCGTCTCCCTGCAGCTGTGCCAGCAGCTCAAGGACAAGGTGGGCGCCGGGCCGTGAGGAGGCTCCCCGGGGCCCCTGCCACGCCTCCTGGTGACCCCCGCCCCCCCCGCCCCAGATCTCTGTCTTCTCCAGCTACTGGAGCTACCGGCCCTTCTGAGCGGACACCACACGAGCCGGAGCCGACCCCCTGGAAGCAGCGCCCGCCGCGCCTCGCCCCTGGGGCTGGCACTGGGCACTCTGTTTCCCTTTTTTGTTTTGTTTGAGGGGGTGACACCTGGCGGCACTCAAGGCCTGCACAGGGGTTGCTCCTGGGCGTGTGGGATGGAACTGGCATGAACCCGTATTTATTTCCCTCTGTCCCCACCTGCTGGCTCCTCCCGCAGGGGGCCGACCTGAAGGGCCCCATGGACAACGGACCATGGACCCGGTTTGCTCCTTCTTTGGGATGGGGGGTCAGGAAGGTGGGGCCCAGGGAGGCCCACATTCCAAGCCCTCCCTTCCGCGCGGGACCTTTGTCCTCAGGGTGCGGCTGGGTCCAGGGGGCCCCTTCCTCCCCGCCCACCCAGGATGTGGCAGGGCCCCTGGACGGTGTGGGCGGGTGGTGCCCCGGGCTGTGAGCTGTGGGGGTGTGGTGGTGGCAAGGGCAGCGCCCGGTCCCTTGGCTGTGTCTGTTGACAGCTCCCCACCCTCCCTGCGTTCCTCCAGGAAATAAAGCTCCCCAGCTGGCCCGGAGCCCCTTGTCTGTCTGAGTGGGACCTCACAGCTTCCCCTCCCCACGCGGAGACCGCGGGCCCTCCCAGGAGCCAGCCAGGGCTGTGCCCCCCATGCACACACGTGCAGAGACACACGGAGCAGACGGGCTCAGAGCAGGCCAGCGTTGTTGATGGTTCCCGCGCCCGCGGGACGGGGCAGGGGCACGGAGGGGCCGGGGCTGCGCCGGGCTAAGGCTCCATGGCCAGGTTGTCCACGCCCCACTGCTGCTTCTGCAAGAGAAGCGGAGAAAGGCCAGGTGGGCATGCGCGCCCCCCACCCGCCCCCCGCAGGGCCGCCCCCGCCCCGGCCCCCGCCCCCGCCCCACTGGGCTCACCTGCTGCTGTCTGGGTTGGCGGCGGCAGCAGCAGCAGCAGCAGCAACAACAGCGGATCAGAACCAGCAGCAGCAGCAGCAGCACCGTGCCTGGGGGGCACAGTTGATGTGGGGGGCGCCCTGGGGGTGGGGCGGGGCGTCGGGGACGTGGCCCGGCAGAAGCACACTCACAGGTGAAGATGAGGAAGATGACAAAGGCCGCCTTGTCCCAGGGCGTCTGGAACAGCTCTTTGGTCCTCAGCGTCTCCAGCACGTCCTGGGCCGTGGCCTCCAGGTCCCCCATCTTGGCCGGAGTGTGCGGGGAGTCGCCTGCCCCTGCCCCAGGATGCAGCTCAGGTCCCTTTCGGTCTGCCCAGCCCACCAGCGCCCGGCCCCGGCAGCCCCTCACCTGCCCTCAGCTGCCCCTCCAGCCACCCACCTGGCTCGCAGCACCCCCAGTCTCTGGGTGCCGGCCTCAGGAGCACGCGCTTCCTGCTTCCGGGGCTCTACCTCCGGGTACCTTGGCAGCCAGCCAGAGGGCAGCAGGGCAGCCTCGGAGGAGCAGGGAGCCGGAGCTGGCGGCAGGCGGGTGGCAGGCCTCCCTCTGCACCCACGGGGACAGCGGGGCCAGGCAGAAGTGTATCCCTCAGGGGCAATTTGGGGTCCTGCTTTGTGCGAGTGCCGTCCCCTTCTCCCTCCCTGCAACTCTGGACCTGGCGCTTAGGACCTTGCACACACGCCGAGGCCGTGGCGTGGACATGCCACCCGAGACAAGGGGTTTCAAGCGACACATGTTTATTCTCTTACAGCGGGGGCGGGAGGGGGGGCTGTTCCTTCTAAAGATTCCACAAGGGGTCCAGAGACCCCCTCGTTCCTCTCCCTTTCCTGTGTCCCCCTCTGGCCCCCTCCGGTGTAGTCCCGAGGGATACAGTGACCCGGAAAGCTGTTGGGCACAGAGTTTGAACCGTCTGCGGCAACCCTGCTTCGACCTTGCTCACCAGGGCTGGCCCCCGCAGGAGACTGTCCTCATCAGAATCCTTCGTCAGGGGCTCTGAGAGACAGGACCGCAGACCTGGGCTTGGCCCCTGAGCCTGCCAGGAGGGACACCCCCGCACCGCTAGGATTAAGCCCTGAGCACCTCTAGGTGTGGCACCCAAACAGTGATTCACCAGGGCTGGGAATGTGGCCACACGGGAGCATGTGCTTTGCATGCTGGCACCGTAGGGGGTGGGCACTTGCCTTGCACGCAGCAGGCCTGGGTTCAGTCCCTGACACCGCGACAGCTGCAGGCCCTGCAGGAATGATGATCCCTGAGCACCAGCAAAGTGTAGCTCCAAAACCAAAAGGGGAAAAAAAGAACACAGTCCTTCCTCGCATCTGCAGGCACCTGTGACAGGGACAGGCGCTCAGGGACAGGCTGCAGGCATCCGGGTGGGGTTGTCTTGGGGGGCCAGCACCCACCCAGGATGGGAGCCGGACAGTCCTGTCCCGGGACGCTCTCAGGAAGAAGTGCTCGCGCTTGAGGATAACCCTGCTGTGGCTCAGGCCAGCTGCGAGCCCAGGGCAGAGCCGCCTCTGCCGGGATTCCCTGTGGGATGCCACACGACGGCTCGGTTCTTCCAGGGGGTCAGAGGAGCCCGGGGACATACCTGGCAGTCCTCAGGGGTCCCTCCTGGCAGGGCCGCAGTGTCATACGGGGTGCCATGCCTGGGATTCACCCAGGTCCAGCTGCATGCAACGCACGTGTCCTGCCCATGTACTATCTCCGGCCCATTTGTTTCTTGCCTAACTGGGGCCACAGCAGGTGGCCCTCGAGCTACTCCCAGCTCTGTGCTCGGGTGCCAGGATGGCAGCCGGGGCCCCTGCGTGCGGAGCCAGGCTCAGCTGCTCCTGACCCTGACCTCTTGGGCACACCTTCGCCTCTGCCTCCCACATGGAGTCCCCGGCCAGGGTCCAGGTGACGGGGCCTCCAGGGTCCCATCTGGAAGGGACCAGGCGGCTTCCCTGCCCCTGCCAGGCCCCTCAGATTCTTCAGTTAACTGCCGCCCTCCCCTCCCCCTCAGCACTCACGAAGGGGTGGAGCAGGCTGACCCGCCGGGGCGCCAGGTGCCACAGGAGGCTGCCCCCGTCTCGATGCCCCCGAAGCCAGCCCCGTGCTCTGCCCGGGCCAGCCGGGCCGCACCCAGCTGTTGAGAGAATTAGGTGGAGGTGGGTGGGACGCTGGAGCGGGCAGGGGGCAGAGCCCTGGGCCTGGCACGCCTCCCAGATCCCTCTGAGCACATCCCCGGGAAGCTGGGGACAGAGGGGAGCCGGGGAGAGCTGCGCGTAGGGCACAGGGGTCAGGGGTCAGGGCTGGGGACCCTGGTGACCCCCGTGCCCACCCCGGATGGCAGGCATCACGTGTCGTCGGCGCCATGGAGTCCTGGCGGCGCTCGCTGTCCCCCTGCCCCTCCTCCCGGCCCTCCAGCCCCGGCTCTCCGCCCTGTGAGTTGCAGAGGGACGTGGGCATCGAGGCCGTGCTGGACCAACTGAAGATCAAGGCCATGAAACTGGGGTTCGAGTTCAACATCATGGTGGTGGGTGAGTGAGAGGTGGGCCCTGCCGGGCCTCAGAGCACAGAGGGGGCGTGGGAGGCAACCCCAGCTCAGCCCCTGCTCTTAGCCTTTGACCTTTCAGTTGGACACTTGGGGCAACTCCCGACCCCGTCCTAGGGGTCACTTTGGTGTTGGAGGTTTGGATTTGTTGTTGTTGGTTTAGGGCCACACCCCGAGATGCTCAGGAGTTAGTCCTGGCTCTGTGCTCAGGGGTCACTCCTAGCGGGCTTCAGGGACCGTAAGAATTTCAAGAATCGGGGCCAGTGCGATAGCACAGCAGGTAGGGCATTTGCCTTGCACGCAGCCGACCTGGGTTCGATCCCCGGCATCCCATATGGTCCCCCAAGCACCGCCAGGGGTAATTCCTGACTGCAAAGCCAGGAGTAACCCCTGAGCATCGCTGGGTGTGACCCAAAAAGAAAAAAAAAAGCAAAGAAAAAAAAGAATTTCAGGAATCAAACCTGGGTTAGCCACATGCAAGTCAAGTACTCTCCCTGCTGTGCTCTCCAGCCCCAGGTTTTGTTTTTTTGGGTCACACCCGGCGATGCTCAGGGGTTATTCCTGGCTCTGCACTCAGGAATTGCTCCTGGCAGTGCTTGGGGGACCCTATGGAATTCTAGGAATTGAACCCAGATCAGCTGCAAACAAGGCAAACGCCCTCCCCGCTATGCTGTTGCTCCAGACCCAGGTTATTTTATTATATAGAATTAACTCTGAATTTACTAAACAAATCAGGCAAACAGAACATAAAAGTCAGCTAAGGCCATGGCATGGGCAACCCCAGGCTTGATCCCCACACACACACCCCAGCCCCCCGCACCCGCCGTAAGTATGGCCCAGTGCCCAGTGTCCCCAGCACCTGGCCCAGCTGCCGCAGGCCGCGCTCTGCTGTGAGAACAGGCTCAGGGATGGCTCTGATGCCTGGAGCTCAGGCTGCATGCAGAGAGCTATGGGGTACACACACACACACACACACACACACACACACACACACACACACACACACACTCACACACACACCAGAAGAAGAAAGACAAGGAAGGAATGACCCTGACACCTCCATGTCATGTGTGAACCTCATAAACATGACCCGAATGGAGGGAGCCAGAAACAAAGGAGTTGGGTGTCCTCGGAACGCCCGGAACAGCAAAACCAGACAGGAAGTGGCCTCGAGGCCTCCAGACACACACAGGGCCTCTGGGTGACGCGTGTTTGCAGGCTGCACACGCCATGACCGTGAGCTTCAGACAGGCCGAGGTTGGACGTAGCAGGCCCTTGTCTATGGCCCGGGCTCACTGCCCCTCCCAGGCCTCCGAGGTGGCCACTGTTGAGCTGACAGGAGGGCACTGGGCACGGTGTCCCACAGACTCGCGCCAGGGACTGCGAGGGCCAGAGGGCACCTGTAGGCCTGCACTTCCCTGGGCCAATCCTCACCTCCCAAACTGTTTTGTTTTTTTTTTTGCTTTGTGGGTCACACCCAGCAATGCACAGTGGTTACTCTGGCTCATGCACTCGGAAACTCGGAATTACTCCTGGCAGTGCTTGGGGAACAAATGGGATGCTGGGAATCGAACCCAGGTTGGCCGCATGCAAGGCAAATGCCCTCCCCCCTGTGTTAGCAGCTCTGGCCCCTTTTTCTTAATTTTTTTTTTTTTTTTTGCTTTTTTGGTCACACCTGGCGATACACAGGGGTCACTCCTGGCTCTGCACTCAGGAATTACCCCTGGCGGTGCTCAGGGGACCCTATGGGATGCTGGGGATCAAACCCGGGTCGGGCCACGTGCAAGGCAAACGCCCTACCCGCTGTGCTAGCTCTCCAGCCCCTTTTCCTTAAATTTTTGAGCCGCTCCCAGGGGTGCTTGGGGGACCATGCGGTGCCGGTTTGAGCCTAGGGCTCCAGTGCCAAGCTGAGCTCAGCCCTTTGAGGAATATTTTCTGTTATGTGAATTTTGCCTGTGTTGTGGTCATTATGCCGAGAAAGTTTACTTTGCTTTGGATTTGGGGCCACACCCAGCAGTGCCCAGGCTTACTCCTGGCTCTATGCTAGGGGTCGCTCCTGGCGGGACTTGGGGGAACCCTATGGGATGCCAGGGATGGAGCCCAGGTGGGCCGCGTGCAAGGCCAGCGCTCTCCCCGCTGCACTGTCCGCCGCTGCAGTGACGAGGGCTGCAGGAAGGAGGCCTCCGCCGGGCTGTGACCACGGTGTCTGCTCCCACAGGGCAGAGCGGGCTGGGCAAGTCGACCATGATGAACACCCTCTTCAAGTCCAAGGTCTGGCGGACCCCCCTGACAGGCGTGGAGCTGACCACAGCCCAGACCCTGAAGCTGCAGTCCATGACCCACCGTGAGTGTGCCCTCCTCCCCCCGTGGGAGCCCCCAGCCAGCCCCCAGCCCCCCAATCCCGCCCTCTGCACTCGCCCCCGCAGTCATCGAGGAGAAGGGCGTGAAGCTCAGGCTGACGGTGACAGACACACCCGGCTTCGGAGACCAGATCAACAACGACAAGTGGTGGGTATCCAGGGTGGGCGCTCTGGCCTGGGGTCACGCCCGAGCGGGCTGAGGGGTCCTTCTCGGGGGGCCCCCGGCCGTGGCTCTGAGGGTCCCTCCCGCCGCGCAGCTGGGAGCCCATCCTGGGCTACATCCACCAGCAGTACGAGCAGTACCTGCAGGAGGAACTGCTCATCACCCGCCAGCGCCACATCCCTGACACCCGCGTGCACTGCTGCATCTATTTCGTGCCGCCCACCGGGCACTGGTGAGGGAGCCGGGCCCTGGGCTCCAAGGGGAGGGGGGCAAGGACGCTCCCCTGGCTCCGGCACTCGCCACTGTCCTTCCACGCAGCCTGCGGCCCCTGGACATTGAATTCCTGCAGCGGCTGTGCCGCACGGTGAACGTGGTGCCCGTGATCGCTCGTGCCGACAGCCTGACCCTGGAAGAGCGAGACTCCTTCAGGCGCAGGGTGATCTGGGCACGGGGGGGGGGGGCGGGGGGGGCGGTCCCTAGGGGGCGGCCTGTAGGCCAGGCCAGGCGGGCTGAGGCTCCCTCTGTGCGTGCCCAGATCCAGCAGAACCTGCAGACTTACCGCATCGAAGTGTATCCCCAGAAGTGCTTAGACGAGGACTTCAACGACAAGATTCTTAACAGCAAGATCCGGGTAGGGAGAGGGAACGAAAGGACTAAATGACAGAGGCGGCATCTTGCAGGATTCCAGGGAATGTTTGCAGAGAGACAAGAGGAGTGACACCTGGGGATGGGACGTGGCAATGGATTCTAAAGGTTTCTTCTGGGAAAGGTGAAAGATGGAATTAGATAGTGGTGGTGTTTGAGCCATCTTCTGAAAACACGGAAACACTCTAAGAGGGGGAGTTGGGGCCAGGGGTACAGCGAGAAGGGTGCTGGCCTCAGCCATGTACAACCCGGTTCCATCCCCAGCACCCCAGACCTGAGGTCAGACTCTGGGGTAAGTCCTAAGTACTGCTGGATTTGGGGGAGAGACAGAGACAGAGACAGTGAGAGAGACAGAGAGAATGAAAATTAAGGGGGAGGGAGGGGAGGAGGGGAGGCCACCGCCAGCAGTTTCATTTCCTCTAGATCCAGGGCATCGTGCTGGCTGCCATGCCCTGGTGGCACTTGGTGTCGTTCTGGGTGGCGTGAGTCAGGGTGCCCTGGGATTCGCCACCCACAGACCCAAGTTGCAGCCTCCCTGACTCCCTGTCCCCAGGACTCGCTCCGCCAGCCTCTGCATTTTTTTTAATTTTTTTTTTTTTTTTTTTTTTTTTGCTTTTTGGGTCACACCTGGCGATGCACAGGGGTTACTCCTGGCTCATGCACTCGGGAATTACCCCTGGCGGTGCTCAGGGGACCATATGGGATGCTGGGATTCGAACCCGGGTCGGCCGCGTGCAAGGCAAATGCCTTACCCGCTGTGCTATCACTCCAGCCCCGCCTCTGCATTTTTAGTTGTTTTTGTTTTTCTTTGGGAGGGGGGGCACACCTGGTGGTACTCAGGGCTTACTCCTGGCTCTGTGTGCTGCATGCGGGGATCACTCCTGGTGGGCTCCTGGGACCACCCTGGGTGGTCTCCCGAGCGCCTCTGCTGTTTTCGCGTGAGTCAGAGAAAGGCAGCGGTGGTGGGAGCAGTGCACGGGCGCCTGCCTCGCAGCCCACCCGGCTGGGGTTCAGTCCCGGCGCCACAGAGGGTCCCAGGAGCTCAGAGGCAGAGTAGTGGGGGCCGTCTCCGGGCTGGCGTGCTCATGCTCGGTGACGGTGACCGAGCCCCAGCCGGCCACGCTCTGAGCCAGTACCCAGCCCTTGCCCACAAGGCCGGACCCTGTCACAGGCGACAAGGACCAGCAGGAGGACAGCAGTGACCCAGCTGTTCCTTGGCTTCACACTGCTAACCCTTAAGTAGGCCAGGAAGCTCCCAGATGAAGAATACCCTCTAGGGGCTGGAGCGATAGCACAGCAGGGAGGGCGTTTGCCTTGCACTCGGCCCACCGGGTTCAAATCCCAGCATCCCATATGGTCCCCTGAGCATGGCCAGGGGTAATTCCTGAGAGCAGAGCCAGGAGTAACCCCTGTGCATCGCCAGGTGTGACCCAAAAAGCAAAAAAAAAAAAAAAAAAAAAAAACCTCTAACGCTCCCCTTTCACAGACAGGGAAACCGAGGCACTGAGTGCTCTGTATCTTACTGCCTTAGGTGCCTGCCCTCTTGCCACTTCCTCTCTTTGCTTTTGGTTTTGAGGCCCCACCCAGTGGTGCTCAGGGGAGACCCATGGGGGGGGCAGGGCTAGGCAAGCACCTTCCCCGCTGTGCTTTGTCTTGTGCCACTCCCTCTCCCCTCCTGGGGGCCTCTCCCGCTGCCTCCTGCCAGCCCCCTCTGGCTTCGTCCTCCCCAACAGGAGCGGATCCCCTTCGCCGTGGTGGGGGCTGACCGGGAGCACATGGTGAACGGCAAGTGTGTCCTGGGCCGGAAGACGCGGTGGGGCATCATTGAAGGTCAGTCCAGGGCCTCCGCCCCTCGCCTCTGGTGCCCTTCCTATGAAGCCCAGGGCCCCGCAAGGTTATGCCCGGGGCCACACCCCACGGGCGCCCTGAGCTTAGGCCAGAGACAGCGCACAGGGTCACGTGACCCTCGTCAGCCTGGCACAATGTCAGGGTCCCTCATGGGGCGCAGTGGGTGCGGGGCCAGCGGGGGCCCCACTGAGCAGATGGCTGTCAGGGGAGGAAGGAACAGGGAGAGGCCAAGGGCTGAGGGAAGGGTGGGGAACCCAGGAGGGGGAGCAGGCGGGCTGCACCCCAGGCCGTCGGGGGTCTGTGTCTTGCAGTGGAGAACATGGCGCACTGCGAGTTCCCCCTGCTGCGAGACCTGCTCATCCGGTGAGGTGGGGGCCGGGGAGGGGGCGGGGGCGGGTCCGCGGGGCTGACCGGCTCCCCCCGCAGCTCGCACTTCCAAGACCTCAAAGACATCACCCACAACGTGCACTACGAGAACTACCGCGTGTGCAGGCTCAACCAGAGCCACCTGCTGCCCCGGGGTCCCGGCTGGGTGAACCTGACGCCGCCCGCCCAGGCCTCCCCGGGCGCCTCCCCGGGCCCCTCCCCGGGCGCCTCCCCCGCTATCTCCCACCGCGCCCCTGCCCGCGCCCCTGCCCGCACCCCTGCCCGCGCCCCTGCCAGCGCCCCTGCCAGCGCCCCTGCCAGCACGCCTTCCCGCGTCCCTAGCCTGGCCCCTGCCCGCTCCCCTTCCGGCTCCCCTTCCCACTCCCCTTCCCGCGCCCCTTCCCTCGCCCCTGCCCGAGTCCCTTCCCGTTCCCCATCCCGCTCCCCGTCCCACTCCCCGTCCCGCGCCCCTTCCCGGGTCCCTTCCCGCGCCCCTTCCCGCGCTCCTTCCCGCGCCCCTTCCCGCGTCCCTTCCCGCGTCCCTTCCCGCTCCCCATCCCGCTCCCCATCCCGCTCCCCATCCCGCTCCCCTCCCCGCACCCCTCCCCGCACCCCTTCCCGCTCCCCTTCCCGCTCCCCTCCCCCGGCTCCTGCCCGCTCCCTTTCCCGCGCCCCTTCCCGCGCCCCTGCCCACGCCCCTGCCCGTGCGCATTCCCGCGCGCATTCCCGCGCCCATTCCCGCGCCCATTCCCGCGCCCCTGCCCGCACACCTCTCCTGGTCCTTACCCACGCTCCTGCCCCTTCCCGCGCCCCTTCCCGCGCCCCTTCCCACCCATCTTCCCGCCCCACCAGCCCCCACACTGCCAGGCCCACCAAGTCCCGCTTGCGCGCTCCCACGGCTGCTCCCGTGGATTCCGAGGAGGAGGATTTCTGAGCCTGCTGGCGCGCGGGCCCACAGCCCGCCACCCCCGTCCGTGCGCTAGGGCACGCGTCAAGGGCAGCTTCGCTTCCATGAAAAGGCGTTTGGTAAATGTCTCCTAAGCCTGATTTCTGCCTCCCAAGTCTGATTCTTTTGTAAGGTACGGCAGAGCAGCGGGAGGCCTGGGCGGGGACTGGGAACCCTGTCCTGCCTGCCCCCTCCACCCTGTCCCGGGAAGGGGGTCAGGCCCTGGCACCAGAAACACTTCAAAACTGCCCTCTGGGACCAGAGTGATACAGGACAACAGGTAAGGCATTTGCCTAGCACACGGTCCACCCAGGTTCTATCCCCAGCATCCCATAGGGTCCCCCGAGCACCGCCAGGAGTAATTCCTGAGTGCAGAGCCAGGAGTAACTACTCCTGACCACCACCAGGTGTGGCCCCCAAACAAAAAATCCCTGCTCTCCTCACGGGGCCAGAGAGCTAGGACAGCACGTCTAACCCAGGTTAGATCCCAGCACCCCATAGATCCTGAGTCAGGCGGGGTGATTCCTGAGCACGGAGCCAGGAGGAAACCAGATGTGCCCCCTCACAAGCAAAACAGACCCCCAAAAAGTGATCTCTGAGCACAGAGCTAGGAGTAAGTTCTGAGCACTGCTATGGATAGCCCCAAGCCAAAATAATAATGATAAATAAAGCTGCCAAAGGGGGGGGGGGGAGAGAGAGAGAGAGAGAGAGAGAGAGAGAGAGAGAGAGAGAGAGAGAGAGAGAGAGAGAGAGAGAGAGAGAGAGAGAGATTGGTGCCTGTCATAGAGGCAGGCTGGGGTGGGGGAGGGGGTAGTGAGAGGGAAACTGGAGACATTGGTGCTGGGAAATGTACACTGATGGGGGCTGGAGCTACGGTAGCACAGCGGGTAGGGCGTTTGCCTTGCACGCGGCCAACCCGGGTTAAAATCCCAGCATCCCATATGGTCCCCTGAGCACCACCAGGAGTAATTCCTGAGTGCAGAGCCAGGAGTAACCCCCGTGCATTGCCAGGTGCGATCCAAAAAGAAAAAAAAAAAAAGGAAACTGAGGCTCAGAAGGTGCGAGTGGCCGGCACTCAAACTTCGCAGATTGGCCAGGAAGGGCGCGCGGCACTCTGGGAAGTGTAGTCCGATCTGCTCTCCGGAGCCGCTGACGTCACACCCTCGCCTGCCCGCGCCCCCCGGGGATCAACTGTCTGGGTGCACTGCACTTTAGGGGCAGAGGTCTTGGCACTCCCACTTTCCTAGCAGTGGGACCCTCCGGCCAACCCCTGAGCCTCAGTTTACCCCTCGGGAACATGAGTCATTGTACAAATCTTTGCAAATTGCCCATACACCTCTTTTGGGGCTCCAGGATCTCTGCTGACTCTGAGATGGTTTAGTGGAATCAGTTAAACCACTTGACCTGTTTTGAATCGTTGCTTCTGGGTCATGCGGGCATTGGGAAATTGCTACCCGACTCCCCCGGACGCTTTCAGCACCTGACCTGAGACCGTTTCCCCAGCCCTCATTATGTACTAAGCGCCCTGAGCCAACGGCTGCCCACTGTCTCGCCAGGAGCTGTGTGGCGGTTTACCAGCTTCCTGGGGGGGGCACTTGAAGGTCATCTTTTATCTGGGGGGTACACCCTGCAGTGCGGGGGCGGGGGTGCTCGAAATCAAACCTGGGGCTCCCACATCAAAGCCTGTGCTCAGTCCTGGGAGCTATGCCCCCTTGAAAGTCATCTTAAGGACGAACGGGACTGCAGCCACCACAAACCTGTCTGTGGAAAACGCTCTCGGGTGAAAAGCGTGCATAGGGGGAAACGCCTGCCGGGCCTCGGACGCTGCAGCCCCCGTGGTGGGGCGCGCCCGGGCCCCGGGGCAGCCGCGGACTGTGCAGCCGGCCAGGACAGCCGACAGTGGGCGACGGTTAGGCTGAGACTGAGCCTCCCAGCCCGGGCTCGGCGGCACGGGTGTGGGTGTACATCAGTGGAGGCCCGAGAAATAGCAGAGCGGGCGAGGCGCTTTTCTTGCACAAGATCTACCTGGGCACCATCCCTGGCACCTCAGTCGGTCTCCCAAAGGGCACAGGAGCCAGCCCCGAGCTCCGCCAGGCGTGGCCCCCACACAAAACTCTGGGGGCTGTTTGAACGACGTCACTCGTAGCAAAGCCCTTATAACTACTTGGCACGCCCAGGGTTCGGTGTAATTAAAAATGAAATGTTCAGGCGCCGCTGCCCTGTGGGCAGCCGGGGCGGACAGTGGGCAGGAGGGGAGGCCAGGAGAGCCACACCCCGGCTCCGGCGATCGCGCATGCTCCCTGGAGGTGCAGGCGGGCCCGCCTACTCGGACTCATTCCACGCGACGCGACAGTTGGTTTAGCCAATGGCGCGAGGACTACGCCATCCACTGCCTTCAATAAGCCCGCCCTTCTCTGATTGACAGCTATATCAGCCATTGAAGCGAGGGCTGCCTTTCCCACCATGAAGCCCGCGGCCCGCCTCCCCTGCCTCTGTGTCCCACCCCACCCCGCTAGTTGAGGTCCCAGCGTTACCCCGCGCTCCCCTTCTTCCCGGTCGCACCCCGCGGCCCGCGTCTCTGTCTGTGAGTGCGGGTCCCGGCTGGAGGCTGCTGCCCCTGCAGGGCCCCGTTGTTTGGTCTCTCTGCTGACCGAGGCCCCACTTGAAAGGACCAGATGAGGATCGTGGCGTCTTTGCTGAGGGTCACATTGAACTGCGAGGTGCTTCGAGGCCGTCTTTAGGAGTCCGCATCATGGCAGAAGATATCAAGAGGAAGATCAAGAACTATCAGACTGCCCCTTTTGATAGCCGATTCCCCAACCAGAACCAAACCCGGAACTGCTGGCAGAACTATCTGGACTTCCACCGCTGCGAGAAGGCAGTGAGTGCCAAAGGGGGTGACGTCTCCATGTGCGAATGGTACCGGCGTGTGTACAAGTCCCTCTGCCCCTTGTCCTGGGTGTCGACTTGGGATGACCGCCGGGCAGAAGGCACGTTTCCTGGAAAGATCTGAACCGGCTCCACCCCTTCTGTTCTCTGTCCTTTTCCCAGGATGCTGAAGAGGGACCAGGGCACCTGGGGATTCCCGCCCTGGGATCCTCGATCATGACTTAACTAATAAACATTGAAAACCCTGAAAAAAAACAAAAAAAGAAAGGACCAGATGAGAATGCAGCCCAGGGGGGCGCCGAAGCTGAGCGGCCTGTGGTGACCGTCTTTTCGGGAGCCACCCGCGGCTTGATGAGTCCAAGAACGGAATGCGTGTTCTTTCCGGACAGAGGGATCCTGTTTCCAGAGGGGGTCCAGGCAAACAGGGCCATGAGTCATCATGCAAAGCCAGAGTTCAGGCTCTAGCCCTCCCCAAAAGTCCCGTGGGGTTCTCCCAGTCCTTCCCTTTCACAGGCGGCATCTGAGGTCCAGGGGTGTTCTGTAACCTGCCCGGGAGGGCGGGAGCCACTGAGTAGCACAAATGGGTCAATCAATTCCTATTTCAGCCCTTGGCTTTGGCCAGTGAGGGCGAGCGGCCCCTGACCCAGGCAAGCTCTGCTGCTGCGTGTAGATTATGCATCTGGGGGTTGCTCCGAGTGAATTCACCAGGTCTTCACAGAGCCCTGAGAAAGTTTTCCAGCGTCTGGTCAGAGGTAAAGGAAGGAAAGCAAGGAGCATGGCCGCCCCTTGCCTCCAGCCAGCGCCAGCTGTGGACCAAGAGGAGATCCTGCTGGTGAAGGTGCAGGAGGACTCCTGCTGGGAAGATGAGCCCTCCTCCACCGCTGAGGACCCCTGAGGACCCCGGCCGGAGACCTTCCGCCTGCTCTTCTGGCTCTTCTGCTACCAGGAGGGGAGGTGGCGGGGCCCTGGAAGCCCCTGAGCCAGCTCTGGGAGCTGTGCTGCCGCTGGCTGCGGCCCGAGCAGCGCACCAAGGAGCAGATCCTGGAGCTGCTGGTGCTGGAGCAGTTCCTGAGCGCGCTGCCCGGGGAGCTGCAGGCCCGGGTGCGCGAGCAGCAGCCCCAGAGCGGCGAGGAGGCCGTGGTCCTTGTAGAGGGGCTGCAGCAGGAGCCCAGAAGCAGAGGCAACGGGTGAAGAGCTGGACATGGACTTCGGGGAAGAGCTGGGCCTTTCTTCCTGTAGCCAGAGCATGTCCCCCACTGGGTAGCCACGTGCCTCTCATGTGTGCCTGCCGTGTCAGCTCTTCACAGTCACATACGACGTGCAACATCATTCTTTCATCACATGGGTTGGTGGGAATTCCCACTAGCCCAGGGGGCTGCTCACAGCGAGGTCCTCAGGCTTTCTGCCCGGCCCGTGTGGTTGAAGACCCCTGCTCCAGAGCAAGCCACCACCCAGAGCTGGGGGGCTGGGGGGGTTCTCTTACAGGCCCTCTGAGGGAAGAGAAAGTGTATCACTTTTTTTTTTTTTTTGGCTTTTTGGGTCATACTTGGTGATGCACAGGGGTTACTCCTGGCTCTGCACGCAGTAATTACTCCTGGCAGTGCTCAGGGGACCCTATGGAATGCTGGGAATCAAACTTGGGTCGGCCGTGTGCAAGCACAATGCCCTACCTGCTCTGCTATTGCTCCAGCCCCAAGGAAGGGCTATCACTTCTTGTCCCCAGTCTTTTAAGAGCCATGTCGCATCCAAAGCTGGCCAGAGCTGATAGCCACTCTCCCAGGGTTGTGCCATGGCCACGCGCGGCTACTCTACGCCCTGCAGAGCAGAGGCACCTTCGCTTCTCCTTGCGGGAACTGTGCAGTAAGGAAACCTGTCAGGAGCTCCGGGAACCTCATCAGGCCCTCGGGTTGGCGTTCTGCCATAGTTTTCCCCCAACACTGCCACCCCAGAACTTGCGTTCATATAGATTGGGGGTCTGTTCTCCGCCTCTTCTTTCTGGGAGATGCTGGACAGTCGATGACTGGGGACTGTCCCAGGGCCGACTCTAGCCAGCCAGGAGCAGATGGCCAAGGGCACCTGAGATGGAGGGTTGGGGATCCCTCTATTTAGTAGTCCCCTCCAGCCAGGAGCTGCTGGGCAGGGGTCTGTCTGCGTGCAGGGCCTGGTGGTGCTGTGTGACATCACGAGGTCCTGAGGGACAGGGGAGCAGTGTCAGAAACCCCAGGCCTTGCCAGAGGACGGGGTCCTGTGTTGCAGCCGGCCACGTTCCCCCCCCACTCGAGTCCCAGGCTGGATCAAGGCTTCCCAGCTGAGTGGCCTTGGGCCGCTGGCCCTGGGGGCACCTACACTCCCCTCGTCATCCCACTCAGTCTGAAACCTGGGCTGCCCCTCAGGCGGACCAGCCGCACGTGCAGGGACCCCGTGTCCCAGCACAGCAGGAGGGGAGCAGACCCACCACTGTGACCTGAGTGGAGGGGACAGGCGAGTGACTGCCACACACTCAGGCCCAAGAGCGGCCCTTGTTCCTGCAGGTGCCCGTCGCAGGAGGAGGGCAGATCCAAGGCTCAGACAGACCGCAGAGGAACCGTGTCGCCAGAGAACCCGGGTAAGGTACTGGGACGGGGGTCTCAGGGAGGGTGCGTCCCGCACGGTACCCCCCCGGACACCCAACCAACCCCTGCCTCACCCAGCATCCTCACTGCGCCCCCTACCTGCAGGAGCTTTTCCAGCAGTCTCTCAGTCTGGGGACCCCTGGGCATCACCCACCATGGAAGGGCCCGGGGTGGTTCAGGGCTTGGGCACTCCCCGATGCCATGAGCTCAGCTACCAGCCCTGTGCCCTGGTGCTTCTGACTCCCAGCACTCCCTGGTCAGGCTCACACCTCCCCCAGGCAGTATTCAGGGATTGTGTGCTCTCATGATAGGGCTGCGGGCGCCAGCCCAGGAAGAAGAGGAGGCCCTGGAGCAGGGTACAGCCAACTTCATGGCTGCAGGGGCACCGACCTGTACAAGCACTGGCGCATGTACAGATAACTGCTCCCCCCCTCCCTCTCACCCCGGCTGTGCCCAGCGGATAGGCCTGTGCCCTAGGGGGCATGGGACTCTCCCGCCAGGGTGCCACCTCCGAAACCTGAGACCCTTTTGTTCCCAACCAACCCTCCTGATGTGCTCATGACAGTCTCAGGCTGTGCCTCCGGGTTGCAGGGTGCAGCATGGGGGCCTTGGCAGCTGGGTCTCTGCCTCTGGCCGCTGCACACGACCAGCCCATCTGCCCTGGTCCCAGGTCCCTGTTCTCTGACAGTTGAGGCACCCACAAGTCCCAGTCGGTGGCGACTGCCCCCATGTTCCCGGCTGCTGGCACCGCTCAGCTAGTGGTTGCCCCCATCCAGCCTGGATCCCCAAGACATCCTCCCACCCGTGGGGATGTGGGGTTTAGGCTCCTCCACTCCCCTGTGATCTTAACTGGTGACATCTTTAAAGACCCTGTTTGGAGATCCTGTCTCATGGGGGGTTCCGGTAGGCGGGAACTGGGGCGCTTGCCCCACACCAGGGGGAGCCCCGGAATCTGGCTGCTTACAGTGTCCACCTGCCTTGCCACACTTGCCTGGGGGCTGTGTCTGTGCCCAGTGTTGTCAGTGGAGAAATGGGGTGACCTGGGGTCACTGTCACAGGTCCCTGACTGCTCTGTTGCATGGATGTGGCCAGTCAGGAACTGTTTCCCTAGATCTCACTGTCTGCATCTCCCCACCCAGCCTGTGAGGCACCCCTGAATCTGATCGGCCTTGTCGCTGCCCCCTGGGCCGGGCTCCAGGGCTGCCCTTTGGGATCAACCACACTGGCTGCCTGGGGACCATGTGCTCTGCCCGTGGGGCCAGCACCCCCCTATCTCTGAGATTAGCGCAACTCTGGCCTGCCACTGTCAACTGAGTGTGGCCCAGGGGTGTAGGTGGGTCCCTGTTTACTCCACTGGGGTCAGTTCCTGAGCCATGAGGTGCTGGATCAGAGGTCAGGCCAGTGGCCGGGAGCCCTGTAGTTGGGGAGCCCCACAGCTGGGGAGCCCCAGCACTGGGGCTCTTGTTTGGCAGGGCCACTGACTGTCCCCCCTTTCACCTGACTCTGCCCTCCCTGCCACCAGCCTGTCCCCACAAAAAATGGCGTCCATCCCGGCCTTGTTCTCTGCCCGTCAGCAGCCTCGGTGGGGCGAGGGCGGGGGACGCCTTGGAACAGGTCTTCCCCCGCTGTGTAGGTCCTCCTATGGGAATATGTCCGCTTGGTCTCAGAACAGCTATGGCCAGGGACCCAGAGGCCAGCCGGAGCCTCTCCCAGATATGTTCCACCCGGAAATAACTCGCTCCATTTCCTCAGGTTGTGGCAATGTTTAAAAGCCTGTGGGCAGAGCAGTAGATGCACACGAGTGACTGCCATACACTCAGGCCAAGAGTCGGAGAGAGGCGGGAAGGGAGGGGTGGGCAGCCCGAGCCCGACACGGAGCCCCTGCCCCAAGGACTGCCCTCGTGAGTGCACAGCCACGACAGTGTCCGACAGTCATGGTGTGCGGGTGGAAGGGGACAGTGTGGGGACCCCTGGTCCTGCGTGCGTGTATGTCTGTGTGGAGAAGCCGTGGGCCGGCCGCCTCATCTCCCTTCATGGGGGGTAGGGGGGCTCCAGAGGCTTCCCCAGGGCCCTGGCGCTCCGCCTCTGAGCTGCAGATCCGGCTGTGTGCGCTGGAGCCTGACCCTTCTGGCCTGCAGGACCTCAGGGGCTGGGCGCGGGCAGAGGCAGCCCCTGGCGGGAGGCCCTGAGCTGCTGCAGCAGCTGGCTTTTGCCGGTGCGGTCCCTGCAACCCGAGAGAAGGCGCCTCAGCCCGGCCCGGCGCGGCCCGAACCCCCAACTCTGCCGCTCAGCCAGGACGCAGCGGAGTCTGCCGGAGCGCGTGCCCTGCCACCCGCCTGTCCAGTCCTCTCTCCCCCGCGCTTCCTGCTCACCACCCCCAGACACAGCACAGTGACACCCGGGACCTGCCCCCCTGCGCTGTGCCCCCAAGGGCTCCCCCTGGCTAAGGGAGCCCCCCTTTACCGTAGGCCCCTGGGGCCCTGCTGGTCTCCCCCAGGTGCTGCTGACTCGTCATCATCGTCGTCGTCCTCCTCCTCCTCCTCCTCGTCATCATCCAAGGAGCTGGAACTGGGGAGGATGACCAGGCTCACACGGCCAGGCCGGCGCCCAGACCCGGCTTCCTACGGACTGTTCCCGTGGCCCAGATGGCAGGGGGGGCCGGGGGGCGCCCCCTGGTGCTCCCGCTGCCGCAGCACCCCCGTGTACCTTTCCTCCGCTGCCTGGGCTGGGGGCTCCGGGACTCGCAGGTCCATGAAAACCGTGGGGGGCTCCACTTCACTCTTTGGCCTCATGCCCTGGACCCTTGGGGCGCCCAGCTCCCCAGAGGAACGTCTGGGCAGAGACAGAGGATGGGGCCATTTCAGGGTGCGGGACCCTGAGGCGGGACACTGAGAGAACTGTGGGCTGTCTGAGAGAACGTTCCACGTGACTCCACAGCTTTTTATCTATGCATCCCAAAACAGGAGCCACTGGCCACATGAAACTACTTCAGCTGCCAGTTCATCTCATGCAAATGACACGAATCCGAGGAACTGCCAGGCTCCTGGCTGCGTGAGCTACACTTTACGGCCCTGGTAGCCACTCGTGGCCAGTGGCTTCCGTGTAAGCGCAGCCTGGACACTTCTGCTGGACACTGTGGGCCCCAGGGACATATAGGCACTTCAGCTGGCTCAGGGAGAAAAGGGGTTCTCCAGCACTCAGCGCCCCCCAAGGTGGCAAACAATGTGGGAAGGGCTCTTCCACTGTCTCTAGCCCCCGCGGGTGTGGAAAGGAGCAATGCTCTGGGGCGAGTCCCGGTTCTGCCTGGCATGGTCTGACCATGTCAACCTCAGAGCCTCAGTCTTCCCAGCTGCACAATGGTGATAAGCGTGGCACTGATGGAAATGGAAAATCTACACCCCAGGGGCCCAGGGAAGGCTCCGGGCTGAAATGCGGTCCCACCTGGCGGTGGCCGCCAGGGCCCCGCTGTCCGGCGGGCTGGCAGCAGGCCCCTTCCAGGCAGACGCGTAGGCCCGCGACTGCGAGGCGCACAGGAGGACCAGCTGCTCCATGAGCCTGTCGTGCGTGCTGCGCTCGGTGTCCGCTGTGGGGTGGGGGCGCCGCTGAGCTGCTGGAGCCTCCCGGGGCTCGGGCAGGCGCCTCCACTGGAGCGAGGAGGGGGAGGCGGGGGCGGGGACTGCTTGCGAAAGGAGTGCCTGCTTGGAGAAGGGCGAGGGACTCCTCACTGCGCCCCGCTCCCCGGGACCGGCCCCCCGAGGCAGAGGGGCTCCCAGGGCTCTACGGGGCGAGCACACGCCCGCCGCTTGACTGCAAGTGTGGGAGCCCTGGAAATCGAGGACAAACTCTGCCCTGCTGTCCCCCCACCCTGTGCGGTGAGAGCCCGGAGGACCGGCTTGTGGGGGTCCTCTGACCTTGGTGCTGGCGGTGGCCGCTGGCCTGCCACGGGGTTCCCGGGGCTCGGTCCTGCCCGGCCAGTCTCTGCAGGAGGCCGTCCAGGTCCGACTCCTCCAGTTGCTGGGGCAGGGAGGGCCATGCTGACGCTGCTCCGCGCCCCCAGCCCCAGGCCCATCGTGGACAGTAGGGCTGTTTCTCCCCAGGTCCTCCTTCACTTTTCTGGGCAACACTTTTGTGGGTTTTTCGAGGGGGCGGGGGGCTTACTCCTGACTCTGAGCTCAGGGATCCTGGTGGGCTCAGGGAACCACACGGGGTGCCGAGGATTGAACTCAGGTTGGCCGTGTGAAAGACCAATGCCCTGCCCACCGCACTATGGCTCCAGCCCCAACGCGTTTGTATTTTGCACAAAGACAGGGATTAATTTGAGGAAACCCCATGGTTTGCCTTGCTCGCGGCCGACCCGGGTTCAATTCCTAGCATCCCATAGGGTCCCCTGAGCACCACCAGGGGTGGTTCCTGAGTGCAGAGCCAGGAGTGACCGCTGTGCACCGCCGGGTGTGACCCAAAAAGCAAAATAAATAAAATGAAAAAAAGAGGTTCATGTAAGTTTAAACATCCGGAGGGGCTGGAGGGCAGGCTTGCAAGCACGAGGCCCACATGTCCCTGACACAAGTAGAAGGGACCCTGAGAGCCCCCGGGAGTAGCTCCTGAGTCTCTCCTGGTGGGCACGGTGCCCTGGCCACAGATCTCTGTCATGGCCGCGTCCCTACAAAACTCAGCTGTTGGAGTTTTACAAGGAAAAGCGCTTGGAGGCAGGCCCTTGAGAGGCGGCTGGGTGGTGAAGGTACAGCCCCGAGAGCTCAGGAAAGAGATGGGGCAGGAGAGACAGGACAGCAGGGAGGGCGCTTGCCTTGCACGTGGCTGACCCAGGTTTGATCCCTGGCACCTCATATGGTCCGTGAGCCCACAAGGAGTGAGTCCCCTGAGAGCAGAGCCAGAGGTAAGCCCTGAGGCCTGGGTGTGACCCTAAACTTAAAAAGAAAGAAAGGAAGAAAGGAAGGAAGGAAGGAAGGAAGGAAGGAAGGAAGAAAGAAAGAAAGAAAGAAAGAAAGAAAGAAAGAAAGAAAGAAAGAAAGAAAGAAAGAAAGAAAGAAAGAAAGAAAGAAAGAAAGAAAGAAAGAGCCCCCGAGAGCTCCAGCCCGGCTGGGTCAGAGGTTCTGTAGGGTGTCGGGCCTGTGGCCAGAGGAGACCTGGGGTGGACTGCCTGCAGTGGCCTCCCTGGAGGGCCACCTACCTGGAGTGACAGCACTGGTGGGCCTTCCCTGGGCTCCTGGCGGGGAGGTGGTGGCGCTGGCACGCTGCCCGGGGCGCGGGCCTCCCAGAGCACTCTGTGGAGCACGTCCTTCTCTATCATCCTCCTCCGCTCCCTGCGCAGGGCCTGGCGGTGGGCACAGTCGGGGTCCTTGCCCCCGTGGGCGGCAGGGCCCCGGGGCTCTGTGTCCAGGCCTCCTTTAAGGGGCGCGAACGTGGCTTCTCCCTTCGGCCCTTTGGGAAGACTCAGGGCTCCTCTGGCTTTGGAGGCTGTGACCGCCAAGTCACCTTCCTGCCACCTGGGGGCGTCTTCAGGGACCTCAGGAAACGAGCTGACCTCACCAGGGCCTGCCAGGGGGCTCCCTGGGCCCCTTCCTTCCGGGGAGGCCCGGCCCCCTGCCCGCGCATTCCACTCACTCCTGGGCTCCTCGCCGAAGTCCACAGGCACCAGCCCTGCCTATGAGGAAAGGGGGTCCCCGTTAGACGTTGGGGAGCCTCCCGGGGGAGTGAGGCCCAGCTGAGGCTGAGCGCCATCCCGAGGCTGGTTAGAACCCCTCGTTTCTGACAGCATGTCCAGTCTGGTGGGCAGCAGGGCGGTTCCGCCTTGGAGCAGGTGTGGCCAGGCCACACGGCTGCTGGGGGAGGCAGGGGACAGCCAGGCCCCGAGCACAGGCCTCCGTCTCAGTCCCAGACTCTCCCTTCCCTGGCCCGAGAGCTGCTGAAGGACCCTGGAGATGCAGCAGGCCTGGCACAGCCCACCCGCACGAGCCCAGGACCCCAGGATGGTTCCCTTGATGTGACTCACACAGTTTTCAGCACGGCTAGTGGTGGAGGGGCCAGGACCCTCTGCTTCCCAAAGACAAGCCCCGTCAGTGGGCACCGAGAGCTATGGCACCTCCAGACCCCCGCAGTGACTAAATGCCTTTCTAGAAGGGTGCCAGTACCCCCTTCACTGCAGGACAGTCTGTCCAGCACCTGCGGCAGGTCCCTCGTACCCACTTTCTGAGGGTTTCCGCTAAAAAGGCCTAGAACCTTTTTAGCGGAAGCAGCTTACTTTAGTGAGAAGCAGCTCCTGCAGTAGGAGGCACCCCTCTAAATGCACCTCGAGGCTGCGCCCCATCCCCTGCCCCCCTGCTCTCAGGTCCCACCCACACTGCGGCCTCTGAGCCTCACTCCTCACTGCTCCCCAATCACCTGACCCTTCCTTCTGTCCTTCCTTTCTCCCTCCCTCCCTTCCTTCCTCCTTCCCTCCCTCCCTCCCTCTCTCCTCTCTCCCTCCTTCCTTTTGCTTTTGGGTTACATCCAGCACTGTTTAAGGGCTACTCCTGGTTTGTAGGGGGTGGGGTGAGCTGCTCCTGGTGAAGCTTGGGGGACCAGGTGGTGCCGGGGTCTGAACTCAGGCCTCTGCCCGGCAAAGCTTGCAGTGAGCCATCCCCTGGCCCCGTGGTTTGACCGTTTGGGAGCTGCTATGAGCCCTGCAGAACCCAGCACCCAGCCTGCCCATGGAGCCCAGCTCTGGGGGTCCCTGCAGCCTGCCTCTCACTCACCGCTGGTGGAGAACCGTGGGCCACTGTGTCCCAGGCCCCCGAGGGCTCCTCGGCCAGCTCCTCGGACAAGTCTGGAATCAGGGCGGGGTGATTCCGCTGGAAGATGAACAGTTCCTCCTCCCCGTAGTCTGACTGTGGATAAGGACAGGGCCTTGGGACTGCGTGGCCTCAGGGGCTAGGAGGACGTCAGCCTCGCTGCCCTGTCCTGCCCTGCTGCTTGGGAGCAGACTGGTGACATCAGTGGCCCCTAGAGGGACTGGCCAGGACCAGTTTCTCTCACTGGTTTATAAGTGGGCCTGGCACACCAGCTAGTGGAGGTGAGGCCAGGGCCCTGGCTCTGCAGACTGCTCATGCCGCGAGGTCTCATCCAGCAGGAACTTGGTTACAGAGCTGAGTCACTCCCCGGGACCCAGTCCCCACTAGGAGCCCGGGGCTGTCACCTCTGAGGATCCGGTGGGTGATGAAGCTGACTGATACGGCACCTCAGTAACCTGTGATACAGCCTTTCACCATTCTTTGTTTGGGGGCACACCCAGCAGTGCTCAGGGCTCACTCCTGGATCTGTACTCAGGGATCACTTCTGCTGGGGCTTGGGGGGCCATATGGGGTGTTGGGGGATCGAACCCAGATTGGCCTCATGCCATTGCTCTGACGCGGTTTATCATTCTCGTTCTCTGGAGGGCCGGGGTCAGTGTGTGCAGGACTGGGTGCTTCTGGTGACTCCACACCTCGAGTCTGGCCCAGCAGGCATTCCACACAGAGACGCCCCTGTGTGCCCTGGAGAATGGTCTGTTCCGCAGCCAGCACGCAGAGACCAACCCCAGGGTGGTGGCCGTGGTCAGTCGGCACCTGAGTAGGGATGAGCGCCACCAGAAGGGTGGCAGCCAGCTCGGTGCACGGTGGTGAGCCACGGAGGGATTCGCCAGTGGTTTGCGCTCCCTGGAATGGCCCGCAAGGATGCTGGGCATGGACAGACACATACAGAGAACAAAAGCGGCAACTGGGACTGAGGTGGAGCGGCTGCGATCCAAAGTAGTTCTGGAGGGGCTGGAGCAATCGCACAGCGGGTAGGGCATTTGCCTTGCACGCAGCCGACCCGGGTTCGAATCCCAGCATCCCATATGGTCCCCTGAGCACCACCAGGAGTAATTCCTGAGTGCAGAGACAGGAGTAACCACTGTGCATCGCCGGGTGTGACCCAAAAGGCAAAAAAAAAGAAAAACTCCCCCACCAAAAAAAACCCAAAGTTATTCTGGATTGGCATGAAGGTCGCTGTGTCACAAGGGCAGCCGGGGTCCAGGGAGGTGTGGAGAGGCTGGAGGAAGGTGTGTGCGTGTTGGGGTTTACCAGCGAGGAGTCCGAGTCCAGAGACGGGAGCTGCTCCCTGACGGCCTGGAGAATGGAGGCCCAGGCAGAGCCGGGCGAGGGCCCCACATCTTTGTCTGGAGATGCCATAGTGGGGGCTCAGGGATGCTTCTCAGCGAGCCTCCACTCACCCAAGGGGCCCTGCAAGGACACAGGGGAAGGGGAGAGGGCTCAGTGACCCAGGGCCAAGGCATTGGGGGCGGGGGGCTGCATTTTCCAAGCACCTCCCACCTGTGGGGAGGAAATCTACTCACATACCTCCCAGCCCGGCTACTACTGCTACTTCCTGTCACCAAGGGCAGGTGCTGTGTCCCACACTGTGTCCCAGTGTGAGGCTGGCCGACTATGGACCTGATCTGAGATCATGTACATGCACCTGTTCACACTCGAGGTGATGTATGTAGTGCTGGACACAGTGTGGAGTAGGCATGTGTGAGACCTGGGTTCCGTCCCTGGTACTGCACAAAGGAAAGATGCAGTCACATGATTTGGAGGTAGACGCTCATGATGTGCAGAAAGGCACATGGGTCAGAGACACTTGGAGATTACATGTGTATATGGCCCACAGAACAGACACCACCACCTCCCCTGAACTCAGAGATGTCACACTGTCAGAAAATGGGAAGACAGAGGAGGTTGAAAGCCCACTGACTCCCCCACTTTTAAAAACTATTTTCCTTTTTGTGTTTTGGGGCCACACCTAGCAGTGCTCAAGGATCGAACTAGGGTCAGGTGCCTGCAAGGCAAACACTCTATTATACTACCGCTCCAGGTCCTGTCTCCCTTATTTTTATCAATTAAACTGTTTGGGGCCAGAGTCATAGTACAGCAGACAGGGCACCTGGCTTGCACGCAGTGAACTCGGGTTCTATCCCTGGCATCCCAAGTGGTATATCCCCTGAGTACCACTAAGAGTAAGTTAGAACCGGGACTAGGGGCCGGAGCAATAGCACAGCGGGTAGGGCGTTTGCCTTGCACGCGGCCGACCTGGGTTCGATCCCCGGCATCCCATATGGTCCCCCAAGCACTGCCAGGAGCAATTCCTGAGTGCAAAGCCAGGAGTAAACCCTGAGCATCGCTGGGTGTGACCCAAAAAGCAAAAAAAAAAAAAAAACCCGGGACTAACCCCAGAGCATCACTGGGTGTGACCCCAAAAACAAAAGAAAACAAAAACACTGATGTGGGGTCCACACCTGGTGGGGCTTAGGCCCTGCAGACAGATGGGGTCACCTGAGCCACCACTCAGAGGTGCTGCGGGGGGGGGGGCGGTGCTGGGGACCCGCCGAGGTAGCAGCAGAGACCTGGGGGAGGGGGCTTCTCGGTTCTGTGCCCACAGGAGGGGCGGGGCAGGAGGGGCGGCTGGCATTGGCGTCAGGGAAGTCCTTTGGGATGCGAGCTCTGCGGACGGGTGACCCCAGCGTGACGTTTCCCGCGAGCAAGGCGGACGCGAGGGAGGCCTGCCGGAGGGTCGCTGGGGTACGCGGTGAAGGCGGACCCGGGGCTGCAGGATCGCGGCCGGGGTGGGGCGGGGGGGGGGGGCGGCACCGGGAGGGCTCAGCGGGGCCCAGGCCGGCCGACCCCGCCTCCACGCGCGCCCTCGGCCTCCGCCCGTTGGCCCCGCCCACCGCGGGCGCCGGTTGTCACGGCAACGAGACGCCAACGGCCTCCCGAGCCGGGCTTTCCGGTCCCGAAGCGGGGAATCGGGGAAGCCCGTCGCCTGGCCAGCCCGTCCCGCCCCGCTCGCCTGCTGCCCCCATTTGTCTGAGGTATCAGCTGAGGCCGCTCACCTCAGCGTCGCCAAGCCTCCCTGCCCTGCGGTCCTGACAGGACTCTAGACATCTCCGGCGCGTCCTTCCGACCGCGAGCGGCCTCGCTGGCGCGGACACCGAGGCCGTCGCTCCTGGGGGGCCTCGCCCCTCAGAGGTGGTCTCGGCGAGCCGGCCGGCCGCAGTCCCCGCTCCCCGGTCGCGCTTGGCGCGTCCCGACGCTCGCGTCACGCGATTGGTTGTCGTGCGGTGAGGGGGCGGGGCAGAGAGGGCTCTCCTCGCCCATTGGGCGCTCGGGCGACGCCCAGCCACTGGAGACGCGGAGTGCGGAACGGACCCACGAGTGTCCCGGCGTGCTCCGCGCTCCCCGGCAACAACTTCCGGGGCGGGCGGGGTCGTGGGATCGGCCGCTGAGGCGGTAGCGGGGCGTCAGAACGCCCCGGCCGGGCGGAGGATCGCGGCGGCGGCGGCGGCCCGCGGGCGGCCCGAGACGCCCGTGCAGGTAGGTTCCGCGGCGGCGGCCACGCGGGCCGTCAGCGCCCTGCGGGGCAGCGGCCGGTGCCCCTCGCCGGCTCCGCCGCGGCGCCGGGTCGCGTCCCGGGGAGTGGCGGTCAGCGGCGTCTCGCGGGTCCCTGGCGCCCCGGCACGTGCGGGCCGCCGCGTGGGTCCCGCGGGCCACCTTCTGCTCCAAGTGTTGCCCTGGGAGGTGGCGGTCCCCTGCCGGAACAGTAACGGGACGCGGCGGCGGCCGGCCCTTGGCCCCGGGCCACGCGCGAACTGGACGTGCCTTCGGGGGCTTCGCGCTGGGCGCGTTTCCCGGCGCGTGGAGGTCGCAGCGGCCCGTGCAGGGGTGGGGTGGGGGGGGACGGTCGCGCGGCGGCCGCCTGGGGCCGTGAAGGGGCCGAGGGGGGCGTGGGGCCCGCGGGAAGGAGCCGGGAGAAAGGACCCCCCCACCCAAGGTCACGGAAGGGGCCCCACCGGCGGGGCTCATCTGGGTTCTTGTGGCGGGTTGCCAGCCAGTGCTGTTCGGGCCGGGGGTGCTGCCGCAGCCTTTCCCACCCCCGTGTTTGGTTTGTGTGTGTCTCGGGGCCCACCCGGAGGTGGTCAGCGGCCCAGGGGAGCCCCCGGCTCTGCACTCAGGAAAGACTGCTGGAGTGGGCCGGGGGCCATAAGGGACAGTGGAGATCCAACCCTGAGTGCGGCCAGCGGCCTCCCCGCGGGACTGTTGCTGGGCCCCTCCCCCACTTTTGTCAGGGGCTTCTCTGAGCTGGGTCATGCCCTGCCAGGGGCCACACCTCGACCTCCTGCCCGCATGCCCTGCTTCACCGCGCTGTCTAGCTCCCGGCCCCTCCGCGGGTCTCTCACCCCCAGCGCCAGCCTGGCCAGCAGGGCTCTGCTCGGCCTTCCCTGCTCGCAGCCCGCGTACACGTGCTCATGGGCCTATGCGTTTTTGCGGTGATGGTGGTGGAACCCACAACCTCAAACAGACAGAGCAAGTGATGAACTGCTGATCTATGCCTGGGCCAACAAACTCTTTGTGTCCCGGACTGACTTGGACGATGCCTGCAGCATCTGTGAACGGGCTTGGCACCAACAGCCTCCTGAGCGGATATGACCGTCTCTCTGCTTTCCTCTCTCCCCATCGCCTTGCTCTGGCCCACCTAGAGTGGACTCAAAGCAAATACCAGTCCTGAACCAAAGGAAGGCTGTATTGGGGAGCTCATGACCTCTCTGTCACCTGGTGGGGTCCCATCTTGGGGGCAGTGTCACCCTGCACAGTTACTGACCCCTCACCTTCCCCACCTGCAAGGTGCGCGTGTTGTGAGAGATGGGCGCCACTGTCCTGGCTGAGAAGGGTCTCGGTGCTGTGGACAGGTTGCAACAGCCCAGCCAGGCGCCGCCCCGTGTGGGAAGGTGGGTGGGCACCTCTGGGTTTGAACACAGTGAGTCTTGTCTGCGGGGCAGATGGGTAGCCCCACACGCCTCGGAACCCCGAAGGAAAGACATCTGTTCTTCTCTCCCCAGCCATGTCAGAGCTCAGCGATGAAGCCAGCGAGCCGGAACTCCTGAACCGCAGCCTGTCCATGTGGCACGGGCTGGGCGCGCAGGTCAGCCGCGAGGAGCTGGCCGTCCCCCTGGATCTTCACACAGCAGCATCCATCGGCCAGTATGACGTGGTGAAGGAGTGTGTGCAGCGGTGAGAGCAGTGGGAATTGCTCCTTCCTCACTTTCCACGCACGACTCTGTAGCTGCTGGTTTGCAGAGCATCTCCGCCAGCGCCCGGCCTGCAGTCTAGACGAGCTTGTGGCTCGGGTTAACCGTGCCTGTTGGGCAGCTGACAGTGATGGAGGTGCTGGCCACCAAGGGAGAGAGCAGCTCCTTTCCTGTTCAGGGCCAGAGCCATGGTTCAGCAGGGAGGGAGCTTGCTTTGCACATGGCCGACCCAGGCTCGATCCCTTGTACCTCAAGGGTCCCCTGAGCCCCGCCAGGAGTGATTTCCGAGTACAGAGGGAGAAGCCCTGAGCACTGCTGGGTGTGGCCCTAAAACTAAAAATAAATAAATGAATGTTCATGACTGAAAGACAGTTTGGAGACACTTTACCCAGAGTGACTGTATGGTTTCCGGGACTTTCCCTGATGCTCGAGTAATACAGCAGAAGGTGCTTTAACCAGAGCCAAAGTCTGTGGTTTAGAGTTATAGTTGTGGTTTCTAGTACTTTCTGAAATGCTCGGAGTAACACAGCAGAGGCACACAGTTGTGCTCTGTGGCCGTTCCCTGTAGGGTTTGTTTTATTTTCTTTTTTCTTTCTTTTTATTTTTATGTTTTTGGCAGTGGGGGCATGTGGTGCTGGGATCAAGCTTGGGGTGTTTCACGTGCTAGGCTTAGGAACTACCCCTCAGCTGCCCAGCAGCCCCTCAGAGGGCTTGTTTAGTTTACCTTTTTGGCACCCAGCAAAGCTCAGAAACTACTCCTGGAAGTGCTCGGGGAAGGCGGTGCCGGGGCTTAAGCATGGGGCTTCTGCATGTCCTGCTCTTCATCTGCTTCTTGCAAAGTGGCATTTGGAGGAGTGGCCCTGGCGCCTGGTCCCCGCCCACCGGCCCGCTTTACTAGCCCTGGTTGTCTCAGTGGCACCTAGCAGCACTTGGTATAAGGGGTGCTTCGTGTGGCCTGTCTCACTCCTCTGCTGGTGAGTGGCCGCACGCCTGATGCCCACTGCTCACAGTCCCCGCCCATGGCCATCTCAGATGTGCCTTTTCCTGTTCCTGGGAAGCTGAGCACAGGCTCGCCAAAGCCCCAGGTCCGGGTCTCCAGGAAGCGGCATCCGTGTCGGTGTCTGGCCAGCGTCGGATGGGGGCAGTCTGCAGTGGCCCTGCTGGTGGTGGGACTGTGACAGGTGTGCAGGCCTCACCCCTCTGCATGCCCACTTCACACAGGCTCAGGGACCCCGGTCAGAGCCTGCGCCCTCGGTTCTGGGATTTTGCCTCTGTGGGTGCTGTGGGATGTCCAGGGGGCTCCGGGGTGTCTGTGCTGAGCTGGGGCAGCGCAGGGAGCCCAGACTCGGGTGAAGGTGCAGGGGAAGCAGCTGCAGAGAGGTGCTCCTCCCAAGGACAGTCCCCCTCCTCTCTGGGGACTGGGAGCCTCCAGGGGCGGGGACTGAGGTTGGGGTGGGCCGGGTTCTGCTTGGGACACGGCTCCTCCCACTCTCCGTGGGTGAGCACCTTTCGAGTGGCTCCCGGGCACGCTCAGAGCTGCTGAGTGGGGAGCAGCCCCGAGAGGCGCTGGACGCGACTGCGGGCGTGTTTCTAGACTCTGTGTGGGTGCTGGGCCGTGTGGCCCACTGTGTCTTCCTGTGGGAGATGCACTAGCGGGGGGGGGGGGGGCGGGGGAAGGAATGACGCAGACAGCCTTTTTTTCGGGGATCACGCTCCTGGCTGTGTGCTCAGGAATTGCCCATGGGTCCTGCTTGGTCTGGTCATGGATTTCCAAGAGTGCTCATGCAGCTGAGGTGATAGGCCAGCCATGGAGGGCGTGCCGTGAGAGACCCTCCTTAGCCTCCAGCCACGCAGCTTGGTGGGAGGCACAGGGTTCAGTCCAGGTTCCACACTGGCTGTCGGGGCAGCTGTTCCTGGCGGCCTGAGTGACCGGGCCCTCCCGCTGCTCTGCCAGCACCTGGGCCCCACAGGAAAGACGCTTGTTCCCTCACAGGGTAGCTGTGCCCATGCCCCTGCAGCCCTCCTCAGGCTGGCGGGAGCAGAGGAAAAGATTTGGCGCCCATGGCCTTGGAGGAGGGGCCAGAGGAGAGTGTGATATCAGGGTGTCCCCTAGACTTGTGCCCGTGATGCCTTCTTCCTGTCTGAGGGCCCTCGCCGCCTCCCGGCAGCCCTTCTTGCTTTTTTTCCGGCCTGTTTCAGTGGCCCCCGGTGGGCCTGTCTAGCGCGTCTCGTTTGTTTAGGAGAGAGGTAGATCTGAACCAGAAGAATGGCGGCGGCTGGACCCCACTGATGTACGCCTCCTACATCGGCCACGACACCATCGTGCACGCGCTGCTGGAGGCAGGGGTGAGTGTGAACGTGCCGACCCCGGAAGGGCAGACTCCGCTGATGCTGGCGTCCAGCTGTGGCAACGAGAGCATCGCCTACTTCCTCCTGCAGGTGAGCCCCCGGGATCCCTGCAGCCCTGCGAGCGCTCGTCTCCTCACGGAGCGCCCTGACGCGCGTTCTGTATCCTCTTGAAGCAAGGTGCGGAGCTGGAGATGAAAGACATCCAGGGCTGGACCGCCCTCTTCCACTGCACCAGCGCTGGGCACCAGCAGATGGTCAAGTTCCTTCTGGACAGCGGTGCGAATGCGGACGTGAGGTGATTCCCAGCTGAGCGGCCCCACGGGCTCTGCCCCTGGCTGGGGGGAGCACTGGAGCTAGGAGCACTGGTGTTTAGGCCCGGCTAGGCCTCCACACCGCCTGGCCTGACTGCTCGGTGACTTGGGGGCAGCACTCGGGCGCTCTGCAATTAGGTGTCTTCCTCTGAAAATGGGGCATCTGTGCCAGGGTCGCGGCATTGTTGGGAGACACCCGTAGCCTTTCAGAGGACGGGTCTGACTGAGTCGTGCCTGCCTGGCCGCACTCCGGGCTGCCCCTCTCTCTTTCCTTTGGCTGCACGGTGAGGCGGAGTCTGAAACATCAGGTTTCATCAGCGGCCAAAGCCTGACGGCTGCTGCTCTTCCCTTATTCTAGGAGTCAGCTACTCGCCTGACGTGCAGAGCGCTCCTAGGGGTTCCCACATTAAGGAAGGACGTGGCTTTTTTTTTTTCTTTTTGGGTCACACCTGGCGATGCATAGGGGTTACTCCTGGCTCTGCAACTCAGGAATCACCCCTGGCAGTGCTCAGGGGACCATATGGGATGCTGGGATTCGAACCCGGGTCGGCCTCGTGCAAAGCAAACGCCCTCCCCACTGTGCTATTGCTCCAGCCCAAGGACGTGGCTCTTAAGGAAACCAGTAATGCTTTTTTTGGTTAGACCACTGATGCTCAGGGATTCTTCCTGGCTTTGCACTCAGGAATTACTGCTGGCGGTGCTCAGGGGAATATATGGGATGCCAGGGATCGAACCTGGGTCAGCTGTGTGCAAAGCAATCGCCCTCCCCGCTGTACTATCTCTCCAGCGCCAGGAAACCAGTAATGTTTAAGGAGCATTCTCACCCTACCTGTTTCTTTCCCACCAACCTGTTGATGGCTGCCATCCGTAAGATGCTTCATAGTGTTTTAAACTGTTTTGTTTTGGGGGCACACCCAGCAATGCTCAGGACTAACTCCTGACTTGGCATTCTGGGATCACTCCTGGCAGTGGTGAGAATCATATGGGGTGCCAGAATCGAACTGAGGTGGGCCACATGCAAGGCAAGTGCCCTACCTGCTCCCTCTTTGGCCCATACAGGTAACAATTGTGTATGCCCGAAGGAGAGAAAACGCTACTGATAAATGCACCTTGCCTAGTCATTTCTGGGGGAAGGGCTCGTTTGGCTTATCCCTGCAGCACTGGGGTCCCCCGGCTCAGTGCTAGAGCGGGGTGTAGCTTCCAGGTGTATTCCGGGGACCATGAGATGTTGAGGATGAACCCGAGCGTCTAGCTTCCAAGACGTGTGGGCCTGCCAGGATTTGACCTGGCCTCACCTGGGTTTCATGGCACATTCTGACTGCACAGATGTTGAGGAGTGAAAAATGTGTGTCTTTGAGGGGTAGGAACTGCTGAGCTTAGTTCCTATCTTTCAACCGGAATTTCTTAGGCTTTTCCCACTGTGACCTTTTGCTGCCCAAAACACACAGTGTGGGTGAACACTGCCCCAAACTCCTCGGTTCATTCGGCGGTTGATTTGAATTAATATACAGTGGTTGCGCATCCAGAAACCTTTTCCTATAGGTGACTGTTTCAGTTGCGTGGCCCCTGTGAGGCTGCGGCCCGGGTAAGACGGGGCTAATGTCGCGCAGCCTGCCTAGGGTGACGGGTGGGGGCAGCGCTGAGCTCAGTGGCGGCCCCTAAGCAGGGAAGCCTCAGCTGCGCCGTGTCGTGGCTGGGCCGATGGCCAGTCCTGAGCTGGAGAGGTGGACAGACGGGGCTCTCTGGGGGTGGGGACTGGGGGGAGCAGGTGGAAAGAGCCCCGGCAGGCAGTGCAGAGAGCCGGGGCGTGGGCTGGGCAGAGTGTGTCACCTGACTGTGGTCTCTGCGCAGGGAGCCCGTGTACGGGTTCACGCCTCTGATGGAAGCAGCGGCAGCCGGCCACGAGATCATCGTGCAGTGCTTTCTGAACCACGTAAGTGAGCGTCACGGCAGGCGGGGCCACCGGGCTAGCCACTATGGCAGAGCTTTCTTCCGCCAGAAGTTCCTACCACCGCCCGCCTGTGCGGCACCTTCTCACGGGGCCTGAGCTGGTGTCAGGGCCTGGGCAGTGCTCGGGCATTACAGGTACGGTGGCGAGTGAAAATAGGAAAGCAGGGGGGCTGCCAGGCTGGATGGAGGGTAAGGTGCTTGCTGTGCCTGCAGCCAGCCCTGGCTCATCCCTCAGGGCTGGATCTCTCCACCCCGCTCCCCAGGAGGGAGCTCGGGCTGGAGCACATGGTCTCTCACTGGGAGAGCTGGTCCCTGGCCCTGCCAGACTCCTGAGCACAGCCAGGAGCAGCTCCCAAGCATCAGTGCGGGAGTGGCTTCGGAGCACTTCTCCTCCCCCCGCAATTAGCAAATACGGGGCCAGGGCAATAGTACAGCATGTAGGGTGCTTGCATTACATGCTTTGCATGCAACTGGCCCGAGTTTGATCCCTGGCACCCCACTTGGTCCCCATATGGAGCACTGCTAGGAGTGATCCCTGAGTAGGGCCAGGGGTAAGCCCCAAGCATGGCTGGGTATGCCCCGCAAGCCACCATTACTTCATGCCATACTGAGTGGGTGGGTGGAGAAGTTCGCCCCTTTCCAGCCACCTGCCCCTCCCTCCCCAGCACACCCACAGCTTTTTTGGGGGGGTGGGTCACACTCAGCAGTGCTCAGGGCTTACTCCTGGCTCTGCACTCAGGGACCACTCCTGGTGGGCCAGGGGGCCCATCTGGGGTGCCTGGGTTGAACCCGGGTCAGCCACATGCAAGGCAGGTGCCTCCCCAGTCTACCATTGCTCCAGCCCACCTGCTGCTTTGATTTTGTGATTTTGTTTTTGGGGGAGTTTTTAGGTCACACTCAACACTGTTCAGGACATACTTTTGGATCTATGCCCAGGGATCACTCCTGGCAGGGCTTCGGGACCATATGGTATGCAGGGAATCGAACCCAGGTTGACTGTGTGCACAAGCCTGCTTCCCGTTGTTCTGCTGCTCCAGCCCCACCTGCTGTTTCACTAGAGACCCAGCACTTTCCCCCAGGGGAAAGGGGTTTGCCTGCCTGAACAACCAGCATGGGCTCTGGGGCCCAAGAGATAGCAGGGCGTTTGCCTTGCACACAGCTGACCCGAGTTCATCCCCGGCGTCCCAGATGGTCCCCCAAGCACCAGCAGGAGTACTTTCTGAATGCAGAGCCAGGAGTAATCCCTGAGCATTGCTGGGTGTGACCCAAAAAGCAAAACAACAAAACAAAATGTGGGATACCATCATGCATTTACTCATCTTTTAAAAGTGATTTAACAAGCCATGAGTAGTTTGGTCTTGTACTCTGTTCCATTCAAAAGCAGTCAAAATCAGTTTGTTTTCTTCTAGTGGGAAAATTTAGGTTTTCAACATTTTGCAGTTTAAAAAGTACTTCAGGGACTATCTGGCTGGCACACAGTTTTAGTGTACCTACAGTTATTTTTCTGTTTTGTATTTCTGCAGGCAGGATAGTTGGTGCTCATGATTTTAATTTATTAATAAAAAGTTCAATTAAAAGATGGGCACAGGGGGCTGGAGAGTAGTACAGCGAGTAAGACTCTTGACTCGCGTGTAGCCAACCCAGGTTTGATCACCGGCACCCCACATGGTCCCCAAACCCCAGCAGGAATGATACCTTAGCGCAGAATCAGGAGTAAGCCCTGAGTGCTGCCAGGAGTAATTCCTGAGCAAAAAGCCAGAGGGGTAAGCCCTGAGCATACCCAGGTTGGACCCCCTCGCCAAGAAAGTGAAGAAGAAACAACGGGAAAGGAAGGGGGAAAAGAAACTGGCTCCCTCTTGGGATTGGAAAAAGTGAGTCGTGCTGACTTGGTCTGCAGCCTCGGGACACACTTCGTGTGGCAGAGCACTGGCCCTGGGTGCTGGCCTGTGTCTGTCCTGTCCCGGCTCTGTGCTCGTGTCACCCGTGATGTGCAGATGCAGTGAGCAGGCTGTGCGGGTGAGCCCGGAAGGCAGTGTGCCGGGACCACACTCAGCGTGCGGGACGGACACCAGGGACCACACTCTGCCACCCTCGGGGCCTCCCCTCTGCAGTGAGCGTGGACGTTGACCAGCTGCTGCCCCGGTGATGGAAAGGAGCCATAGCGGTGGGGACAGGTGGCGGCTAAGCCGCTTCCTCGCTCAGGAGCTGTCTGTTCCTCCTGGCTCCCCGCTCCCCGAGGAGTGGGACAGGAATGGCCTTTCCCGCTCAGCGCATGACACTGAGGCCGCCTTCCAGATCCCCGTGGCATTTTCGACGGACACGGACTGCAGTACCTAGTGGGCTTTTCCTGGGTCCAAACAAACTAGGAAATAGGGGTCACGCTTGACTCCTTAGCCCGGTGTGGGGGCCAGAGTCTGGCGGCTGCTGGCTCGGCCCCAGATTCTCCCAGGGTAGGCCTGTGTGCAACCCTGGAGCTATATCCCTGGCCCCTGGAATTCTCAGGGGCCTCCTAAGCAGTCCTGGGGTGACTGGGCTCTGTTGATGGCACTCAGCCAGTGGGGCAGGTGTCGGTGTGAGGGTCCCGTGAGTGCTGCGTGTGCCCCACAGTGCTACTCCCTGCGGTGTCGGGGAGCCATCTTGGGGCCCCTCAAGGCTTCTACCCTGACCCTGGGCTGTTCCTCTGACCCTAGAGATGACCCCTTGTCTATTTCCCCCTTTTTCATCTGTTTGTCTGGGTCCTGCGCTCAGGAATTACTCCTGGCGGTGCTCAGGGGACCGTAGGGGATGCTGGTGATCAAACCCAGATCGGCCATGTGCAAGGCAAATGCCCTCCCCTCTGGGCTATCCCTCTGGCCTCTATTTCCCGGCTTTTGGACCACACTCAGGCCCCTCACCACAGGGCCCGAGTAGCTCTGCACCTTGGCGTGAGCATTTGTCCTCGTGTCTCCCAGGATCTGGGAGCACACTTGGGAGGCACCCCAGTACCCCAAGAAATACTGGGAATGGGAAGATAGGCAGATTTTTGTTCTCTTCCTGTGTGCAATGGCCGCAGGAAGGTAATGGTTGTGCTCAGGGGCCACGCCTGGCAGCACCTGGGGCCCGTTTGGCACCAGGATGGCACCCAGGCTCCTGCCTGCAAAGCCTGTGCCCGCTGAGGCCAAGCCGCACAGTCCTCAGGGCCTTCTGACCCTGCCGCCAACTCCACAGGGAGTCCAAGTGGACACGAGGGACCACAGTGGGGCCACTGCCCGCATGCTGGCCAGGCAGTATGGACACATGAAGATCGTGAGCCTGATTGATGCGCACTCGCCCACTCTGACCAAGACCCTGTTCTGGAGCCCAGGTACTGCCTCGGCGTTCCCTTCTCCCTCCAGGCTCCGCGGGGAGCAGATGGGGCCTGCCTGGCACCCCTTCCCAGGACTCACTCCCGACTCACGTCTCTGCTCACACCTCGGGCCACTGTGCAGTTCCTGCTGTCTCTAGATCAGCTTCTGTGTCCCGGGTCACTCGCACTTTGTTTTCTCCCTGGGTCTGAGGTGCGCTGCTCTCCACTGGCGGCCTGTGTTTTCTGTGTCGTCCTGTAGCTGCTTTGGCCAGATGATGGTGCCCTTTGGTGCCCGAGCTATCTGGATTTCCTGTGTGCACGGGGCTGCCAGTCATAGCTTTTGTAACAGGTCTCGCTCTGAAATCCCCTTTCCGGTGCTTTCCTGTTTGCTTTGTCCCAGAGTCTTACCTTAGAGTGGGCTGACCAGTGCGCATGACTTTCCTCTGGGTCTCTGTCACCAGCTCTTCGTTTTGGCCCTTGACCCACAGAGCAGTACGAGGATCTGAGCTCGTCAGACGAGTCGTGCCCCACCCCGCAGAGGCAGCGGCCCTTCCGGAAGAAGGGGCTTAGCATCCACGAGGGCCCGCGTGCCCTGGCTAGGATCACAGCCATCGGCCTGGGGGGCAAGGCCCGGCAGCCTCGCTACGGTGAGCCCCTTCGTGTGGAACAGGACAGTGGCTCAGAGAGGGACTCGGAATGGCCAAGTCACTGGCCTCGGTCCAGCTCGCTCTTGGACTCTCCTTGCATGGGTTAGAGTGACAGCTCTTCCTCTCCCACGGCAGAAGTGTGCATCGCGGCGTAGGCCACTCAGAACTGTGGGCAGAGGATTCCGCTTCCTGCCTGCCTGGTTCCCGCCCCCCCATGTGTGTCTGGGGCGGGACTCCACCCTCGCTTTTCTCAGGGAGCCCCAGGGTGGGCATGGGGGTCTCCCTGCAGGCACGTGCCCTCCCTGTGCTCAGGTGGTTTCCCTGCCACCTCTGTCCACAGAGCAGGTGCCTCCACGGGGCTACGTCACCTTCACCAGCAGTGACGACCACCCTCTGGACACAGGAAGCCTCTGCTACAGGGACGTCACCTCCCCCATCAATGACAGGGACGTGGAAAGCAGCAGCAGCAGCAGCCGTGGTACGCACACCTCTGCAACCCTCTGCACTCCTCATTCCGCCCTGCCCGCCCCTGCACCGTGCCTCGAGAGTGGGCTCTGTGAAGTGGGGCCGCTGTGTTCCCGCTCTAGCTCCCTGGGGTACTGGCACTGTGACGCCTCCATCCGATGGTGTGGGAGGGCAGAGTGCAGAAGAGCAGCTTCCAGTGGAGAGATGGGGTCGCCTGTTGTGTCCGCTTCAGCGACAGGGCGCCCCACCTGCTCCACAGAGGCTCCGTGGACAGCCCTGCCTCACCCCAGGATGGGGCAGTGCGGGCATGGCTGCAGACTCAGGTCCCCTGTCCCCCATTCCGCCGTCTCCAGAAGAACACGCCTTCCGTGCGGACTGCGGCGTCGCGCGGAGCAGCAGCAGCGAGGGACTGGCCCGAGCCCCGGGCCTCAGCAGCGAGGGCTCCCTGGAGAGCAACGAGGTACGCACCCGCCCGCCCCCGCGCCCGCGCCCGCAGTGAGCTGCACTTTGCCCGCCGGGCCGTGCCTGGCTGTGGGCACTGAGAATGTCCCCCGGGAGACTGGCAAGTGGGAAGAGTTTCATGCCAGTGCCGCCCACTGTGGCCCTGAGGTCAGGTGGGGAAGGCGGGGCCCTCCAGGGTGACGGGAAACGCATCCTCATGCCCCAGGACTCGGACCCTGTGCGTAAGAGCCCCGCTCGCAGGCAGACGAGAAGTTACGTGAAAGCTAAGAACCGCCACAGCAGCAGCGACAGCCAGTGGCCCCCCGGCACCGGGCCCCTGGGGGCAGCCTGCTCCCCTGGGTCTGGCCCCCCGATTGAGAAGCCCGCTGCCTCAGGACCCCAGGTGAGACCACGCTGGGGATGATGGCCGTGACCGTGGGCAATCTGGGCCAGACCTGAAGAACAGGCGTGCACACGGTCCCCCAGAAGACCTGTTGTCCTGCCCGCCTGGTGCCTTTGGAGTCTGAGCCCCTGGCACAGGCGGGCTGCAGGTGGCCTCTGGGTCCTGTGTTCATTCTCCTGCACCTGGGCAGAAAACCCCATCTCTCGGGCCTGCCATGAGGGCAGCGCAGAGCACGTGCTCCGGGAGCACTACCTTCTGCCTTCCGCCTTCCGCCGAGTGAGGCTGAGGGCAGCAGTGACAGACTGGCACAGTCGCGGGCGTGAGGGCGTGAGGGGCACGCGGGGGGGCCCGCCTCTGCGCCGCCTGCAGGGAGCTCTGGTGGGCCCCCATGCTGAGGGCGCAGGCTGGCACGTGTAGCTTTCCGCTGGCTGGTTCTTTAGTTTGTGTGTGGGGGGCACACCCAGTGATGCTGGGGGGGGCGGCTTACTCCTGGCTCTGTGCTCAGGTGCCAAATGACGGTCAGTCACGTGTAAGGTCTTACCCGCTGTACTGCTCTGGCCCCTTTTTCCTTTTCTGGCTTTCTGATCACGCCTGCTGGTACCCACTGTCTACTCTGTTACTGTCTTTTTATTGTGGGACCACACCTGGCAGTGCTCAGGGCTTACTCCTGGTTCTGTGCTCAGGGAGCACTCCTGGTAGGCCTGGGGGACCACATGGGATGCTGGGAATCCAACCCATGCCAGTCAGCTGCCTGCAAGGGAAGTGCCCTTCCCGCTGTCCTGTGGCTCCAGCCTCGGTGACTGTCTCGATAATGGGAGTAGCCTGGGCCTCCGGCCTGGGGAAACGGAGCCTCTCCTTGAGCCGCTCCTGGCCCCGGGGTAGGGTCTTGGGGTCCAGGGCAGAGCGGGAAACTGCTTCTTCACGCAGGCCTAAGGTGGGGTGACTGTTTGCAGAACTCCAGGCACTCGTGGGGGGCAGTGCAGCGGGCTTGCATTGTTGGTCGGGCAGCACCGGGTTCTCACTGGGCCTCAGCTGTGGGGGAGCCGCTCCCCCCGCACGTGGGGAGACCCGGCTGCTGAAAAGCCGCACAGGGAGTTGCTGTGTTTCCTGAGGGGCTGAAGGGCTCAGTCTGCCCCTCCACGGGAATGAGCCCCTCTGCATGGGGCCAACTGCCGCCCGTCGGGAGGGTCACCCCGCGCGAAGCACACAGGAAAGAGCAAAGGCGGCTCTTCAGGGGAGCAGCTTGTCCCTGGCACGGGGGCTCAGTGGCACGGGGAGGGCTCTGCCACACGGAGCCGGGGGCAGGGCCTCTGCTTTGCCCCGAGGGCACTGAGTGCCGCTTCTGACCAGAGCGGAGCCCTCTGGCTGCACCTTCCGTGAGATGGGGGCACGGGGAGGGGCCGCCCGTGGTCAGCTTGGGGGTTCAGGGTTCTGTCACAGAAGGAAACCGCGTGGGTTGGAGCAGCAAAGGTGTCTGACGCGTGAGGCCTCAGCCCTGCCCTTCCCCAGGACCTCGCCACGCTGCTGGAGCAGATCGGGTGCTTGAAGTACCTGCAGCTGTTCGAGGAGCAGGACGTGGACCTCCGCATCTTCCTCACCCTCACTGAGAGCGACCTGAAGGAGATTGGTGTCACGTGAGTCAGGGCGCCGGCTCAACTGCACAGCTGAGGGCAGTGCTCCCTGCTCGGCCCCGGCTCCAGCTCCACTGCACAGCTGAGGGCAGTGCTCCCTGCTCGGCCCCGGCTCCAGCGAGCCGTGCTTGAGGGACCGTGTGGTGCCGGGGATGGGGCCAAGGTCGCCTGTGGGCAAGGCAGGCGCTGGATCCTTGGTGTCCTCGGGTCCCCGAGACCCTTTCCTGTGCCCTGTGCCCTGTGCACGGGAACCTGCTGCAGGGGCAGGTGGCGACGGAGCTGCTGCCTCTCTCGCTTGCAGGTTGTTTGGGCCCAAGAGGAAGATGACCTCTGCCATTGCCCGCTGGCACAGCAGCGCCCGGCCCCCCAGCGACGCCCTGGAACTGGCCTACGCTGACCGGCTGGAGGCCGAGATGCAGGAACTCGCCATCCAGCTGCACAGAGTGAGCTGCCACTGGGGGCACTGCAGAGCCAGGGTGGAGGGTGGCCCTCAGCTCCCACACGGCAGAGCAGGGTGTGGGGGGACAGTGACAGTGGCACGCGCCCCTTCCTGTTGAGCGCAGCGCCCGAAGCACCGCAGAGGGAGAGCTGTGGGCCAGGGCTTCGGGGCCCAGCCTGGCGCCCTGATTCCTCCCTGGTCCGCAGCGGTGCGAGGAGGTGGAGGCCATGCGGGGCCAGGTGTCGCAGGAGCAGGAGCTGCGGGCCGTGGTGGAGGGCTGCCTCCTGGAGCAGGGCAGTGCCCGCAAGGACACCCACGCCCGCCTGCAGGAGGCCTGGGCGCAGGCCCGCGACGCTGCACTCGTCTTGGACCAGCTACGGTGAGTGGGTGTCTGGGCCCTGTCTCCTCCGGTCTCGAATCCGGAGGGCGGTATTGGGACCCCAGGGACCATTCACTGTGCAGGTGACAGCGTGGCTCACAGTTTGTTTCCACTGGCCCCTTGGGGTAAGCAGGGAGGGGTCGGGGCTCTGCCCTCACCCGTGCTGGTGTGCCCACAGGGCCTGTCAAGTGGAGCTGTCAGCACGATTGAGGGGGGACGAGTCCTCCTGCAGCGCGGCCCCGGGCCCCCCAACAGCCGGTAAGAAAGACGAGCCGGCCCTGGGTGGAGAGGTCCAGTGCCGCTGGGGGGGCTCCCTGCTAGACAGGCCTAAGGGCACGCTCCAGCCACCGGCCTCTGCCCCACAGACTGGCAGGCCTCCCTGCAGGGCCTGAGCCTCCCTGAGCTGTCCGGCATGCTGGAGGACCGAGTCTGCGAGCTGGGTGAGTCTCCCGCGGCAGCCGCGGTGGGCGGGGCCTTTGGGCACAGCCTCTAGAGGCTCCAAGTTCACCCACTCCAACCCCCCAACGGGCCAAGCAGTGCCGTGCCCCCTCTGCAGGCCGCGTGCTGTGTGCAGTGACGCAGAGCCTGGAGAAGCTGCGGGGCAAAGAGAACTGGCGGGAGCCGTAGCCAGCGGGCGGTGAGTCTGGGCCGGAGCCGCGGGGGGAGCCAGGCTCAGCGCTCCATGGCGCTCACTCAGCCCGGCACTCCCTTCTCAGAACCTGACGTCGGGTGACGATCCACCCGGAAGCTGAGCCACAGAGGGCAGTGCCACTGGCAGCGCCCAGGCCCCAGTGGGCCCGAGGACCCGCCGTCCCAGGAGCAGAGACGAGCAGGGGCCAGAGCAGCCCGCCACGAGGCAGGACAGGACAGAGCCGCACCCGGAGCTGCCGGGCGGCTCAGAGCAGGCAGGCCCTGGGCCACGGGGGCCCTCACCACGGGCGCCAGCAAGACGGCGTGAGAGAGTGCTGGACAGTAGGGCATTCGCTGGAAAATAAAACTTTGGAACAGCTGTGGCAAGGCTCGATTGTGCTCACAGACCAAAGCATGGGACCTGGGCCGAGCCCCCACACGTGCAGAGGCTCCGTGGGGCCTTTCTAAGGACCGGAAATTGACTCCTGAGGTGGCCCCACAGGGGGTCGGGGGCAGACAGGCACTGGAGACATCTCCAGACACAGGACACAGACCAGGGGGCCACCCTTGTCCATGATGGCTCTGCTCGGTGTCCCTGTGCACACATGGTCAGTGCTTCCAGGCCAACCCCTGGGCCCTGCCCGCAGTGTTGGGAATGGAGGAGGAGGGGGGCCTGGGGCAGGAAGCGAGGACACGGAGCAGCAGAGAAACCACTTTACTCTCCATCCCTCCAAATGCCTCTGCAGCTGGGCGCCGCCTAGGGACCAAGCCCCAAGGGGCAGAGCTGGTCTGTAGCCTCCTCGGGTCACACGGGCAAGAACACAAACCCAGCAAAGCCAGCAGCAGGGCGGGGCAGGGTCCCCCTGAGGAGCCATGTCCCCCACGGGAACAAACTGACCCAAGAGGCCCGGGAATGCGCACTGCCCACAGGGAACCGGGGCCTCCGCCAGCCTGGGAAGAGCCTCACCCAAGGAGGGCTGCGTGGGAGGCAAGGCTGACACCCGGCGCCCGCTGTCCAGACCGGGGTCGAACGGGGCACACATGAACACGCCGGCAAACACGCATGGGGAGAGGGGTGGGCTCGCCCGGCTCGGCAGGGAAGGTGACCGCCTCGGTGGCCAGCGCCATCTCAGGAAGACGAGGGGGCGGGGAGCAGCTTCTCCAGGGCCTTCTTCTGCTTCTCGGTGGCCGCGGCCAGCGCCTCAGCCAGCTTCTCCTCGGGCATCATGTTGAGCACCTTGAGGGCGAAGAGCAGCTGGTACTTGGCCGTGCTGATGAAGGCGTTGCTCAGGAAGTTGGGGAAGCCGCCCACCCGGTCCTTCTGCGTGTACAGCGGGACGCGCACCAGCCCCAGCACCTGCGGGAGCACAGGGCGCGTTGGGGCCGGCAGCCGCCTGCAGGGGCCTGGGCGCCGGGGGCGGGGAAGCGGGGCGCCAGGCGGGGGTTCGGAGGCAGCCTCCGCTCCTTCCCAAGCAGGGACCAAGGCCACCCCATGCTCCCCCTTTCCGTCCCTCCCGCCACAACCCCCCCAGAACCCGTTACCCCTTTCCTCCGGCCCACGAACCCCCGACGGACACCCACTGCCCCCGTGGCCCGGCTTCCCGCCTCCCCGAGACACCCGCCCCCGGCCTGTCCCCCCCACCCCGCTCCCACTCCAGGATTGGCTATGGCAGGCAGCAAGGCAGATGGGACACAGCCCCGAGGGAGCCCCAGCCCTGGACCCCGTCCCCAGAGCCCGCTCCCCAGCCCGATGCCGAGACAGCAACGCCCCCCCCGCCCGGCCAGGGACCCTCCGGGGACGTGTTACCCATCGATGCCTTCCGCGGGGCCAGAGCCAAACCCCGGGGCGGGGGGCGGGGCCCGGGCGGCGGCCCCACCTCCAGGCCGTGGTCGCGCGAGTGCACCGCGCTGATCTCCACGGCGTGCAGCTGCTCCAGCGTCAGCTGCCGCGCGTACAGGTGCGCCACGACGCGGTGCGGGCCCTCGGTCAGGTGCGAGCTCAGGTAGTCGGCCTCGGTGAGGCGCAGGCAGCCCAGGCCCAGGCCCAGCACCCGGTTCAGTCCGTCCTCCAGCGACCAGAAGCGCCGGTCCACGAAGCCCCCGGGGAAGCCCAGCAGCCCGTCGAAGCGCATCTGCATCTGCAAAGGAGCCAGGTCACGGCGGTCCCGCGGCCCGAACGGCCCGGCCCGGCCCGGCCCCCGCCCGGCCGCGTCCTCACCAGCACCGAGAAGCGCATGGGGATGCGGCCGAAGAGCTGCCCCGGGTTGGCGGCGTACAGCATGGCGTGGCACGAGTGGCTCCAGCCGGGCCCCAGGCGCATCGCCTCCACCCGGCTGATCTGCTTCAGCTCCGGCAGCGCCGTCGTCGACATCTTGGCACTGCCCCCCCCCCCACCGCCGCTGCCGCCCGCGAGCTGCTCTTTAGGGGCATGCGCAGACCAGCCCCTGCCGTCCCCGCCAATCCGCGCGCGGGGTGGCTTCCCGGACCCACCCTCCCGCCAATCGCCGACGCGCGTCGGAGCCGGGCTCGTTCCGGCGCTCCATCGCGTCGTTGAGAGGCGGAAGGGGCGGTGTTCAAGGGCGCGCGCCCCGACCGTCAACCAATAGCCGTGCACCGCGAGCGAGGGCCCCGCCTCCGGCTCCGGCAGCGCCCAGAGTGCACCGCGCCGGGCCCGCCCTCGCCGCGCAGAGCCCCGCCCTCGCCTCCGGGCCCCGCCCTCGCTTCCGGGCCCCGCCGCGTCTGGGGTGCACCCGGTCAAGTACCCAGAGCCCCGTCATAGGTGCTTGGCCAGGTGCTCTGGGCCTCTCATCCAGCCTGCCGGGTGGCCGACGACCGGAAGCACCTCAGTGTCCTTAGCCCGGACTCCCACCTGTCTTCTAACGTCCACAGGCGCCTCCCGACTGCAGAGGAAACTCCTGACCTGAAGGCAGGAATCACCACCGGGAGAGAGCAAGCGGGCCCCCAGATCCTCGCATGGTGCTCATGGCCACAGAGCTGTGTACTGCAGGAGCCCAGATGACCGCCGACAGACGATGCCCTCCCCGCTGCTGGGGGCTGGCTCGGGGCACGGTCAGCGAGGGGGCTGACCCTCTGCCCTGCTGGCGCCATGCCCAGAGCGGCTGCCACATTGCTGAGGGTCTGCTGCCAGGGGCGGCAGGCAGGGGGCACCGAGACCCCCAGGGCTGGTCCCTGGAGCCCCGCCTGGTGGAGGGGCACAACCCAGCTCCCTCCTGTAGGGGTGCAGTGGCCCTGCCTGACTTGGAGGCATTGGCAGGTGCTGGGCTGTAGGGGGGCGGGGGGAGAGGCTGACCCACTACTGCTGCGACACAGCCCCTTCCCTGCAGCACCGGACCATGCCAGGCCCAACGGGGCTCCCAGGCTGAGCTGGGACTGTACACTCCGCACTGCAGCCTGTCCCCACTGCCGTCTGCAAGGTCCTGCTGCCCCGCCCCGCCCCCGCCCCCTCTGCTTCCCTCAGGGCCTGAGGCTCATTCCTGCCAGCCTCGATGTTCCTTTCCTTCACCCACCGCCTTTTCTCTTTAAAGTTACCAAGCCTGGAAGGCCCAGGCTTCCGCCCCATCAGCCGGCCTGCTCTCGCTCATCAGTGCCAGGCCGCCTCGGCCCTGCTCGAGGGACCAGACCCCCAAGGTCCCCTCTTGCAGCACCACAGCAGACTGCTCTCACAGTGCTCCCTGGCCTGCTCGCCCACAAAGGAAGCGCCGACAGGGCCTTGCTGCAGATTTTATTACTACAAATGTACAGTAAAAACAGACCCAAACCAGCCAATCAGACACATCAGCGTGAGCTAATGTCTCATGAAGTCCGAGACAAGCTGTGGCCCCCGTGATAAGGGACCAGACGGGGGTCCTGGCCAGAGAGACTGGGGCCAGGTAGAGGGAGTGGGCCGGCCTGGGGCACCCAGCCCCAGTGTGCGCTCTGGCAGGGAAGTGGGGCAATTCCCAGCACCCAGCCCTGCAGGATGTAGTGTTCCAGGCCCCAGCCGCTGCAGGGGCCGTCCCCAGGAGCGAAGTGTGGGCACTAAAGGGGGTATGCCTAGCCCGTGGCGCTGCCCCCAAGCCATTCTATTGCTGGAAGTTACCTCGGGCGGGACCCAGCTCCTGGGAAAGCCACTGGTCCCGGTTCCCAGCCGGCCCTGGGGGTGCCCCGAGGGCACAAGCCAAGGGGCCTGGGAGTGAGTCTCAGAGGTGAGGCCGGCCAGCAGGCACTGAGCTCACTGAGCTTGGGGACCAGCCTGCGCAGTTCTGAGGAGGCCCTGAGGCTGGAGTGGGGGAGCCTACAAGATGGGGGGTGGGGGACAGAGGGGCGGAGGGCGCCCAGGCAGGCACGTCACTAGTCATGCCCAGGCCTGCTGTCCCCTCCCGTTCTCTTCTGCAGTTGTGCTCAGTTCCTGGGGAGTTGCCCCCAGCCTGGGTTGGGGGGGCCTGGCCCAAGAGCTGCGGGGGTCCCGGCCGCCAAGGCACCGGCCGCTGGAGGGGGTCTGTGGGCTGCGCTGCGCTCGGGGTCCTCGGAGGTGGGAGAGGCGGGGGCCCCCTGGGAGTCAGGAGCTGAGGGCTCGGGCCCGACTGGCCAGGCTCAGAGCGGGGTCAGCTCAGTGGCCCCCGGCTCGGGACTGGAGCCACCGGGAGGAGGGGGCCTGGGGGCGCTGGTGCTGCGAAGGCTGCGGGGCGTGTCCAGGGAGGTGGGCCATCCTGGGGGCAGAGGGAAGGGGCGTGCCCTCAGACCACCCCGCACCCTGCAGCTGAAACCCAGCCAGTCCCGTGCGGGGCTCCCGCAGGGGGTTGGGGCAGCCCAGGGCCGGCCCGTACCTGGCAGGCAGATGTCGGCGGGCGGGACGCGGCCCCGCTGCTCCGGGCTGTCCTGCAGCACGTTCTCGATGGAAGGGGCTCGGCTTCCTGCAGGGACACATGGGCAGAGGCTGTGGGCCCCCAGGAACCATCCGGGTGTGGCGCTGTGCTCCCGGCGGGGGGCTGCTCCCCAGGGAGGGGTGGAGCGGGGAGCTGGCCCAGGGAGGGGAGCAGGGGGGCCGGCCCGGGGCCCCAGGGGGAAAGGGGCAACTGCTCGGCCTGGCCAGGCTCAGCCTCCCACCCAGCCTGACTACAGGGGGGCCCCTCTGGCAGGCGGGAGAATGTGGGGAGGGGGATCCCCAGAAGCACCTTCAACGGAAAGGGGGGGCTGACCTTGCTTGGGGGACGTCGCCTCCTCAGCTTCCTCCATCACGAAACTCTAGGAGCAAAGGCACACGGGCTGGGGCCGGGCCCAGGGGGCGCGCGGGGGGCGTGGGCACGGCCGAGGGGAGAGAGCCAGGCAGGTATGGGGTCCTCACCTCCGGGGAGCTGCTGAGCACGGGGGGCCCTGGCGAGTCCTGGGAGAGCGGCTCCTCGTCCTGGCGGGTGGGGGACGGCGGGGAGTGCAGGGTGCTGGGGCGGGAGAGTGTGGTGGGGGCAGGCCCGTGTCGTGCCGGGCCCTGCAGGATTCAGGGCTGCTCCCGGGCACAAGCCGGGCAGGGCCGACGCCTGCGCTGTGTACGCCAGCCTCGGGCTGTACCAGGCGGCGCTGGGGACATGTGGTGTGGAGGGGAGGGGGCCCCAGCCCAGTCCCTGCGTCCTTTCCCTGTCCACGCAGGGCTGCCGGAGGGGCCCCGGGGCCAGGGCAGGGTGTGGCCTGGTGCTCCTGATCCTGCCGTGGGCTGTGGGGGCCGAGACCCCCTTCCCCGTCCTGGGCCCCCGAGGGCGTCCTTACCTGTCCGGGGACTTGGTCCGAGGTGCCGTCTGCAGGCGCTCCATCCCTGCGCGGGGACAGCTGGCCTGGGACAGGCCGTCCGAGCCGGCCGAGGAAGTGACCTCCTCATACAGGGGGGCCGACGGCAGGGCCGGTGACGCGGCCCTGAGGCCGTTGAGCGCCTCAAGCAGGGAGATGGGCTCGTAGCCGGGCGGGACGCTGTCGGGGCTCTGTGGGGACGAGGGTGGCTGAGGATGGCTCGGCCTCACCCTCCTGCTGGGGCCGAGGCCCCTGGACACCCACACCCTGCGCAGGCTCGCCAAGGCCCTCGGCGGGCTGGGGGGGAGCAGTGAGAGGAGCAGAGCTGTGGCGAGAGTTGGGCAGGGCCCCAGGGAGCTCTGTGGGTGGCCAGAGTCCCTGGGTCAGGCCTCCGGGTTCCTGATCCCCTCTGGCCTCCAGGTCCTCTGGGAGGAAAGACCGGGGCTGTCAGTCTCAGAAGCACCAGGTGGACCCCAGAGACCACCAAGGCCCGGGCTCACTGCATCTGCATCTGCTTCCGACCCACCTTCAGTGAAAGGTGAATGATTCCAAATGCCCCTCCCCCCCAAAACAGCAGGAACGGCCTGACTCCTCCTCGCGACCCCCCACAGGCGTCTCGGGGTCTGCCGAGGCCACTTGGTGCCCCCGGTGCCCCCAGCTGAGCCCAGAGGGGGGCAGGGGTGCGGGTGACCGGGCAGCTCCCCACAAGGCCCGCCCACTGCCAGCAAGAAACCCAAAGGGAAACGGCGCCGGGGCGGGGCGGGGCCAAGCAGGTGAGCGCCCAGGGCAGAGCCCGGCGGGCAGGGGGGGCCGCAGCCCCAGCCCGCGCAGCACTTACTGTTTCCCTTTTAGGTTTCTTGCTGGCCAGGGAGGCAGGGTGCGACTTTGATTTTTTAAGGGGACACTGTCAAGATAAAAATCAGAGGTTTCACGCTGGCGCCTCCTGCAGGCGCTGGGGCTGTGCTGGGAGGGCCCGTGTGGGTCTCAGGCCCCCAGAGCAGGTGGGGACTGAGGGTCTGGGAAGCGAGGCCCAGGGCCAGTGTCGCCACCCCCCATGCCTGGGGCCCCTGAGGTGGAACTTGGCCAAGCACCTCCAGGAAGGCCCAGGGAAGGAACCAGCAGCGCCGGGGCCGCTGCGGGAAGACCCCAACCCTCACACTGCCCGCCTCGGGCGCTCGGCCCCCAGCTGCTCCCAGAACAAGGACGGACCCCCAAGCATGGGCTCGGGGGTCTCTGGGCAGGAATTCGGGGGGCAAACACCAAGGACATCAGGCCCCGGGCAGCCTCGCACCTGCTCCCGGGGCGCGGCCCCATGGCTGTCAGAAACTGGAGTCTTCGGGGAATCTCAACTTTAGCTGCAGTTTCCGAGAGCCCAGGGGGCACCCCAGGCCGCACGGCTTCGGGCAGAGCCCTGGCCCTGGCCGCTCCCCTTCCTCCCCGGGTCTCACCCCCGCTCTCCGCTGCAGGCTCCACCTGTCTGCGACCCCCTCTGGGGCCCCACCCGACAGCAGCCCAGATACGCCCCAGGGGCTGCTACAGTGAGCCCCCTTACCGCGTGCTCCTCGTGGTCCACACTCTGGGCCAGGACAGGGCTGAAGGAGACGGGGGACAGTGCTCCGGGCTTCTTCCGCACTGCCCGGATCTGCAGAAGTGCCCGGAAGGCTGCACAGGGACGGGGAGACGGGCCTCAGGGCCAGGGCCAGCCTCAGGGGGCCCTCAGACCACGGGGCCTGCACGGCCATGGCAAACATGCCCAGCGCAGACACCAGCAGCCTCTGCTCCCCTCCACGCCAGGGCCTGGGAAGCGCCGATCGGGTGACGCCAGGCCGGCCCAGTCCCAGGCTGGGAGGTCGGGCACAGGGACGGGGGGGGGGGGGGGCAGCAGTCAGCCCGCAGCACGACAGAGAGGGCGGTGTTAGACACGCCAGTCATGTGAACACCAAGACACACACACACACACACACACACACCCCAACAACCAGACACCAACACCCCCACAGAGGCCACCAACAGCCACACACAAACTGCCAACAGTCACACATCATAAACACACATCGCGTCACATGCACACCAGTTTCCCACAAAAACACACATTCCCAACAACCACAAATACCAACAGCCACACGCAAGCCAACACCCCGCCCACGCCACCAACAGTGGCCCCAGGACCGGTCCTGTCCCCAAGGCTACCGTGGCCTGCCCCTGAGGGGCTCAGCCGTCCTCTCCGGCCCAGGTTCGAGGCGTCTCCTGCATGGCACAGCCCGGCCCTGTGCCCGCTCACACACCTCGTCCCTCCGGGCCGCGCCATGGGTCACGTGACCACCAGCCTGCCGCCCGAGGCCAGGCCGGGAGTCAGGGGTGCAGCCCCCGCCCCCAGTCCCGCAGCGGCGCCCGCCGGCCCGGCCCCACTCACGCAGGCGGCAGATGGGGCAGCTGCTGGCCTGGTAGCGCAGCGTGTCGGCGCAGGAGTTGCACAGGCAGAGGTGGCGGCACGGCAGGATGAGCGTGTCCCGCAGGTCCGACAGGCACACCACGCACTCGCTGCTGTTGTCACTGTTCTCCTCGTCCGCGGGCTGCAGAGGCGCCGGGCATGAGACTCGGGGGCGGGCAGGGCGGGCCCTGGGGACAGGGCCATGGGGCACCCCCAGCCCCGTCAGGAAGGTCTCCCGGTGCCTGGAGCTGGGGCAGAGGCACCTCGGACACACGCCTGCGTCACGGTGCGCGGCCTCCTCCCCCACTCCTCAGGGGGCACACGGCACTGCCCACGGGACCGGGCATTCATACCGCACACGCACACGCAGCACATGCACAGCACATAGCATATACAGCACACGCAGCACATGCAAACACAGTACACATGCACAGCACACACAAAGCATATGCAGTGTGTGCACAGAGCACATGCAGCACACATACGTAGCACACGCAGAACACACAACACATGCCACACAGTACAAAGCACAAACAGTACACACATGGCACACACTGCACACACACAGCATATGTACACACGCACAGCACATACAGGACGCACAGGACACAGCACGCACAAAGCATATGCACACATGCAGCACACGCAGTACACATAGGACACAACATATACACATATGCACAGCACATACAATGCATATACACACACGCAGCACATGTAGTAAACACACATGTAACATAGTACACACAGCACACATAGCACGCACACACAGTATATGCACACAAGCACAGCACACACAACACAACACATAGAAGACAACACAGACAGCACATATAGGACTCATGTATACAATACACAAAACACAATGCAGCACATGCCAGCCTGGATCCCCTCGCACCGGGCCCCGGGGACCAGTGCCACTGAGCCACCCGCACAATGCCCCCAGGTTGGCCACCTGGCTGGGGTCCGGGCCGCTGTGGACATCACTGAGACTCACAGGTTTCCGGGGGCAAAAGTCGTGCACCTGAGGCTGCAGCGATTAGCACAGTGGGTAGGGCTTTTGCCTTGCATGCAACCGACCCGGGTTCAATTCCCACCATCCCACAGGGTCCCCCTAGCACCGCCAAGAGTGATTCCTAAGTGTAAAGCCAGGACTTAACCCCTGTAAATCGCCAGGTGTGACCCAAAAAGCAAAAAAATAAAAATAAAGTAAAAAAATAAGTAAATAAATAAAACATGGGGGCCCGAGAGTGCGCCAGGCTGGAGTGTGTGCAGAGGTCCTGGCCTGGCCCTGGCACCTGGGCCCCGAGCACTGAGCTGGGAGTAGGTCCTGAGCCCCAGAACCAGAGGAAAAGAACAGGACAGGACAGGTGTGTGTGGCTCGGGGCCCACCTTGGTCTCCTGGCTGTTCTTGTTCTCGATGCCGTAGATCTCCTGCAGCAGGTAGCTCACCCGGTCCACCTGGGGGCGAGAGCGTGCCAGTGCCCGCGGGCCGGATGCCAGCCCCGACCCCCACCCCGGCCACGCTGGGCGGGTGGAGCTGCTTGGTTTCAGGTCCCCACTCCCAGTCAGACAAGGCCGGGCACCCGCTCCACGCCGGCCAGCCAGTGCTCCGTCCCCTGTCCCCGCCAGGGCGCCTCGGGGGGCGGGGAGGGGGGCAAGCCACAGGGCAAAAGCACGGGTCGAAGGGACCCAAGTTCCTGCAGACACTTACGATCTGCTTCTGCTTCAGAGGCTTCACGGAGAAGCTGCCGTCCACGTGCTGCAGGGAGGGTGTGAGGGTCAGCCGGCCGCAGGGGACACGGGAGCCTCTCCACGCAGGCGCACAAGAGGGCATCGCCGGCCTCCAGCCACCATGGGGGGTCATGGGGGACACGGGACACGGGGAACGCAGGACACAGAACACAGGACACCAATCACAGGACACAGGACATGGGACACAGGACATGGGGACACAGGGTATGTGCGACTTCCCACCCGCAGCGTCTGGGACCCCACTCCACTGCCCGAGACCGCGCGCCCACACCCGGAACGGGGCCACGGCTGAGTGCAACAACTGCAGAGGCCAGGCCCCGTGCAGAGCAGGGAGAGGCGGCCGGCACCGGGGCCCGGCACGGCCACACCCAGGGAGGGAGACTTCTAGAACCTTCTCCCTCATGCTCCCGGGAAGTGTGAAAGCCTGGCCTGGGCCTCTGCCCACGGGGTCAGCCTCCCCCCCCCACCCCCCCATGAACACGGCCACACGCGCAGGGTCTGGGGATGGAGGGCCCGGACAGCACCCACCTTCTCAAAGGCGGCCAAGAGCACATGGGCGTGGCCGGTCACCTCCACCACTGCGGAGGGAAGGGGCCAGTCAGGGCTGCAGCCGGGTCCCGCTCCCCCGGCCCTCCCTAAGCCCCGGGACAGAGGGGCCGCACAGGGACAACCCACTCCGCCGCCTGCCACCCGCGGGGCCTCCAACGCTCTGGGTCTCACCATCGCCTTCGTCCACCACAGCCTGGATGACCACAGGAAATACGCCCCGGTCCAGGTCAAAGTTCAACTGAGGAGGAAAAGGCCTCGGTGAGGCAGCGGGGAGGGTCACTGGGCAGGACCTGCCCTCTGGGCTTCCCAGGGGACACTGCTCCCCTCTCCCCTCCCCTCCTCCCACCCCTCCCCTCCTTCCCCCCCCCGCCCCCGCTCAGGGGCTACTTCCTACAGCCACTTTCCCAGAAAACCAAGGCCCACAGTCCCGTCCGGCGGAGGACTGGGCAGCTACCTCATCGTCCTTCCACTCCGAGAAGTCGATCTTGAAGGAGGGCAGGGAGAAGTGCTGGCCAGCGCCCCGCTTGTAGTGGACGGTCTCTGACCGCAGGGCGGGGCTCCGGGGACTGTACCTGAGGGCCGCAGGTGGGCTGTGAGAACCCCAGGAGCACACATGGCCCAGCCCACCCCCCAGGCAGAAGCTGCTGGCAGGTCCCCTGAGGTGCTGGTCCTCGGTGCAGAGCCCCAACCCCCGGCCCCACCCCCATCTCATGGGCTCACCCTGGGGCCCATGAGCACAGAACATGGTCCCCCCCAACCCCCCACACCATAAGTGGAGGAGGCGGCCCCCTCCCTGCTCCGGCCGACCAGCACGAGGCTTATGGCAAGAGACACCTCAGGGGTCCACACTTGTGGCCACGGGGACCCCAGAGACGTCACAGCTGTCCCACCGTCTGGGTGCCCCGCTGAGAACACACACTGCGCGGTGCTCAACGTTTACGAATCGGGAGACCAGCCTGGGCCGGGCCGCGGGTGGGGCCACTCACGCGGCTGAGCCATTGAGGAACTCCTCGGCTGCCTGGCAGTACACGGTGATGGCCACGCGCGCGTCCGCGTCGAAGGTGAACTCCAGGCTGTAGAGTGCCCGCGGCCGGTCACTGTCCTCGCCGGGGCTGTCGCTGCTGTCCTTGTACCTGGGCGGGAGGCGGCGGAGCTGGCCCGAGCCGCGCTCTCCTGCCGGCCAGGTCCCGACCCCGCGGGGATCAGCCCACCTCGGACTGGGTCACACGGGAGCCCCCCGGCCCCCGCCCACGGTCACCTCACGAGCCGGAGGGAGTCTTTGCGGATGTTCACCAGGCTCCTCAGCGTCTTCACGGGCTCATGGGGCGCAGGCGTGACGTAAGGAAACTGCGGACATGCAGACCAGCCCCACGTGACCATCTCCCGCCAGGCCGCCGGCACCCCAAGGTGGCATTGCCCTGACCCCTGCCCAGCGCCCAGAGAGCAGGGCTCCCAGTGACCGGCCAGCCCCGGGAGAGGGGCGCCCCACACCCCGTGCCAGCCTGGCTTCAGGTAGAGAGGCTGCCCACGCACATGCCCCATGGCACACAGCACACACTGCACACAGT